>NC_141552.1:6355000-6695000 GCF_021556685.1 Rattus norvegicus
GGTTGTTTAATTGGTTTATCTGTTCCTGATTTAACTTCGATACCTGGTATCTGTCAAGGAAATTGTCCATTTCCTGTAGATTTTCAAGTTTTGTTGAATATAGGTTTTTATAGTAAGATCTGATGATTTTTTGAATTTTCTCTGAATCTGTAGTTATGTCTCCCTTTTCATTTCTGATTTTGTTAATTTGGACGCACTCTCTGTGTCCTCTCGTTAGTCTGGCTAAGGCTTTATCAATCTTGTTGATTTTCTCAAAGAACCAACTTTTGGTTTTGTTGATTCTTTCTATGGTCCTTTTTGTTTCTACTTGGTTGATTTCAGCTCTGAGTTTGATTATTTCCTGCCTTCTACTCCTCCTGGGTGTATTTGCTTCTTTTTGTTCTAGAGCTTTTAGGTGTGCTGTCAAGCTGCTGACATATGCTCTTTCCTGTTTCTTTCTGCAGGCACTCAGCGCTATGAGTTTTCCTCTTAGCACAGCTTTCATTGTGTCCCATAAGTTTGGGTATGTTGTACCTTCATTTTCATTAAATTCTAAAAAGTCTTTAATTTCTTTCTTTATTTCTTCCTTGACCAGGTTATCATTGAGTAGAGCATTGTTCAACTTCCATGTATTTGTGGGCGTTCTTTCCTTATTGTTATTGAATACCAGGTTTAGCCTGTGGTGGTCTGATATGACGAATGGGATTATTCCTTCTTTCTGTACCTGTTGAGGCCCGTTTTTTCAGCAATTATATGGTCAATTTTGGAGAAAGTACCATGAGGAGCTGAGAAGAAGGCATATCCTTTTGCTTTATGATAGAATGTTCTATAAATATCCGTTAAGACCATTTGGCTCATGACTTCTCTTACTCTGTCTACATCTCTGTTTAATTTCTGTTTCCATGATCTGTCCATTGATGAGAGTGGGGTGTTGAAATCTCCCACTATTCTTGTGTGAGGTGCAATGTGTGTTTTGAGCTTTAGTAAGGTTTCTTTTACATATGTAGGTGCCCTTGTATTTGGGGCATAGATATTTAGGATTGAGAGTTCATCTTGGTGGATTTTTCCTTTGATGAATATGAAGTGTCCTTCCTTATCTTTTTTGATGACTTTTAGTTGAAAATTCATTTTATTTGATATTAGAATGGCTACTCCAGCTTGCTTCTTCTGACCATTTGCTTGGAAAATTGTTTTCCAGCCTTTTACTCTGAGGTAATGTCTGTATTTGTCTCTGAGGTGTGTTTCCTGTAGGCAGCAGAATGCAGGGTCCTCGTTGCGTATCCAGTTTGTTAATCTATGTCTTTTTATTGGGGAGTTGAGGCCCCTGATGTTGAGAGATATTAAGGAATAGTGATTATTGCTTCCCGTTATATTCATATTTGGATGTGAGGTTATGTTTGTGTGCTTTCATTCTCTTTGTTTTGTTGCCAAGACGATTAGTTTCTTGCTTCTTCTAGGGTATAGCTTGCCTCCTTATGTTGGGCTTTACCATTTATTATCCTTTGTAGTGCTGGATTTGTAGAAAGATATTGTGTAAATTTGGTTTTGTCATGGAATATCTTGGTTTCTCCATCTATGTTAATTGAGAGTTTTGCAGGATACAGTAACCTGGGCTGGCATTTGTGTTCTCTTAAGGTCTGTATGACATCAGTCCAGGATCTTCTGGCCTTCATAGTTTCTGGCGAGAAGTCTGGTGTGATGCTGATATGTCTGCCTTTATATGTTACTTGACCTTTTTCCCTTACAGCTTTTAATATTCTTTCTTTATTTTGTGCGTTTGGTGTTTTGAATATTATGTGACGGGAGGTGTTTCTTTTCTGGTCCAATCTATTTGGAGTTCTGTAGGCTTCTTGTATGCCTATGGGTATCTCATTTTTTAGGTTAGGGAAGTTTTCTTCTATGATTTTGTTGAAGATATTTACTGGTCCTTTGAGCTGGGAGTCTTCACTCTCTTCTATACCTATTATCCTTAGGTTTGATCTTCTCATTGAGTCCTGGATTTCCTGTATGTTTTGGACCAGTAGCTTTTTCCGCTTTACATTATCTTTGACAGTTGAGTCAATGATTTCTATGGAATCTTCTGCTCCTGAGATTCTCTCTTCCATCTCTTGTATTCTGTTGGTGAAGCTTGTATCTACAGCTCCTTGTCTCTTCTTTTGGTTTTCTATATCCAGGGTTGTTTCCATGTGTTCTTTCTTGATTGCTTCTATTTCCATTTTTAATTCCTTCAATTGTTTGATTGTGTTTTCCTGGAATTCTTTCAGGGATTTTTGTGTCTCCTCTCTATGGGCTTCTACTTGTTTATTTATGTTTTCCTGGAATTCTTTCAGGCATTTTTGTGATTCCTCTCTGTAGGCTTCTACTTGTTTATTAATGTTTTCCTGTGTTTCTCTAAGGGAGTTCTTCACGTCTTTCTTGAAGTCCTCCAGCATCATGATCAAATATGATTTTGAAACTAGATCTTGCCTTTCTGGTGTGTTTGGACATTCCATGTTTGTTTTGGTGGGAGAATTGGGCTCCGATGATGCCATGTAGTCTTGGTTTCTGTTGCTTGGGTTCCTGTGCTTGCCTCTCGCCATCAGATTATCTCTAGTGTTAACTTTGTTCTGCTATTTCTGACAGTGGCTAGACTGTCCCTATAAGCCTGTGTGTCCGGAGTGCTGTAGACCTGTTTTACTGTTTTCTTTCAGCCAGTTATGGGGACAGAGTGTTCTGCTTTCATGCGTGTAGTTTTTCCTCTGTACAGGTCTTTAGCTGTTCCTGTGGGCCTGTGTCTTGAGTTCACCAGGCAGGTCACTTGCAACATACAAGTTGGTCTTACCTGTGGTCCCGAGGCTCAAGTTCACTCGCGGGGTGCTGCCCAAGGGCTCTTTGCGGCAGCAGCAACCAGGAAGACCTGTGCCGCCCCTTCTGGGAGCTTCAGTGCACCAGGGTTCCAGATGTCCTTGGTGTTTTCCTCTGGCGCCCGAGATGTATGTACAGAGAGCAGTCTCTTCTGGTTTCCCAGGCTTGTCTGCCTCTCTGAAGGTTTAGCTCTCCCTCCCATGGGATTTGGGTGCAGAGAACTGTTTATCAGGTCAGTTTCCTTCAGGTTCTGGTGGTGTCTCAGGCAGGGGTCCTGCCGCTCCTGGGCCCTCCCCCACGGGAGCCCAGAGGCCTTATACAGTTTCCTCTTGGGCCAGGGATGTGGGCAGGGGTGAGCAGTGTTGGTGGTCTCTTCCGCTCTGCAGCCTCAGGAGTGCCCACCTGACCAGGTGGTGAGGTCTCTTTCCCACAGGGTCTGGGAGCAGAGAGCTGCTGCGGGCCGGGATCCGCGGGTGTGGGACTTCCGGTAAACACAGAGCGTGCCCCGTCCTAGAGGAATTCTGCTTCCGTGTGTCCCGATTTCACCAGGCAGCTTTCTTGCAACAGACAAGTTGGTCTTACCTGTGGTCCCGAGGCTCAAGTTTGCTCGCGGAGTGCTGCCCACGGGCTCTCTGTGGCGGCAGCAACCAGGAAGACCTGTGCCGCCCCTTCCGGGAGCTTCAGTTCACCAGGGTTCCAGATGGCCTTTGGTATTTTCCTCTGGCGTCCGAGATGTATGTACAGAGAGCAGTCTCTTCTGGTTTCCCAGGCTTGTCTGCCTCTCTGAAGGTTTAGCTCTCCCTCCCACGGGATTTGGGTGCAGAGAACTGTTTATCTGGTCTGTTTCCTTCAGGTTCGGGCGGTGTCTCAGGCAGGGGTCCTGCCGCTCCTGGGCCCTCCCCCACGGGAGCCCAGAGGCCTTATACAGTTTCCTCTTGGGCCAGGGATGTGGGCAGTGGTGGGCAGTGTTGGTGGTCTCTTCCGCTCTGCAGCCTCAGGAGTGCCCACCTGACAAGGCAGTGAGGTCTCTTTCCCATGGGGTCTGGGAGCAGAGAGAGTGCCCTTACATTTATAGCATATATATTCAGGATTGAGAGTTCCTCTTGGTGGATTCTTTCTTTGATGGATATGAAGTGTTCTTCCTTATCTTTTTTGATAGTTTTTGTTTAAAAGACGATTTTATTGGATATTAGAATGGCTACTCTAGCTTGTTTCTTCATACCATTTTCTTTTAAAATTGTTTTCAATCCTTTTTCTCTGAGGTAATGCCTGTGTTTGTCACTGTGGTATGTTTCCTGAATGCAGTAAAATTCTGGCTCCTTTTTACATATCCAGTCTGTTAGTCTCTGTCTTTTATTGAGGAATTCAGTCATTGATGTTAAGAGATAGTAAGGAATAGTGATTGTTCTTTCCTGTTTTTGTCGTTAGAGTTGGAATTAGTTTGGGTGTCTCTCTTTTATTGGGTTTGTTGCAAGAAGATTACTTTCTTGCTTTTTCTATGGTGTAGTTTCCTCCTTGTGTTGGACTTTTCATTTATTATCCTTAGTAGGGCTGGATTTCTGGAACAATATTGTGCATATGTGGTTTTGCCGTGGAGTATCTTGGTTTCATCTATGTTAATTGAGTTTTCCTGACATAGTAGCCTAGTCTGGCATTGTGTTCTCTTAGTGTTTGTATGACATCTGCCCAGGATTTTCTGGCTTTAAGAGTCTCTGGTGAAAAGTCTGGTGTAATTCTGATAGGTCTGTCTTTGTATGTTTCTTGACATTTTCCCCTTACTGTTTTAATATTCCTTCTTTGTTTTCTGCATTTGGTGTTTTGACTATTACGTGACAGGAGAAATTTCTTTTCTGGTCCAATCTATTTGCAGTTCTGTAGACTTCTTTTATGTTTATGGGCATCTCTTTCTTTAGGTTAGGGAAGTTTTCTTGTATAATTTTGTTGAAGATATTTACTGGCCCTTTAATTTGGGAATCTTTGGTCTCTTTTATACCTATTATCCTTAGATTTGATCCTCTCATTGTGTCCTGAATTTCCTGGATATTTTGGGTAAGGAACTTTTTGCATTGTAGATTTTCTTTGATTTGTGTTAATGGTTTCTATGGTATCTTCTTCCCCTGAGATTCTCTATTCTACATTTTGTATTCTGTTATTGATGCTTGCATCTATGACTCCTGATCTCTTTCCTGGTTTTTCTATCTCCTTTTGTGATTTCATTATTGTGTCTCTTTCCGTTTTCTGGATGGTTTTGTTCAACTCTTTCCCATCTTTTGTTTTGTTTTCCTGTAATTCTTTAAGAGATTTTTGTATTTTCTTCTACTTGCTTACCTCTTTTGTTTTGTATATCTTTAAGGGAGTTATTTGTATCCTTCTTAAATTTCTCTATCATCCTATTGAGATGTGATTTTAAATCCAAATCTTGCTTTACCTGTCTGTTGTGGTATCTAGTATTTGCTTTGTTAGAAGAACTGGGCTCTGATGATGACAAGGGCTCTTAGTTTCTTTTGCTTAGGTTCTTGCACTTGCCTCTTGCCATATGTTTATCTCTGGTGTTACCTGGTCTTGTTATCTCTGACAGTAGCTTGACCCTCCAGTAAGCCAGTGTGTCACAGTTCCTGGAGACAGACTTTTTCCCAGTGGGATCTTTGTTCAGACAGCTGTTTCACAGGGTCACCTCTGGGTGCAAGTGGAAATGGGAAGGATCCTGTCCCATAGCACTCCTGGCTTCCTATGTCCTGAGGGCTTCAGTTGGCTCCCTTGGATCAGAAGTGGTGGTTTTACTCTGCTATCAGGTGTGTCAGCACTGTTGGAGACAGGCTTTCAGTTCTGGGTGCAGGTGGAGACCAGAGGGTTCCTTTCTCTGATTTCTCCTAGGTTCCCGTGTCCATAGGGCTCCATCGAGTGGGTTCATCGTTGGCTAGGAATTTGAGAGAAGTGGTGGTCTCTGTACACTCAGGATTGTCCACACTTTTGAAAGTCCTGCTTTCCCCTGCCAATCTCAGTACAGCGATCCAGATGTACATCTCGGTTCTTTCCAGATTCTGGCTATTTCATTAAGGCTGCTATGAACATAATGGAGCATGTGTCCCTGTTATGTGCTGGAGCATCTTTTGGGTATATGCCCAGGAGTGGTATAGATGGTTCCTCAGATAATTCTATGTCTAATATTCTGAGGAACCACCAGACTGATTTCCAGAGTGGTTGTAACCGCTTGCAATCCCACCAACAATGGAGTAGTGTTCCTCTTTCTCCACATTCTCGCCAGCATCTGCTATCACCTGAGTTTGTTTGGACTATTGATTTCTATCCTCTTGAGTTCTTTACATATTTTGGATCTTAGCCTCTGCAGGATGTGAAATTGGTGAAGATCTTTCTGTAAGCTGAATATTTGTCCTATTTACAGTTTCCTATCAATTACAGAAGTTTTCAGTTCATGTATTCATTTGCTAACTTTTAAGCCTGAGCCATTGGTATTCTGTTCAAGAAGTTGTCTCTAGTACTAACAAGCATAGTGCTCTTCCCCTTTTCTGGTCTATTACACTTATACATTGATCGTGATTATACATCAGTTATACATTGATGCCTTTGGTCCACTTGGACTTGAGTTTTGCTCAGGGTGATAAATGTGAATCTAATTTCATTCTTTTACGTGCAGATACAATCAGGTAAATCAGCGCCATATGTTGAAGATGCTTTCTTTCTTTTTTTTTTCCCCATGATATGATTTTGCCTTCTTTGTAAAAAATCAAGTGCCTAAAGGATTGTGGGTTTCTTTCTGAGTCTCTTATTCAATTCAGTTGATCAACCTGTCTGTTTCTATACCAACACCAGTTTTTATCACTGTTACTCTGAAGTACATATTGCTTTTCAGAATACTAATTTCTCCGGGGGCTTTGTATTGTTCAGGATTGGTTTAGTTATCCTGGTTTTTTGTTTGTTTGTTTGGTTGGTTGGTTGGTTGGTTTGGTTTGGTTTTCTGTATAAAACTGAAGATTATTCTTTCAAGATCTATAAATAATTGTCTTAGAATGTTGGTGGAAATTGCATTGAATCTGTAGACTGCTTTTGAGAAGAAGGCCATTTTCACTGTGTTAGTCCTACCTATCCACGAACATGAGCTGTTCCATCTTCCGAGCCTTCCCACAGTTTCTTTCTTCAAAAACTTGAGGTTGTTATCATATAGGTCTTTCCCTTGCTTGGTTAGAGTTATACCAAGATACTGTGCAATGTTTGTGGTTATTATAAAGCGTGTTCTTCTCCTGATTTATTTCTCAACTTTTCTCTGGTAGAATTTTTGTAGTAGCTTATGTATGCAATCATATAGTCTGCAAACACTGAAGCTTTGACTGTTTCCCTTTTACTTTACATCCCCTTGATCTCCCTTATTGTCTTATTGCTCTAACTAGAACTTCAAGTACTATATTTAAAAGATAAGGAGAAAAAAATAGATAAGGAGAGAATGAACAGACTTTTCTTGCCCCTGATTTTAGTAGAATTGCTTTTAGTTTCTCTCCATTTAATTTGATGTTGTTTATTTGCTTGCTGTATATTGCTTTTGTTGTGTTTGGGTTTGCACATCATATCTCTGATATTTATAACCTTTCTTAGATGAAAACGTGTTGGGTTTTGTCTAAGGTTTTTTCAACATGAAATGAGATAACCATGTGATATTTTTTCTTTCAGTTTGTTAACATGGTGGATTACATTGAGAAATTTTCATATATTGAACCATCCCTGCATCCCTGGGATGAAGGTTACTTTATCATTGTGGATGTTTGTGATGTGTTCCTGGACTTGGTTTGCAAGTATCTTACTTAGTATTTTTTCATCAGTGTTTATAAAAGAAATTTGTCTGCAATTCTATTTCTTTCTTGAGTCTCTGTGTGGTTTAGGTCTCTGTGTGGTTTAGGTATCTGTGAGACTTTGACCTTATAGAATGAGTTTTATGATTCTTTTTTAAACTTTCCCCAGCCCTTTGAAATGGGTTTCTTACTTTTCCTTCATTCCCATTAGTCTTATGTTTGATCTTTTCATCATGGCCCAGATTACCTGGATGTGTTGGGTCAGGAGTTCATTGGCTTTCATATTTTCTTTGAACAATTTATTCATTTTCTATCACATCTTCAAAGGCTGAGATTCTTACTTCCATATCTTGTATTCTGTTGATAAAGCTTGCCTCTGCATTTTCTGTTGGAGTTTCTAAATTTTTCTTTTATGAATTTTTTTCAGAATCCCATTTCTTTATGTTTTCTTTATTGATTCTACTTTTATTTTCATGCCTTACACAGTTGTATTCATTCCTTACTCTGTGTTTCTGTTTTGCTGGATTTCTATAAGAGACTTATTAATTTCTTCTTAAGGAATCTTCCAGTTTTATAAGTGAGATTTTTAAGGTATTTTTTCTGTGCTTCGGCTATTTTGGAATATTCAGGGACAGCAGTGATGGCAAACATACTGCCCTGGCTGTTATTGACTGCGTTTTTGTGCTAGTATTTAGGCGTCTAAGATTGATTATAGACCTAGGTACTGGTTTATATATCTTTTGAGTATAGCAGAATGTTGTTAGAAGTCATTTTATTGCTATGTTCCTTTAGCAGACCTAAGTATTTAGTTTTCCACTAAGTCGACATCCTTCTTATTCTCAGGTCCCTGGCTAACTGAGCAATGTCCTATATAGGTTACATCTCACGAAGTGGGTCATGAATTCAGATAGTGACTGGTTACTCTCCTCTCGAAGATTTCTGTCATTCTCATATCAGCATATCCCACAAGCAGGTCATCAGTATAGGAAAAGGTGCCTAGTACTGTCTAGTGCAATGAGACTAGTTGGTAGGAGGTTAAAGCTCTAGATAAGTATTAGTTAGTTTGTATGTTTCTATGGGCAGATGGAGTATAAAACTGTTGTTTTTTTTAAATTTTTTGAGAAAATTCTCATTAAACTGATTTTAGAATTTTAAATGTAAAATTTTATTTGCAGAAACATGGCGATCTGAAAGGTTCTCCATTTGCTTGTCTTAGGCCTATGTTCAGCTCTGCCTTTCATGGACTGAAGACAAAAACACCATTAAGACGGCAAGATGGAGTTGGTCTAGGAAATGATACTGGACATACAGTAATAGTGAAGAAATGAAACAATAATAGAAAAACACTTACTGTTCAATTTAAAATATACCCAAAGTTTACATGCAGCAATTTAATTTGTACTGTCAGGCAGAACAATGGAAAAATCTTTAAGCTATTTCTATTGGACTGTAATTATATTCAGTTGTTTGGCGATATCTATCAAATTCTGAAATTACATAACATAGTAATCTCATAAAATACACGTATATATTTTATAAACATTAGTGATTATTTTAAATGTCTTTCTTGCCTCAGTTTGTATTTGAAATCAAGAGTTTTTAAAGACTCATAAAATTAGAAGCAAATTAAATTTAGTTACATCTAAATTTACAAAGAAAAATAAATCCTCTAAAGCAAAATTTCTGACTTCATGACATAAGTATAAACAGTAAGAATTTGGTGTCTGTGGGTGTGTGTGAAGATGAAGAGAGATATATTCCCTAAATAATATTGAATTATAAATTAAGTAATTATAATTCCTGGAATGCTTTTCCCTATAAAAGTATTAAATTTACCCTAAAAATAAAAGTCATTCAAATCTGTTAGCAAACTGTACTTTTTTATAATCAAGTAGCTTTTATTATATAATTTAATTTCTGCCCTAGTTTTGAAGAGGAACATGAGAAAGTGATATCAAAATGTGAATGCTTCACTCCTTCTTTAAATGAGGAAAAAGAATACCCTTGGCAGGGAAGGGAGAGGCAAAGATTAAAACAGAGACTGAAGGAACACCCATTCAGAGCCTGCCCCACATGTGGCCCATACATATACAGCCACCCAATTAGACAAGATGGATGAAGCAAAGAAGTGCAGACCGACAGGAGCCGGATGTAGATCGCTCCTGAGAGACACAGCCAGAATACAGCAAATACAGAGGCGAATGCCAGCAGCAAACCACTGAACTGAGAATAGGTCCCCTATTGAAGGAATCAGAGAAAGAACTGGAAGCGCTTGAAGGGGCTCGAGACCCCAAAAGTACAACAATGTCAAGCAACCAGAGCTTCCAGGGACTAAGCCACTACCTAAAGACTATACATGGACTGACCCTGGACTCTGACCCCATAGGTAGCAATGAATATCCTAGTAAGAGCACCAGTGGAAGGGGAAGCCCTGGGTCCTGCTAAGACTGAACCCCCAGTGAACTAGTCTATGGGGGGAGGGCGGCAATGGGGGGAGGGTTGTGAGGGGAACACCCATAAGGAAGGGGAGGGGGGAGGGGAATGTTTGCCCGGAAACCGGGAAAGGGAATAAAGAATAAAAAAAAAAAAAAAAAAAGAATTTGGTGTCTGTGGGTGTGTGTGAAGATGAAGAGAGATATATTCCCTAAATAATATTGAATTATAAATTAAGTAATTATAATTCCTGGAATGCTTTTCCCTATAAAAGTATTAAATTTACCCTAAAAATAAAAGTCATTCAAATCTGTTAGCAAACTGTACTTTTTTATAATCAAGTAGCTTTTATTATATAATTTAATCTCTGCCCTAGTTTTGAAGAGGAACATGAGAAAGTGATATCAAAATATTAAATTCCAGAGATAACTTGTAAAATTTAGAAGATGACGAAATATTGTGAAATATTTTAATTTTATTTGGCAGCCACTTTTCATCTTTGTCACAGTAACGTGAATAGGTAATGTTTTATGTCTATTCATATAATGAAGTAAATTTAATCATATTTGTTACCAAATTAAAAAGGAATGAATGCTCAAGTTGAAACTGGTTATAAGAAATATGTGTATGATAATTCCTTGTTGTTTAAAATTTAATGGAATTGTAAAAAATACCATCTTTTAGTATTTATTACTTTTATGTTTGCTCTTAATGTGTTGGTTTGAGTTCAAGTTTATTTGATTTACATGTAAGCAAAATTCACCATCTGTAAGTCTCATTTTAATCAAGTCTGATATTAATAGAATAATTCTAGAATAAAGTAATTTTAAGGAGTATTGTGCTCTCTCCCTCTCTCTCTGCCTCTCCCTCTCCCTCTCCCTCCCTCTCTCTCTCTCTCCCTCTCCCTCTCTCTCTCCCTCCCTCTCCCTCTCCCTCTCTCTCTCCCTCTCCCTCCCTCTCCCTCTCCCTCTCCCTCTCCCTCTCCCTCTCTCTCTCTCTCTCTCTCTCCCTCTCCCTCTCCCTCTCCCTCTCTCTCTCTCTCTCTCTCCCTCCCTCTCCCTCTCCCTCTCCCTCTCTCTCTCTCTCCGCCTCTCCCTCTCCTTCTCCCTCTCCCTCTCCCTCTCCCTCTCTCCCTCTCCCTCTCCCTCTCCCTCTCTCCCTATCCCTCTCTCTCTCTCCCTCTCTCTCTCTCTCCCTCTCCCTCTCCCTCTCTCTCTCCCTCTCTCCCTCTCTCTCTCTCTCTCTGCCTCTCCCTCTCCCTCTCCCTCTCCCTCTCCCTCTCCCTCTCTCTCTCTTCCTCTCCCTCTCTCTCCCTCCCTCTCTCTCTCTCTCTCTCTCTCTCTCTCTCTGTATGTGTGTGTATGTGTTATATTTTTTAGTGCTTGCTTTTGGTGATGTGGGCAATCATGGAGATGAGAAGTTGATATTAGGATATCTTCTCTGGGTTGGGTTTTGAGATCGACTCTTCACTGAAAATCAAGTTGCCGTTTCCATTTAATCCCCGGAATTTGCCTATTCCACCCCTCCCTCAGGTCTGAGTCAGAAATGCCTACCACCATGTCCAGTTTAACATATATGCTGGGAATAAAAACCCAGGATTTTATATTTTGTGGCAAGTACTTTACACACTTTGCATTCTTCCCAGCTTTCTGAACAGAATATATCAATTAAACAGCAATTACATATAAGTTTTGGGCAGTTTACTAAAAATATTAAGCCCTTGTTCTCCAATTAAGAACATACCCAAACAAAATGCTTGATAGAATACATTTCATCAAAAAGGAAAAAAAATCAACTATCAAAGCTTCTAGGTTTGTTGTTGTGTGTTGTTATCTACAACTAAAGAATATACAAAGAATTTCTATCACATAGGGAAGAATTCTCCAAGGGAGTAACATCATCAATACAGTGAACTATGGAGTATTTAATTATCATTTTGCTCACAGATGTACCCAAATTTGTTTCTGAATGGATTATTTAATAAAGTTAGAGATTGGTTGAGAAATTTCTACCTACAGGGTTAGAAAACAAATATATAGCAACCTAAGTCCTCCTTGTACATGGGTACCATATTGGATATTGAGCTAGAAATTTGGGACAAGATTCTCAAGTGTCTCCTTAAGAAAGGAGGTTCAACTGGAAATCAGCATGTAGAGGAATGCAAATTGATCCATTCTTATCTCCTTGTACAAAGCTTAAGTCCAATTGGATCAAGGACCTCTACATAAAACCAGATACACTCAAACAAGTAGAAGAAAAAGTGGGGTAGAGCCTTGAACACATGAGAACTGGGGAAAATTTCCTGAACAGAACACCAATGACTTATGCTCTAAGATCAGGAATCAACAAATGGGGCCTCATAAAACTGCAAAGCTTCTGTAAGGCCCAGGACACTGTCATTAGGACAAAATGGCAACCAACAGATTGGGGAAAGATCTTTACCAATCCTACATCTGATGGACAGCTAATATCCATTATATACAAAGAACTTAAGAAGGTAGACTCCAGAGAATCAAATAACTCTATTAAAAACTGGGTACAGAGCTAAACAAAGAATTCTCAGCTGAGGAGTATCGAATGGCTGAGGAGTACCTAATGTTCAACATTCTTAGTCATCAGGGAAATGCAAATCAAAACAACCCTGAGATTCTACCTCATCTTAGTAGGAATGGCTAAGATCAAAAAGTCAGGTGACAGCAGATGCCGGCGAAGATATTTTGAAAGAGGAACACTCCTCCATTGTTGGTTGGATTGCAAGCTTGTACAACCACTCTGAAAAACAGTCTGGAGGTTTCTCAGAAAATTGCACATAGTACTACGGGAGGATCCAGCTATAACACTCCAGGCATATATCCAAACAATGCTCCAACATATACCAGGGACACATGTTCCACTCTCTTCATAGCAACCTTATTTATAATAATCAGAAGCTGAAAAGATACATACAGCCACCAAACCCAGACAATATTGCTGATGCCAAGAAGTGCATGCTGACAGGAGCCTGATACAGCTGTCTCCTGAGAGCCTCTGCCAGAGCATAGCAAATACAGAGGTAAATGCTTGCAGCCAACCATTGAACAGAGAATGGGGTTCTTATTGGAAGAGTTATAAAAAGGATTGAAGGAGCTGAAGGTATTTGCAACCTCACAAGAAAAACAATACCAACCAACAAGAGCTCCCAGGAACTAAACCACCATCCAAAGACTACACAGGGACAGACCCTTGGCTCCAGCTGCATATGTAGTAGAGAATGGCCTTGTTGGGCACCAAAGGAAGGAGAAGACCTTGATCGTGCCAAGGCTGGATCTCTCAGTATAGGGGAATGTCAGGTCGGGGAGACAGGAAGTGGTGGGTGGTCAGGTGGGGGAAAGGGGATAATATTTGCAACGTAAATAAAAAATACCCAATAAAATAAAAAGAAGATTCTCAAACTGGAGATTCAGGATCAAATAAGTAAGTAAATATATAAATAAAATGAAATGATGAATTATAAAAATAAATATAGAACTTACCTAGTAAGGTTCCCTGCAATGTAGTTATTAATTAAGTATGGAAATCGAGAGAATTAGGCCTATGTGTGATTACAAACTATTACCTAAAAATATAAGGAAGGGTTTATTTGGCAATAGTTCATTGAGGAGAGCAATGAGAGAAACTTCAGACACGGGGATAGGCATGTATTGTATAGTTAGATGGAAGAGTGTCTGACCATCTTCAATAAAGTCCTGAGTCTGACCCTCAAGGACACATCAAAAAAGCAAGTAAATTTAAAATCAAAACACCTAAAATAGCAAGGGAATCAAACAAGTAAACAATCATTGAAACAAATTTAAAACAGGAAGATATATATTCCCCCCAAAATATGACCGGAATGAAAAGGTGTTGGTATTACAGGAGAGAGAACTCAGGGGAATGCAACTAAGGAAGGTAATGGGTTGAGCTCAAGCCAACACAAATGAGCAGAGAACTTCATCAAGTGATATGAAGGTAGGAAAATACTGACAAACAGAAATTACAGATATGAACAATATCTTTACTCAACTTAAAACTCTAGTGCAGAGATTTGACCTAAATTAAATTGACGACAAGTCTTTTAGTCTGAACTCCATCAAACAAGAAAAGCCACATGATTCTCACGTTGCAAGAGATGACAGAAAGAAGGATGGCATGAAGGTTTGTAAAGAGTGCTGACAGAAAACTTCTGAAGTTTGGAGAAGGAACTACAAGATCTGGGAAGTCCATAGAACAGCAAATAACAGGAGATCTATAACATGGTACATAATAGCCAAATTGTCAAAACTTAAAGATAATATTGAGAACAGCAGGAAAAGAGAAGTCCAGTGAACAGATAACACAGCAGAAAACTTGAAGACCAGAATGAATAGGAGTAGTTTATAAAATCCTTGAACTAAACTATCAATCATGTGAAATATTCTACCAAGGATTTCTGACTTTCAATAATAAAGTTGCACACTGGAGGAAATTCAGGCACAAAGAGTGGAGCAGATACTGAAGGAAAGGCCATCCAGAGACTGCCCCATCTGGGGATCCATTGCATATGCAGTCACCAAGCCCAGTCACTGTTGCTGATGCCAAGAAGTGATTACTGACTGGAGCCTGATATGGATGTCTCCTGAGGGGCTTTGCCAGAGTCTTACTGATACAGATGAGGATGCTTGCAGCTAACCTTTGAACTGAGCACAGGAACCCCAATGGAGGAGTTAGAGAAAGGATTGAAGGAGCTGAAGGGGTTTGCAATCCCATAGAAAGAATAACAATATCAACCAAGTAGACAACCTCCCAGAGATCCCAGGGACTAAACTACCAACCAAAGAGTACACATAGTGCAACCCCTGGCTCCAGCTGCAAATGTAGCAGAGAATGGCATTGTCTGTCTTCAATAGGAGGAGAGGCCCTTTGTCCTGTGAAGGCTCATTTCCTCAGTGTAGAGAAATGCCAGGGCATTGAGGTTGGAATGGGTGGTTAGGAGGGGAGCATCCTCAAGGAAACAGGGGGAGGGAGCATGGGAGAGAGGGTAACCAGGAAAGGGGGATCGTATTTGAAATGTAAATACATAAACTATCCAATAAAAAAAGAATAAAGCTACAAAAAGAGTATTTTGTTACATAAATAAAAGTTTACAGTCAGAACTCACCCATTATAAAATGGGTATAAAAATAAATTTAATAACTTTAAACAAGTGATTAGTAATATAAGAAAGTATACTCATCTCTGTTAAATGTAGTAGTTCTATCAAATATGAAGCTGTAGTGTATGGCAGTACAATTATATCTATAATAAATAAATATAGGTAGATAGTGTCTTAGTTAGGGTTTTACTGCTGTGAACAGACATCATAACCAAGGCAACTCTTTTTTTTTTAATTAACTTGAGTATTTCTTCTTTACATTTTGAATGTTATTCCCTTTCCCGGTTTCCAGGCCAACATCCCCCTAACCCCTCTCCCTCCCCTTCTATATGGGTGTTCCCTTCCCCATCCTCCCCCCATTGCCGCCCTCCCCCCAACAATCACGTTCACTGGGGGTTCAGTCTTGACAGGACCAAGGGCTTCCCCTTCCACTGGTGATCTTACTAGGATATTCATTACTACCCATGAGGTCAGAGTCCAGGGTCAGTCCATGTATAGTCTTTGGGTAGTGGCTTAGGTCCTGGAAGCTCTGGTTGCTTGGCATTGTTGTTCGTATGGGGTCTCAAGCCCCTTCAAGCTCTTCCAGTTCTTTCTCAGATTCCTTCAACGGGGGGAGGGGGTGCGGATCTATAAGAACAACATTTAATTGGACCTGACTTACAGGTTCAGATGTTCATTCCATTATCACCAAGGTAAGAACACAGCATCATTCAGGCAGGCATGGTGCAGGAGGAGCTGAGAGCTCTACATCTTCATCTGAAACTGCTGTGGGAATACTGACTCCCTGGCAGCTAAGGCCAGGATATTAAAGCCCACACTCACAATGCCACACCTACTCCAACAAGGCCATACCTCCAAACAGGGCTACTCCCTGGGCCAAGCATATACAAATCATCACAGATAGATAGATAGATAGATAGATAGATAGATAGATAGATAGATAGATAGATAGATAGATAGATAGACAGACGATTGATAAATAGATTCCTTTCTGATATATATTTTTAGAAAAATGTCTTACTAATATATTAATATATATTAGAATATGTGAAACTATTATATGTGTGAATATAAAGGGGGAGAATTTCGTCATGTGATTATTAGTAAGTTATTAGCTTAGGTTATTTACTAAATGTATGTTTTAATATAAACTTTAGCATAGTCTTTGATCATAAACACATAAAAGCAAAAAAGGAGAATGATAAATTCCTGCCACTGCAAAAAATCAGCTCCCATAAGAGAAGAAGGAGAAAAAAAGGGACAAATGATCTACAAAACAGCTCAAAGACATAGTACAAGGAGTCCATGTCAGTTAATGTTCCCCACAGTTAAGCAGAATGAGATTCTTCCTTTAAGATTCCTCTTTCTGTATGGGCAGAAATGGGCTATAAAGACCAGAATAATGGTCCTTTCTGTGTTTGAAAGCCCAAGACACAAGGTTCGATTATACTTACTAACATAAGATAGAGTTTGGATCCAGAACCATTAATAAACATTGAGACATGTTCCCTGTGATAAATGAGTCTAACATCTGTAAACATGTATTGATGTATATGAAAATGCCCATCTATTCATTAATATGAGTAGCTGTGAAAAGCACTCAGGCTATGATATTGGAAGAATAGAAATTATACTTTATCATTCTTAGATAATCTTAATCGAAAATTAACACAAAGTATTCAATGATGTCTTAAGCCAGAGCTTCTTATGCAAAGGATTGTGACCCCATGTGAGTGTTAAGATTACAAATAAATTTGACAACCATAAAGCGTTTTCTAATAGCACAATGAACAAAATTGAATTTACAACACATAAAGAAACTGTGGTGTTATTGACAGAGCTAACTCATTTTGCATACCTGACGTTCACCATAGCCTTGGTTCTGTACACACAACATATGTACTCTACATGAGGAATGTGCCTAAACCATACAGTGCAAATTGACGCTGCATGAAACATCTCAGAATGTATTACAGACTACTGGATGTTTTTTAAATCACAAAATTTGTATTGCCAATTCTCATTTTCCTCCTTTTACAAAGAAACTTTTCATTATGTAACCCAAAGATTTCAATGCGTTCCTACAATTACTTCTTTGAATATAAAGATTAAGTTAGCAAAGCTTATGATTACTCAGTGATAAAATATTTTTATTTAAAATTAGCTGAATGAGTTGTTGACTTAGTTTTCAAAAACACCCAAAATAATTATCGGCATGTTATTACAATGGAATTTCTAATCATTTCGAGGGTTAGGGATTTAGCTCAGTGGTAGAGCGTTTGCCTAGCAAGCACAAGGCCCTGGGTTCGGTCCCCAGCTCCGAAAAAAAAAAAGAAAAAAAAATCAAGTTCAGCCTAGGTTGGAAACCATGGTTTGCCGGACAGGCTAGGCTTGAGAAACAGAACCGTATCCTTATAAGGTATGGAGACCAAACAATGGCCCCTGGTGTGCTTTCACAGTGGGTCAGTTGGTGGAGTGCTACTCTAGTCTACGGCCATACCACCCTGAACGCGCCCGATCTCATCTAATCATTTCTAAATAGACCTAATATGTATTTATGTGACGTGGCATTCGTGATGTTAGCAATAAGAAATAAATTCAGAATATCAATCAACTCTGAGAACATTGAATATGGTCTGTGCCCTGAAGTATTAACTATTTATTCAAGTTTAAAGCCTTATATAAAGATATGCAGCATGCATTTCATACTACTTATGTGAATATGCTCTTTTAATAAATGACAAATTGTATTTGTGTCAAAGAATTATATTAAAATCCTTTCTTTATAATTTATTATCAGCACATGTTTGATGCGAATAATTAAGTAATATATCTTTTGTATTTATTTGACTTCTCAGGCATGAAGAAGCCCTAAGTGAATACAGTTTAAGAAATTCTAGAACAAATGGAGGTGTCAGACATGTATATAACATGTTATAAAATAAGTGAAAGACACATTAATCACATTGGGGCCTGGAAATATCTATAAAGAGACTATCTTTTACACTTTGAAACAAGTTTCACAGCAGTTTAAGATAGGAAATCCTACTGAATATAGTTTTCCTAGCCACAATGGAATCAATACAACTTATCAGCAAAAAGATATTTGGAAACTGAGATTAAGTGGCCACCTTCTTAAGCCAGGTAGGGCTTCCAGTAGAGGGAACGAGACATCAACTCACATACAACAGCTTCCAGTCAACATTCATAATGCCTCCAGAATGGACAAGAATAAAGACGGAGTAGAGATTAAGAGAACCAACGGCTAGCCCAACTTGAGACCCATTCCATGAGAGAGGGCCAACCCGTGACATTAACTATTAATGATGTGCAGACAGGAGACTAGCATAAATGATTCCTGAGAGGCTTTATCCAGGAGTAGTTGAAAACAGATGCAGAGACCCACAGCTCGGGAAGAACATGGAAGAGTAGGGGCATGTGATTGGATGATTGATGATGTCGGTGTCCAGGACACCACAAGAAGACTTACAAAGTCAAATGACCTGGGCCCGTGGGAGCTTGCACACACTGAATGAACAACAGAAGGGTGTGGGAGGGCTGGATCTAGTATGATCCTATACGACTTTGTAGCAGATGTACAGCTTTGTTTTCACGTGAGGATCCCCTAACAACTGAAGCTAGGGCTGCCTCTGACTTTGTTGTCTACCATTGGATCCCCTTCTCCTAGCTAAACTGCTTGGTTGGACTTCAGTGGGAGAGAATGCCCTTAGTCCTGCTGAAACTTGATGTCTCAGGATGGTACCCAAGGGAGTTCCCCATTCCCCAAGGAGAAGGGAGAAGGCAATGTGGGACAATTCATGAGAGTAGCCTGGCAGAAGAGGAGGAAGGGTGCTGTGACTGGGATGTAAAGTCAATAAATGAGTAAATTAATGAAAAATACAAAATGAGTGCAAAGGAGAAAAGAAAGAATTTCAAGATTCCTTAATACAATTGGGGGAAAAAAGCAAAAATGTCTAATTGAATGAGAGAGACAAATTTATTGTGAAAAAGAAGTTTCCTGTAGTTGTTACCATTTTCAAAAGATCTGAACAATGAATATAATTAATAAGCCACATAAATTCATAAAAACTAAACACACACCTGAAGAAACTATGAGAGCAGAAATAAACCAAGCATTGGGAAAGAAAAACAAAGGAGAGACAAAACAAGTGAAACTTAGACCAGGAAGAACATACATAGAAGATTAAACAGACAAAACTGGCCCTTCGAAAAAATGAACAGATTTTATAAACTTTATTTAACTCAGTAGATGAGAGAGAAGACTCAAATGAATAAAAGAAGGAACGCCACAACTAAAATCATGCAACCTTTCGAGTAGGCATGAGAAACTTCACAAACAGCTATAGACTACAAAATAGAAAATAGAGAAGAAAAGGATAAATTCAACCCAGCAAGATGGAACCATTACAATATAAAAAATATGCACTGGTCAAGAGTTGGTAATGAAAGAAGACAGAAAATAGAAATTCTGCAAACCTGTCAAAGAATAACTATTGTTAAATCTTCCCCAGAGCATCTAAGAAGTTAAAGGGATGGAAGTTACTCTGTTAGACAAACACTAGCCTGACACTATAACCAACACACACACACACACACACACACACACACACACACACACACACACACACACAGAGACAGACAGACAAACAGACAGACAGACAGACAGACAGACAATTATATCTCAGTGTAGACTATTTCAAGGGAACAGGGAAGAAATTTTTAAGACAGAGAAAAGAAGACAGGAGTGAAGGAAGGAAAGAACAGAAGGGGAAGGGGAGAATTTTTCTGACATTTTGTAGAAAGCACTGCCTAATACGAATTGTGTCACATTGCCAAGGATAGCCTATGGAAGATGAAACACCACCCCACCTTCTCTCTGTATGTTGCATGAACCCTTAACTGTAATCTTTGGCTGATGCCAATTCCTTGATTCATATTTAAATCGTCAGAGACACATATATGCTTTAATCACCTGAGATTTTTACTTTTATTACAACACATTCAATTCACTTACATAAACTTATACTAGCTTTTTCTTTCAATATTTTTTTCCTTCTATAGTTTGAAAAGAATAAATGGCTGAAGATTCCATTACATTGAGTATTTTCAGAATCTATAAAAAGGTACATTGCAGAAATCTGAGGCTGATTGTTTTGCTGGGAGTTTGATATTATTTACTACCACCTTGAAATGAAAGCAAAATGCTCTGTACATTACATTAATTGGATGGCACCTAACTACATGTGGAGTGCTTGAATTATAGGGGTAATGCTTTTAAATTGTTATCACATTACAAGAGGTACCTCTGAGTCAATCAAATGTAAATTTACTTCTTTATATGTTTATTTTTTCCCCAATGCGTACTACAGTGAATCATATTTATGCTAATGAGTGCATTTAGATAAGCTTGTATTTACATTTTATGTAACACTAGTCACTAAACAGTGAATACTTATATTTTTCCAATATACAGTTGCAGTGTCAAAACAGGGTCATTCCTTGAGGAAACAGAGTGTAATGAAAACTTCAAATAGATTTTCTCTGGAGGCCTATGGCATAAACCCTCCTCAGATGTTTTCATTGACTATTAAGCATGCTAAAACCTACTTTTATTGCGACAAAAGTAATTTAAAAGCAAAGTAGTATTCATTTCACCTAGGCAATATTGCTAATAACCAAGTGGAGAGTAATTTGGGTAAAAATAAGCCCCTTAAAGAACATAAGAAGTATATGATTTACACTCTTAAGCCGTTCTCATATTCCCAGGTAGGAACACTGTCAAATCTCTAAAAATTGCAAAATAATATGTTGAATAAAATAAGTGGTAGTAAGCCTCATATATTTTCATGGCTTGGCTTTCTAAATCAGGTCAATGTAATAGCTGTAAATGGCCTTGCAAAAAGTGAACCACTTCTTAGAGGTCTTTCTGTGGAAATGACAGCATTGTACAAAGTGTTTATAAGGCAAACAAATTCCTTATACCTAATTACCTATACCTTTTTACCTGATGATTATTTTATATCACATTATTGATGTCATGTGCACAAAGAGACTTACTGCTCCACAACATTTCTTTGTTCCCTTGGTCATGTTAGAGACCTTGGAAATTCACATTAAAGTTTTCTAGCAATCATAGTCTATCAGCACAACATCCTGACTACTCTTCATTAGGAAGAGCTCTGTTTCTAACTCTTCAAAGTCCATGTACAGAAACAGCTCTTACAGAGATGAAGTTAGGAAGTACTAAGAGATGCAACCTTTGAATATTCGATTTAGATGAGTTCATGAGGATGGAGTAATCAGTATGAGATCACTGCCCTTTGGTAAACATAACTACATGTTTTCCTCTTTCACTGAATACCTGGAATAAAGCTCTCTCCCAAATTAAATTTTCTAGACCATGACAGTAACATTAGCGTCTAGAACTTTAAAGTCATGTCTAAGTTATATACCCTAAGTATCTTGTGTTATTACAGCCCAAATTAAGAATTCATTCATTACTCCAGAAAAATAATTTGTGCATGTGTCCTAAGTTAAATCGTTGTAAAATTTGATGCTTCGACCATCCATTTTGGGTTTTTAGGAACCAGCTCTGCAGCAGTAATATGTAAAAATAAAAGGTTAGCTGAAGATTGTGAACGTTTCAAAGACAAAAAAGGAGAAAAATTAGGAATTAGGCGATTAAATATCGTAAGGTTTTACCTTAAAGAACACCTATATTAGACTTCAAAATTAATTTCACTTTGCCCCTTCCTATTCATGTAAGGAAAGCCCAACGATCATATTTCCAGTCAGCATCCACCCTATTCTAATGCTTCTTAGGGAGCACCACTTACCAGAGAGTTGGCCACCCTTGTTTAAAGCTAAGTGAAGAAGAGATTGCTGCAGAATTAGATAGTATGAACCTAAAAATTAAGAGCCAGAGGGGGGGGGCATATAAAACATAAGATAAGATAAGCTGAGGTAGAGAATACCAAAGCTAAATCTGAGACTGAATTTCCCAGGCAAATTTTTTTTGAGTTCATCTGTCCTCACACATGCCTCTTTGTCAGCTGCATCTTCTGGGTGTATTCTAGCTACTCTGTAGCTGATGATAATGTACTTGCACACTACCCAGTCACTTGTCAATGGAATAATATGATACAATCCTTGTGACTTATGCAAATACAAAATTTTTGAAAAAGACTAGTATTGCTCCAATAAGACAAATTATCACTGTACAAAACAGCAGTGTATAAACCTACACCAAAATAGAAACAAGGGCTCGGAATATAGAATAAAACCTTGGAGTTGAGAGAGAAACAGGATGAGGGACAAGAACTGGATCGTGTGTGTGTGTGTGTGTGTGTGTGTGTGTGTGTGTGTGTGTGTGTGTGTGTATGCAAGCACATGATAAAAATTTTTATCATCAAATGGATAGAAATTTCTATTCATTCAAATAAAACATCTTTAGAACTCGGACTGCCATGAACAAGGTATACACACACATACACACACACACACCGGGTGGGGGGAGAGAGAGAGAAAGGGAGAAAGGAGAATCTATTTGCAATATTTGATAAAAACATCCATTTCATTTATAAGTGCTTCTCTCTGATTATTTTGACTAAAATATTTTGAGTGTAGAATTCATCATAATTTCAGTTCAGCTTGTTATGAATTTCCAAAGCTTTTCTTACTTCGAAAAGAGTCAAGAGAAAATGAGGACATGCTAATGACCACAGGCTTTATTTGATTAGTTGTTTTTGGAAACATACCTCTTCTTGGTGAACATTATTGATGCTTTCAAGCTTTGCTCCTTGATTAATTCTGGCAATTCAAGATGATCACCACCCCATTATTTGGACATTCTATGTTCTATTTATCTTTTCTCTATGTAAATGTCCTTTGTCTAATATTTTATTTTACCAAGTTTGTGGCCTTCTAAATAACTTATTGGAATTGAGATTAAAGAAAGAGTTTTGACAACCCTCACTGCCCTACAAGTAATCTGCATATTTGGGACTTGTTCAGGCCTTTTAGCCGGATGTAGATCGCTCCTGAGAGACACAGCCAGAATACAGCAAATACAGAGGCAAATGCCAGCAGCAAACCACTGAACTGAGAATAGGACCCCCGTTGAAGGAATCAGAGAAAGGACTGGAAGAGCTTGAAGGGGCTCGAGACCCCATATGTACAACAATGCCAAGCAACCAGAGCTTCCAGGGACTAAGCCACTACCTAAAGACTATACATGGACTGACCCTGGACTCTGACCTCATAGGTAGAAATGAATATCCTAGTAAGAGCACCAGTGGAAGGGGAAGCCCTGGGTCCTGCTAAGACTGAACCCCCAGTGAACTAGACTGTTGGGGGGAGGGCGGCAATGGGGGGAGGGTTGGGAGGGGAACACCCATAAGGAAGGGGAGGGGGGAGGGGGATGTTTGCCCGGAAACCGGGAAAGGGAATAACACTCGAAATGTATATAAGAAATACTCAAGTTAATAAAAAAAATGAAAATAAAAAAAATGTTCAGGCCTTTTAACACCATGCGTTTTGCTTGAATACTATCATTTGAAACTTTTTTCCAGAAAGAGGATAACTTAAACACAAAAGTAAATAAAGGTTGCAGATGTACTGATCACATAAAGATTACTAAGAACCCTGAACAAATAAAAGTAATTATATTTTAAGCGAGTCTAAAATGATGAATTGGGAGCTAGTTCAAGTAATAAATATTTGCTGTGCAGACATGAGTTCCTGAGTTATGATTCCCAGCACTTCCATAAAAATGGAGGCAGGGCAATATGAGACTTATTGTAAACCAGTGCTAATGAGGCAGAGAAGGGGGATCTGGGGAGGAAACTAAAACTAAAACTAAAATAAAATAAAAATGTAGAGACAGGGGGATCCTGGGATAGATCAATCACGGATTGCAGAGAGCCAGATTTCTAAGACCAGGATCAGGAGATTGCAAGTATACAGTGGAATAACAAAGATTACGTAATCAAGACACAGATGTGCCTATTTCATCTCGAGGTAGCATCCAAGTGGCAGGATATCCCTGGAATAACAGCAGAGGGTAAAACGAAAAGCCCACATGGAAACCTGCCGCTTTCATTTATTGTCAATTTTCATGGACTAGTCCTGTGAAGAATAGGGTAGTTGTAGGATGCAGGAAAGGTTGCAGCTTTGCAACTGCTTTAAAACAAAGGGTGTGTTTAAGGTAAACCTCCTTTGAGTTTAAGGTATACTTGTAATAAATTATATTTAGTGGTTGAGGAGTATTACTTACATTTTTCTATCTTTCTATTTGTGGCAAACTCCTCCACTTCTTCAATTGCCTGTAGGTCTGTGCCTGTATTATTTTATAATTCTAGGATAAGTCATTCTAAAAGAATAACAACAGCCACAGATGAGATCATCAAATTGGTTGACAACATCTATTTGAAACATCGTGGGGGTGGGGGGGGGTATGGGGAAGTCAGCTGAGCTCCTTATTGACATTTTTCTCCAAGGAAAAGCTTCCCATGCCTGAACTCCAGGCTTCTCTCTCTTGATGAACACATCTTTGTATCACAGGGTAACAATAGTAACAGCTATTGTAAATGCTTCACCACCTAATTGTCTCCAAGGTTACAGTGTACTTTTACAATTGTACATTTCCCCCCTTTCTTTCCTTCAAGTCACAGAGTAAGGATGTGAAGTCCAAACCTAGATATACTCTTCCATAGGATCCACACAGCCACACTTTTTTTTCTGACAGGATGGGTGGGGCAACCCTGCTTCAGAGATCACACTTGGGGAGCTCAAACAACACTTGCAGATTAGGCAATGGATGAAATGTATGCCACAATTAAGTTTTCCTTGGTTCCTTTTTCTCAATTGACTTAAGCGTTCAAAAATTCATCCAAACTAATAAAGTTTTAGCTTGACATGCTGTGAAGAGTAATTTTTAAAAAGATACTTTTAGGTTTTCCATAAGGAGTGGCAGGTGGTCCAGGCAGCACAATGTGTCTTTTCTGCTAGGGTGGTTTTAGGAGTCTGACATTCTTGTAAGTAGACAAATAAATGGGATATAGATATTTCAAACTGTCAGATTGTATCAACGAATACTTATGGGAAAAGTAGAAAGCACGCTGAGCTATTGTTATGTCATTCATTGGCATTAAATCTAGAAATTTATGTGGAGGAAATAAAATAAAGTTTACAAATGAAGATCAGTTTCAGTCACTATCTGGGATTCAAGTGGAAATGTGGTATTCTTTCTATCTAGATTTATCTTTAGAGGAAAATTTGTCTTTTCTCCTAGACACACAACAATAATTAACCTTTTTGTACTACAACACAAAAAACTGGAACAATATAACAAATACTCTAAATAACCTTAATAATTAAAAAATGAATGTAGTAAACATTTGATATATTTGTGTAGCCAGACTTATAATTAGAACATGACATTAATTAGTGTGCAAAATAAGACAAGAAATAAAATATTATTTACTTTCTTTGTTAGTAAATTGGATGGCCTTTAAAAGTTGTTATATCTGCTTAGTTCTCAGACTTGAAAACTGTCAGGTGAAATTGAGTCATTTCTGAAGTTGCTTTACGATAAATTGAAACTTATATGCATAGTAGTTTGTGGTTAGAATAAAAATTTACGATAAATTGAAACTTATATGCATAGTAGTTTGTGGTTAGAATAAAAATTAACACCAAAGGCTGAAACTTACAGCATGGAAGAAAATGAAGCAACAACATATTCCAATAATTTCAAAATAGCCAAAATAACCAGAGGGCATATGAAGTGTATCCAAATTAACAAAATCAGAAATGAAAAGTGAGACACAACCACAGAATCTGAGGAAATTAAAAAAATCATCACACAAACATCAACAACAGAAAACAAGAGATAGAAGAGAGAACATCAGGGGTAGATAAAAACATTGACACAACCTTCAAAGAAAATGCAAAATGCAAAAACCTCCAAACCTAAAACACCAGGAAAACTCAGAGCACAATAAAAAACCATATGTAAAAAGTATAGGAATGGAGGGGAGCAAAGATTCCCAGCTCAAAGGACAATGAGAAGATCAAACCTAAGGATAATAGGTATAGAAAAGAGAGGAGATTCTCAACTTAAAGGACCAGTAAATATCTTCAACAAAATTATAGAAGAAAACTCCCCTAACCTAAAGAAAGAAATGCTTATAAACATACAATAAGCCTACAGAACTGCAAAAAAGATTGGATGAGAAAAGAACTTCCTCCTGTCACATAATAGTCAAAACAACAAACACACAAAAGAAACAATATTAAAAGCAGTAAACGAAATAGGTCAAGTAACATATAAAGGCAGACATATTAGAATTACACCAGACTTCTCAATAGAGGCTATGAAAACAAAATATCCTGGACAGATGTCATACAGACCCTAAGAGAACAAAAATTTGGGCCCAGACTATATCCAGCAAAACTATCAATTAACATAGATGGAGAAAGCAAGACATCCCATGGCAAAACCAAATTTACAAAATATCTTTCCACAAATCCAGCCCTACAAAGGATAATAGATGGAAAACTCCAACACAAGGAAGGAAACTACACCCTAGACAAAGCAAGAAAGTAATCTTGCAACAAACCCAAAAGAGGAGAGACACACAAACATAAATATACCTTTAACAGCAAGAATAGCAGGAAACAATCATTACTATTCCTTGATATCTCTTAAAATCAATGGACTCAATTCCCCAATTAGAAGACATAGACTAAGAGACTGGATATGTAAACAAGACCCAACATTTTCCAGTTTACAGGACAAAGTGACAAAGACAGACGGTACCTCAGAGAAAAGTGTTGGAAACAATTTTCCAATCAAATGATACTAGGAAACAAGCTGGAGTAGCCATTCTAATATCTAATAAAACAATTTTCAACCGAAAGTTATCAGAAAAGATAAGAAAGGACACGTTATATTCATCAAAAGAAAAATCCACCAAGATGAACTCTCAATCCTGAATACCTATGCTCCAATTGCAAGGGCTCTTTTATTAAAAAAAAAAAAATACTAAAGCTCAAAGCAAACCTTACACAATAATAGTGGGAGACTTCAACACCCCACTCTCATCAATGGACAGATCATGGAAATACAAAACAAACACAGACACAAAGAAACAATAGAATTTATGAACCAAATGGATTTAACGGATATTTATAGAATATTTCATCCTAAAACAAAAGGGGTACCTTCTCAACACCTCATGAACCATCTCCAAATTGATCATATAATTGATCCCAAAACAGGCCTAAATGAATACAAGAAGATTGAAATAATCCCATACATCGTATCATCTCACCACAGACTAAGGCTGGTCTTAAATAACAAAATCTACAGAAAGCCTTTTTATACATGGAAGACGAACAATGCTCTACTCAATGATAGCTTGGTCAAGGAAGAAATAAAAAAATAAAGACTTTTTAGATTTCAATGAAAATGAAAGCACAACATACTCAAACTAATGGGACACAATGAAGGCAGTGCTAAGAGGAAAACTCATAGCTCCAAGTTCCTCCAAAAAGAAACTGGAGAAAGCATACACTAGTAGCTTGACAGCACACCTGAAATTTCTAGGACAAAAAGAAGCAAATACATTCAAGAGAAGTAGATGGAAAGAAATAATCAAACTAAGGGCTGAAATCAACCAAGTAGAAACAAAAAGGACTGTACAAAGAATCAATAAAACCAGGAGCTGGTTCTTTGAGAAAATCATAAAGATAGATAAACCCTTAGCCAAAATAACCAGAGGGCACATGAAGTGTATCCAAATTAACAAAATCAGAAATGAAAAGTGAGACACAACCACAGAATCTGAGGAAATTAAAAAAATCATCAGATCCTACTACAAAAGCCTATATTCATCAAAACTACAAAGTCTGGATGATAGGAACATTTTTTTAGACAGATACCAGGTACCAAAGGTAAATCAGGATGATATAAACCAAATAAATAGTCCAATAACTACTGAAGAAATAGAAGCAGTTATTAAAAGTCTCCCAAATAGAAAAAGCCCAGTACCAGATAGATTTAGTGCAGAATTCTATCAATCTTTCATTGAAAACCTAACACCAATACTCTCCAAACTATTCCAAAAAAAATAGAAACAGAAACCCGATTTCTTCTATGAAACCACAGATATGCTTATACCAAAACCATACAGAGACCCAAGAAAGGAAGAGAACTTCAGACCAATTTCCCTTAGGAATATCGATGCAAAAATACTCAATAAAACTCTCACAAACCGAATTAAAGAACACAAAAAAAATCATCCATCATAATCGAGTAGGCTTCATCTCAAGGATGCAGGGATATTTCAATATATGGAAATGCATCAATGTAATCCACTATATAAACAAACTCGAAAGAAAAAGAAAAAAACAACATGATCATCTCGTTAGGTCTGAGAAAGCATTTGACAATATTCAATACCTTTTAAGGCTAAAGGTCTTGGGATGATCAGGAATTCAAGGCCCATATCTAAACAAAGCAAAAGCAAGAGATAGCAAACCAGTAGCCAACATCCAACTAAATGGAGAGAACAATGAAGCAATCCCACTACAATCAGGGACTAGACAAGGCTGCCCACTCTCTCCCTACTTATTCAATATAGTACTGAAAGTACTATCCAGAGCAATCAGAAAACAAAAGGTAGTCAAAGAGATACAGATTGGAAAGGAAGTAGTCAATATATCACTATAAGCATATTATATAATAGTATAATTAAGTGACCCCAAAAGTTCCACCAGAGAACTACTAAATCTGATAAACACCTTCAGCAAAGTGTCTTGGTATAAAATTAACTCAAACAAATCAGTAACCTTCCTCTATACAAAAGATAAACAGGCTGAGAAAGAAATTATGGAAACGACACCTTTCATAATAGTCCCATATCATATAAAATACCTTGGTGTGACTGTAACCAAGCAAGTGAAAGATCAGTATGATAAGAACTTCAAGTCTCTGAAGAAAGAAATTGAAAATCTCAGAAGATGGAAAGAACTCCCATGCTAATGGACTGGCAGGATTAACACTGTAAAAATGGCCATATTTCCAAAAGCAATCTACAGACTCAATGCAATCTCAATCAAAGTTCCAACTAAATTCTATGCAGAGTTAGGAATAGCAATTGGCAAATTCATTTGGAGCGAAAAAAAAAACAACCCAGGATAGCGAAAAATGTTCTAACAATAAAAGAATTTCTGGTGGAATCACCATCTCTGGCCTCAAGCTTTATTACAGAATAATAGTGACTTTAAAAAACAAAACAAAACAAACAAACAAACAAACAAAACAGAACAGAAAAAACGACAAAGCAAAACAAAACAAAAACAAAAATATCTGTATGGTGCTGGTACAGAGACAGGCAGGTAGATAAATGGAATAGAATTGAAGACTGAGAAATGAATGCTCACACCTATGGTCATTTGATCTTTGAAAAAGAAGCTGAAACCATCCAGTGGGAAAAAGATAGCTTTTTCAACAAACGGTGCTGGTTCAACTGGAGGTCAGCATGTAGATCCATTCTTATCATACTTTGCAAAGCCCAAGTCCAAGTGGATCAAGGACCTCCTCATCAAACTAGATACTCTCAAACTGATAGAAGAAAAAGTGGGGAACAGTCTCTAACACATGGGCACTGGGGAAAATTTCCTGACAAAACACCAGTGGCTTATATTCTAACATCAAGAATCGACAAATGTGACTGTATAAAATTGCAAAGCTTCTGTATTTCAAAGGACACTGTCATTAGGACAAAACAGCAATCAACAGATTGGGAAAAAATCTTTACCAACCCTACATCTGATAAAGGGTAATATCCAATTTATACAAAAAAAATCAAGAAGATAAACCCCAGACCATCAAAAAAAACCCTATTAAAAATAGGGTGCAGATCTAAACAAATAATTCTCAGCTGAGGAATATGGAACTCCTGAGAGATACCAAAATAAATGTTCAATATCCTTAGTCATCATGGAAATGCAAGTCAAAACAATCCTGAGATGCCACCTCACACCAGTCAGGATGATTAAGATGAAAAACTCAGGTGACAGCAGATGCTGAAGAGGATGTGGAGAAAGAGGAACACTCCTCCATTGTTGGATTGCAAGCTCAAACAACCACTCTTGAAATCAGGGGGCTCCTCAGAAAATGGCACACATTACTACTTGAGGACCCAGCTATACCACTCCTGGGCATATACCCAGACAATGCTCCAACATATAACATGTACACATTCTTCTCTATGTTCATATCAGCCTTATTTATAATACCCAGAAGCTGGAAAGAACCCAGATGCCCTTCAACAGAGGAATGGATACAGAAACTGTGGTACATCTACACAATGGAATATTACTCAGCTATCAAAAACAATAACTTTGTGAAACTCATAGGCAAATGGATTGAACTAGAAAATATCCTGGGACTTCCAATCCTGAAAATTTTAACTTGTATTCACGCCTTAATAAGTAGTTTTAGCCCAAAAGCTTGGATTACCCAATATACGATCCACAGACCACATGAAGTTCAAGAAGAAGAACGACCAAAAGTGTGGATGCATCAGTCCTTCTTAGAAGGAGGGGCAAAATATTCACAGGAGGAAATATGGAAACAAAGTTTAGAGCAGAGACTGAAGGAATGGCCATTCAAAGCCTGTTCCACCTGGGGATACAGCTCATATTCATTCAGCCGCCAAAGCCAGATAATACTGATACTAAGAAGTACATGATGACAGGAGACTGGTATTCCTGTCTCCTGAGGGGCTGTGCCAGAGCAAGATAAGTAGAGAGTCGAATGCTTGCAGTCAACCATTGAACTGAGAACAGGGTCCCCATTGGAGGAGTTACAGAAAGATTTAAAGGAGCTGAAGGGATTTGCAGACCCATAAGGAAAATATGCCAACCAACCAAAGCTCCCTGGGACAAAATCGCCATCCAAAGAGTACACATGGACAGACCCATAGTTACAGCTGCATATGTAGCAGAGGATGGCCTTGTTGCACACCAATGGGAGGAGAAGCCCTTGGTCCTACCAAGACTGGACCACCATCCCCAACCCTTGTGTAGGGGAATGTAGGGCAGGGAGGTGAGAATGGGTGGGTAGATGGGTGGGGTAACACCCTCATAGAAGAAGGGGGTTGGGATATTGGATAGGGTGTTTTTGGATGCAAAACCAGGAAAGGAGACAACATTTGAAAGAGAAATTAAAAAAATCCCCCCAAAAATGTTAAAAATAAAAGAATGGACTTCAATTTCTAATGGCCTGAAAGGAATAATCTCAAGTGTTTCTAATTTGATTTCAATAACATTTTGAATAAATGTAACTGGCTATGTTCTAGGTGTTAAACCAATAGAATCAAACAAACAAAAGATCTGTTCTTAAATATGTTTTCGTAAGCATGTTAGTTTATTTTCTTCAATTGCACTGAGTAAAATTAACTTTGAAGAAAAAAAGGAATCTTCAAAATAACAGTCAATGCTTGTACTTTCTTGTTCATAAGCAAACCAAATAGGTTAGGCATCACAAATCATAAAACCAAGTTTCTTTTCTCAAAACTCCAGAAGCTGGGAATTTCAAGATTAAGCAGGTGTGGGTGCACTTGGCTCTCAGGATGCACCCTCAGAGCTATAGTGTCTTCTGTGTAAATCTGTAGTTTTACAAAATCCTATTGAATCTAATTAGTGGCATTTGGGGAATGTTCACTTCAGCATAACTCTGACTGATATCTACTCTTTAATTTCTCTCTTCATTGACTCTTATTATATGCTACCATGCTAATTATTAAAATGTTTTAGTTTTGTTTTTTATAATGCTATAAAGTTCAAATCTAGGTAAATATTTTATTCTCATATGTGTCCTCAGATGCCAGAGGATAACAACTGAGGCAAACTAAAGTCTATTTAAAGCCTCTTCTATTGAAGTCTTCTATTTTCAGAAGAGAAGCTACAATGAGATTTTTGATATCCCAACTCTTAAGATGCCACACTGGCTATCCAAGAGTTTGGCAGAGGGTATGAACCATTAATAAGAGAAAAAATGGGGGGCTGGAGAGATGGCTCAGCGGTTAAGAGTACTGACTGCTCTCCCAGAGGTCCTGAGTTCAATTCCCAGCAACCACATGGTGGCTCACAACCATCTGTAATGAGATCTGATGCCCTCTTCTGGTGCATCTAAAATTAGCTACAGTGTACTCATGTAATTAAAGTAAATAAATCTTTAAGAGAGAGAGAGAGAGAGAGAGAGAGAGAGAGAGAGAAAGAGAGAGAGAATGAAAAAAGGTGACATTTCAGTAAGATATAAATACAACATTACAATTAATATTTCAACCTTAATTCATCCTTGGTTAGAAAGCAATTACTGAGGATGTCTTAGGAGGTAGGAAATAACTAACTATGACTTCCAAGGTAAAATGAGATGGCACCAAACTTCCTTTTATGGATTTAGGTCTATTTCTATAAAAAAATTAATGGTCTTAACCTTAGGTAGACAAGTTTTTCTTCCCAATGTACAGAAGTAAAGACTGAGAGGCAAGGCTGCTCAAAGTACTGAGGATACCCGCCTGTAGAGTGCTCAGTCCTAATGAGAACATTGCTAGCACCCGCTCTCAGGTTCATGGGAGGAATTTGTAGACTGGAATGAGCTACAAAATGAAATCTTTTGGGCATGACAGAGCAAATAAAATCACAAAGTCATAACTGTTAAAATTGACAATAATGTGCCTCTTTAAGATTGTTTGGATCAGGGGGCTGGAGAGATGGCTCAGCGGTTAAGAGCACCCGACTGCTCTTCCAGAGGTCCTGAGTTCAATTCCCAGCAACCACATGGTGGCTCACAGCCATCTGTAATGGGATTCAGTGCCCTCTTCTGGTGTGTCTGAAGACAGCTACAGTGTACTTATATATAATAAATAAATAAATCTTTAAAAAAAGATTGTTTGGATCAACAGTCAAAGATGTGTGAGAGCTACACTTTGTCTTGCTGCACTACTGACCATTCATGGATGCCAGGAGACTGTCAGACATTGTCTTCAGCTACTATGCACTGATGATTTCTTCATGCTCCATTGAATTACACTAATACCGTGGCCACATTGATTATTCAATGAGTAAGAAAATAATAAAGAAAGACACAGTATTCATAAGGGTCCTCTAAAAGAACAGAACTCAGAGAATGAGTATATATTGGGGGAAGATTATTAAATGCACTTATATTTACTAAAATGTCTTATAGGCTGTGGTCTAATTAGTCCAAAATGACTGTCTACCAACAGAAGGTCCTACAATCCAGTAGTTTTTCAGTCCGTGAGGGGTATCATGAGCTGGTCTTCAGTATACACCAGAATTCTGAAGAAGTAAATACTACTAAAAGTGCAGGAAGGGACTTGGTGAGAAAAAGAGCAAATGCAGAGCATTTCTTTCTTCCATGTCTGTTATATAGGCTGCCAGCAGAAGGTGTAGTCAAGGAGTCTCTTCCCACCTCAAAACATCTGGATTAAAGGTCTAATAAAGAAAAATTGAAGAAACAAACAAACCTCATTTTGGATTTGATCTTTAGATAATTTCAAATGCAATCATGCTGACAACCAAGAATAGTTAGACATAAATGGGGAGGGGGTAGTTTTAGGGAGAAGATGGTAAAAGTTTTAGGGTGATTCAAATGTGACTGTAGGTGTGTTGGGTATAATTTCTATTTACAAAATGTCAAAGAGTAAATTTAATACTATTTATTTTTAAAAGTTCACCAAAAGGTGAGTGTGTTTATGCATAATGTTTGTGTGTGTATGATAATGGGGGTTTGAGATACCTACCTCTTTCTACCTCTCTCTACCTTCCCCCCCTCTCTCATTCTCTCCTTCCCTCCCTCCCTCCCTCCCTCCATCCCTCCCCCCCTCCAGATAGACTTTTTTGTTTGTTGTTTTGTTTTGTTTTTTACCAAATCTAGACCTTTTTCATTTGATCATTTGGCTACCCATTTAGCTCCAAAAACCAACCTATCTCTACCATCCCAAGTCAGAAAGGGGTGTTACCACCATCAACTGTGGATTTGAACTCAGATTCTTACGATTTGTGCAGCAAAGATTTAAACAGATGGACCATCTCCCTGTGCCAGATTACTCATTCATTCCTTTCAGATTTATAAATGACACCTCCATGAAGGCACTTGACACTTTTATAGGAGCATCATTTTCTTTTATCTCATGACAAAATATTCAGACAAACTGTCACTGCTTACCCCTCCTGTAGAACTACTGTTAGAATTCTATGTTCTACAATCATCAAATACGTGAAGGATCTGATTTAATAAGCACTCGCAACAGCAGGCAATAAAACAAAGAAAAAAATAGAATCTATTTTGTGGCCTTTAAATCTCATATCTAATTTGTCCCACAATGACATATTATTTTATTGCTAATTTACACGGTAGACCACTAATTCTAATATGATTGTGCAAGATAAAATTGAATTCTGTTTTGACTGAAGAACGAAAGACATAAAAGGTTGAAATGTATTGAATATAGTATTATACAAAGACATCTTCCTTTAAAGCACATGTTTTATTGAAATGACATGGATGAAAAAGCAAAATCAGTGTCAAAGATTTAATCTACATGATTATTTTCCTTAGTGTATGACCTTGTATTTTAGTTTGGTATTAAAAATGGCATTTCATTTAATGTATAGCTCAAGGTTGCTTTAGATTCTGTGATGACATTACATATACTATATATTTTCTGAATTAGAAAAATAACAAGCTATAATACCTTCCTTAAGGTCATGATTTTTAATATGTATTGATTACTTCCCTATAAATCATGACCAATATAAAACATATGTCTTACTCTTTGCATTTTGGAGTTTTAGTATGAATATAAGAATTACACATTTACATGTTCATAGATGTAAATATGATTTTTAAACTGTATTTTTCCTTTGATGAATTAACAATGCGTAATGTGTTTCCTATCTCCATCTTTTCTGTAACTCGGGATACTATTCAAAAATGAAAATGTTACAAATAATAGTATTCCTGAAAGTTGATGCATGATATATTATATAAGTTGTAATAGTCAGGATATTAATTTTGTGGTTGTGAGTATGGGTGTATGTTGAAGAATGATGAGTTTTGGGATCTAATTTAAGACAAATGAGTTTCACTGGAACATTATAACTGTACTATAATTTATATCATCTTCACAGCTACCACAGAAAATACTTATAGAACATACAGAGAAAAAGGAGAGAAGAAAAACAAAACATGTCACTATACAGAGAAAAATAAAAGAATCAAGGCACATTTACACAACAGTAACACAGAACTTTGGAGGCAGAGGTAAGGGAATCCTGAGCTCGAAGCTATGGGGCTATGCGGCAGATTTGAGAACAACCTGGTCTACTTAAAACCTATCTTGTAAGGGACAAAAAAAAAAAAAAGCCACAAACCATCTATGAATCCCAGAGGAAGCCTGTAAGATTAAAAAGTAGCAAAAAAAGAAGGAAATGCTTTAAAAATAAAATCTAAAAAGCTACATAGTGTTATAATATTTTGCAGCCAACCTTTTTCAGTGAAAATGGGTTGTAATCAATTACATAGTGTATCAGTAGATTATTATGAACAACAATTAACTCGTGTTAAAAAGGTAAAGTCAAACAGTTATCATGTAAATGTTCTAAATGTAAGAACTCCTTTATATAGAAAGGAGAACCAAGAAGAATGGAGTAATTGAAAGCAGTACATTTATAGTAGGAATCTTGTGACCCTGATTTCAATAGAAATATTCTCAGGAGAATATATTTACAGGGAAACCAGTAAGGGAATCCTTATTTTCAACAAATCTACTGAGTAGTTGAATTTAAGATATATAGAACACAAACAGAATGAAACATTGTTTGAAATTGATCACAGACTGATAACAAATTGGTTGGGAACACAATCATTTTTATTATTTCACACAAAAACATCCCTTGAGCATATTGTGTGATCATATCTGCACAAATTTAATGTGTTTTAATCGTACCAAGTATTACCTCGATTATAAAAAATATGATTGTTCATAATAATGAGAAATCTTACGAATATGCAAAAAAATCTTGCTTTCTACAGCCAGTTAATCAAAAGAGGGTAAAAGAGAAAACCGGGGAAATATCTCAATACAACATTATATTTCTACATAAATAGGTTCTAAGATGCAGAAAAATACATTGGTAATATCTGTAGCTATGTACAGTTATATCTTTAAAATAGCTCAAATAAATGTATAGGTATCGTATGTCAAAGAAAATATTACAAAGAATCAAAACCAACCAGTAGGGAAAAGAAAAAATATTACATTGAGAGTAAAGCTATAGATAGATGATGGGTGATAAAAATAGACATACAGTTAGATAGATAGATAGATAGATAGATAGATAGATAGATAGATAGATAAATAGATAGATACATGATAGATAGATAGATAGATAGATAGATAGACAGACAGATACAACAGCAATACTAATTAAGTGAATGAAGTCTGTTGTTTAAAAGCAAGAGTAAATTTGACAAGGTTTTATTAAATTTTTTCAAAAGACTGAACAGGCAAAAGCAGGAAAGATATTACCAGATATGTACAAAAGAGGATAATGAAAAAATGTAAATTATCACAAGCGTCTAAACCACCATGACTCTGTTTTTCTACAAAAGGAACAAACGTACTCAAGAGGAGCCTACGAACCGCAGCCTAAGGGAAACTTCAACCAAGGAGCAGGACAATAAATGGCTGCACTCATCAAATGGTTCATTGTTGAGAGAATTAAAATCAACTCTCTACTGGTTACAGTACTGACGAAGTTGGAACATTTTCTCCTTCTGACATACAAGTCTGCTTGATACTAAAATAGTAAAAAAAAAAAAAAACTGAATAAAATAAGCAGCCAATATCTTATCTTATTTTATCCTTTTCTGCTGTTCTTCTGTATGTTTTATTGAATTTCTCACAGTATTTTATATCTTCCTTCAGGCCTTTTGACATTTCCTTCCAGACAAATTATTATATATTATATCAGAGGAATTTTTATTTCTCCAGTACTACTGAAGAATAAGTTTAAAGAGTGTGGTTTCTTCCTAGGTTAGTGGGCTAAATCTCTCTCTGTCTCTGTCTCTGTCTGTCTCTCTGTCTCTGTCTCTCTGTCTCTCTGTCTTTCTGTCTCTCTGTCTCTCTCTGTCTCTCTCTCTCTCTCTCTCTCTCTCTCTATATATATATATATATATATATATAGTATGATTTCTCCTTCCCTCTACCACTCCCTTCCCCTCTCCATCTCCCTAACCCTGCATCTCCCCCACACATTTCTGCATGTGTGTTTGCCTGTGGCTGAGTCATTATATAGATTTTCCTTGTGTCTTGGCATTTACCTACATAGCACTCTCAGAGTCTTGAATCTTGTTTCGATCCTTGGCACTGGTGTAGAAAACTCGCCCTGTTCTAAGCATTTATTCTGCCCCTTTCTTTCTGCTTCTTCTGGAATTTTGACTAAGCAATCACTTGTAATTGTCTCGTGCCCCTTATTGTCCTATTACAGAGCTCTGGCCATTTTCAGTTCTCGCGATTGGAGGTCTGCATTAGCTAGTGTGAGACTGAGAAACTCATTTCTATCCGTGTCTGCTTCTCTAATGAATCGGTACAGGTAATTGTTTGTCTTAGCGTCACAGTTGAGTTCTGGTACTTCCAATTAATTCTTTCATGGATTTTTAACCCTTTGTTTACCATGACCACTTGTGCTTGCATGCTATCTTATGCGCACAATATATGTTTTTACAATTTTTTTGTTGTTGTTTTTTTGCCTATTACAGTTGCTTCTGCCATATGCGATTCTAGTGCTTTCTCTAGTTTGTCATCTTCTGGTGTGCTTTTTGTTTTCCCCTAATCTGTGTGACTCTGAACTGGCCTGTTCTCCTCTGGGGATAGTTGGAAGGATCAGCTCCAGCTACTTAGTTTCTCCAGAGAAATCCATGTTAAGAAGGAAACCTGTATTTTTGCATACGGAAATTTCTTTTCTTCTCCCTTGAGCTTCGATTCTGATTTCCTGCTGTTAGATGTCAGTACCTGGTCAAATGGGTAGAGCTGAGTCATGGAATATTGCAGAAGCCTTATGCTCCACCTCCCTTGGTAGTTTTAGTTTAAAATAGGCTAAATTAAGCTTTGCGCAATTTCCCAGACTCAATTCATGGTTTCTCTATTCCTCCAGTGGCTCTCCCAGTCCTCTTTCTACTAATCTTTTCAATAGTGTGGTGTATGGTTTTCCTAGAACCTTTAACTCTCTTAAGCACCTAAACAGAATTGTTTTTTTTTTTGTTTGTGTGTGTGTGTGTGTGTGTGTGTGTGTGATTTTTTTCTCTTTACACCTTGATCACTTACCCCTCTCCTGATGTCCCACTCCCATAGTCCCTCCCTCTTTTGCCCTCTCCTCCTCTGAGAGAGTAGAGGCCCTGCTCCTGCGTATCCCCCAACCCTGGCACATCAACTCTCTGCCGGACTTTAAATCTCCCACTAAGGCCAGACAAGACAGAAGACTTAGTGGAACAGATTACACAGACAAGCAACAGCTTTAGGGATAGCCCTGCCAACAGCTCCATTTGTTTGGGACCCACACGAAGACTGAGCTGCACATCTGCTACATATATGCCAGAGGCCTAGGTCCAACCTCTGTATGCTCTTTGGTTGGTGTTTCTGTCTGAGAGCCCCCAAGGGTTTGTTATGTGTTAACAATGCTCTATGCTTTGCTATTTTTCTTTTGTCTTTTGACAACGCATTCTTTTTATTTGTTTAAACAACTTTCATAGAACATAGTTTGCCCATGTTGCTTTCCATTCCCCAGCTCCGTACTCCTCCCAGATTGTTTCCACTTCTCTACCTTCCCAACTTCATGTTCATTCTCTCCTTCTCTCCCCTCCCCTCTCCTCCCCTTCTCTCCCCTCTCCCCTTCTGTCTTCTCTTCTGTCTCCTTCTCCTTCTCCTTCTCTCGCCCCCCCCCTTTCCTTATTAGGACACAATGAGAATCTCCAAATGCCTGTCTACTACAACCTCAATGATTTTAACATGAAAAAATTTATTTTCTTCGTACATATTTTATCACTTATTTCCATTTTAAATGGTTTTCTTTATTCTTTAATATTTTTAAAGTCCAGGTTTTATCCCCACCCTGGTCCACACTCTGATTATTTCATATACCATACCTCCACTTTTTGTCTCCACAAGGATATCCTTCCCCACTCCCTGGGGCCTCCAGTCTCTTGAGGGTTAGATGCTTTTCTCTGACTGAGTACTGATCTGGAAGTCCTCTACTGTACATGTGTTGGTGGCCTCATATCAGCTGGAGTATGCTGCCTGGTTGATGGTTCAGTGCCTGAGAGATCTCAGGGGTCCAGGTTAGTTGAGACTGATGATCTTCTTATAGGCTCACCCTCCTCCTCAGCTTCTTCCAGCTTTTCTCTAACTCAACCACAGGGGTCACCAGTTTCTGTTTTTTGCCTGGGTGTAAGTATCTGCACCTGACTCTTTCAGCTGCTTGTTGGGCCTTTTGGAGGGCAGTCATGATTGGCACCTTTTGTGTGCACACCATAGCTTCAGGCCTTGAGGCTTCCCCTCGAGCTGGATCCCAATTTGGGCTTTTCGCTGGACCTCCTTTTGCTCAGGCTCATCTCTATTTTTGTCCCTGGGGTTCTTTCAGACAGGAACAATTCTGGGTCTTAGTTTTTGACAGTGGTATGGCAATTCCATTCCCCCCACTTGAGGATTTGTTTCTTAAAGAACATTAATACACATCCTAAAAGGTATAAAATCATATTTCTTCTTTTAGCTTCTCCATGGCTAGATCAATTAGACTGGCATTGATGTATTATGAAACTATCCTAATTAGATCCATTTCACACATCTTTACCTTTAGTTTTTAGGACTGTCTAATTCTTTCGGGTATTTAATGTCAGGCTGCAGGAAGATTAAGATAGATTAATATTCAACAGCTTGTGAGCAACCCACAGTCTTTGGGGAAGTCTAACAAAAACGATTTAGTTCTATAAAAATGCATTTGTTAATTTTATTATCAAAATTTAGGTAATCAAAATGAAATCACCTGGGTTGCTTCTTAAAATTCAGGCTTCTGGGACACACAATTAGAACTAGAAATGCAGTGTAGCATATCTTGATCGGAGTCCAAGAATCTTTATTTAGATTCTGATCAACACAACCTGAATTGATTCTGACACAGGTAACCTGTAAGTTTGGTTTTAGTAAACACTGTTTCATGCCCATGAACCCTTGACTGTCTTTGAGGGAGTGAGTGTAGAGCAGATGTTTTCTTTGTAAATTTTAAATATCACTTGTCTTAAGGATAGTCTTCTTATGGACAAAAAAAGCTCTGTTTTAACATTTCCATTTGGAACAATGATGAAATTATGTCCAACAAAAATTAATATAAATGGCTATTTCTTACATAAAAAAATCTTTTATGTCATTCCATAATAGATATTTTGCCTCACGCTGAACCTGCCATTGCTTAGGTATTTGGAGGCTCCAGCTGGTAGTTAAAACCTGTAATTAGAGTCCCAGCAGCAAACAATGTTTAAATTCACTTCATTCCTTGCCATATTCTAAATGTAAGTTCTGATTTCCCATGGTTGCTTAGTTACATTTTTTTGTTTGCTCAAGTAAATCTGATTAAAATGATAAAAAGGAGTATGCTCGGATAACAGCAAAGCAAGACCTCTGACTATCTACAGGCACATGGTGTCCCTTGTTTTTGTTCCAAGGGAGAAGGTCAAATAAATTTCTATGTCTTTTTTGGTTGCTGCAGAAGTATGTCAAGATCAGATATTTCATTTGTGGTCCTAAACACAATGCCTTCCATGCCTCTTGCATAATTTGCCAGTGCTGTAAGGTGTTTCCTCTCTAATCGGAGACTTAAGGAACTAAGTTCTGTTCTTCATTATCCAAAATAAAGTGGGACTGGAGAAGGAAGTATTGAGGATTAGTTATGTTACCTCTTGCATCTAGCAAACCGAGCCAAAGCATAGTTGAAATGAACACTGTTGCCATATAGCTTGTGTTAAAAAAATTATTCATGACTCAGGAAAGTAATCCTTTTCCAAGTAATATCACCTAAGATCACTCAGGGTGGTATAGGGGTGGGGCGAGGATCCAAAACTATGTCATTCATGAGCCAGGAACAGCATCAAAGATCACAGGAGTACTGGCTAAGCCAGCCTCTGGTCCAGGTGATCTTCAAAGTTCTGTAAATAGGTTATTTAACAGACAATAACAATACTTAAAAAGATCTGAGAAGAAACGTTTTTGGTGCTTTATGGAATTACCCATGAAGCCCTACAGCAATGCTTATACAAGATTTGTATGGTTCAACAAGTTACAGAAGAACTCACACTCAACGGTTACATCATACCTAAGAAAATTGTTGAAAATTATAAATTATAGTAAATATGTAATATGGCAACAAATTTTATAGAAGCAAGCTAGAATGTGTTCAGGTCTCACTTGAGTTGCTGGTCCATTATTCCTTTTTGATTTTGGTGGCAATTTAGTTTGTAATCCAAAACTGGCTACTCTTAAGAGTGTACAATTTAAAATCACTGCGGAAGTCTGGCTGCAACATGGCCAGTATGATTACTGATGTCAGCCTTGGCCCAGAGGAATACTCAGGCAAAATTATGACAGGAGTCATCCTTGATCATTTATTTTTATTGATGGAGATGATGATGTATAGAAATGATACATAACTTGCCTAAGTCCAGCAAGGATGATGATGCTAATATACCAGTCATATACCAGATGAATATGAATACTTGTAGCCTAATACTGATTGATTCTATTCATAAGCTGTACATTCCCTTTGGGCTCTGTACAAGGAGAAATTCCCTGCAGTTACTAATGCAACAACAACAAACAAACAAAAATCAACAACTAATGCTGCTGCTACTTATTATTATTATTATTATTATTATTATTATTACACGTAGAACCTCTGGTATATTCATAGACACCTTGCCCCTTTGCCTGCCTCCAAGGTTAAGTGGGCAGAGCAGAGACGCACATGGTATCTGTGTATCTCTCTTCCCACTATATTTTCTTAAGTAACTTGAGCCTTCATACTAAGCTGCTTTATGATGTGTAGCTAATTACTTGGAGTTCTGTTTTTCAGGTCTTGCTTTAGTTTTAGTTTTAACAAGCAAATAAGATGATATTGAACTTTGATGCTCACTGTATTGAAGAGAGACTGGGTGTTCAGAGATCATGGTACTTTCTATTAATCACTCTTGGCTTCCCTTGCCCCAGTACATACAGATTCCCCTCCAGTAATATTAAAGTGTGACCATGCATTTAAATGCTACTCAGTTAACCTCTTATCATTTCCACAAGCAAATAAAAATGTCTTCTTGCAGCTTCAGGATTTCCAGTTCTAACAATCAACTTTTTTGTTTCCTCCACAAATTTTACAAATACTTTGAATTTCGATAGGTTGTGTGTATTACATATTTATCAAAAGGCAGTTTTTAGATTTAAACACATATAACTAAAGATAGCTAAAAGTTAATAGGTTAAATTACATCTTAATTATTATAAGATTGGTGTTGAAAATAGCTTCAAATAGAAGATGTGGGATTCAGGAGAGAATTTCTATTCCTCATTAGCCAAAATAATGGGGGACTGGAGAATGAAATACTGAAGATTATTCAAAGTATCTCTTGCAGCTAACAAACCATTCCAAACATGGCTGAAATGAGTACCATTGATTCAAATATTAACCCTGAATCTTGTAATTGAAGAGCTCTAAGAAAAGTAATTCAAAACTAGTCTCTGAATTGTCATGTGTTAAAAATAGGTATTAGAAATCCATTTCATAAGAATGTGGTAAACATTAAAAGATTTTTGAAGGCAGCACATGCTACATGCCCATATCTGTTTATTGCTTATATCACAGTGCTTGTCAAACAGCCCTCAGTGTCTTCTCTTAAGGATTGAAGTAGCAGTTTTCTGTCAGTGGGAGAACTGAATAAATCAGTAAATATTTTCCTCATTTCTTACCTGTAATAGTCTTTGAATCTAATTAAAGTCAGTAGTGGAAATGAACCACAACAGCCCAGATGGATAACCTGCTCATTAACTTACTCTACAGAGTCGACGTCATCATCCTAGCTCAATTTCCATACTCAGCAACTTGTGCTTCCAAGGGTCATTTACCCAATCAATCATCTGCACTCAGTCTGCACCTCTGAATCTATGCCACCGTGAATACAGCCTAAGCTGTGCTTTCTAATTGGTTCGTAGACATCAGTAACAGGCAATCGAATGAACATTAAGGCCCATGAAGGACTATGCTAAGCTCTTTCCACACACTATCTCATTAATTCTTCTCTGACAACATTCTGAGCTCAAGATACTACTGACTTCATATTTTCAAATGAGAAGTCAAAGCAATTGGCAATGTTGAGCCGATTGTTAATATGACACAACTAGTGCACATAAGCGCATATTTGATTTCAGTTTATTTCAGTTTTTATGTCTTTAGACTTATGTGCATACTCGCCTTTGACAGTTGACTGTGGTGTTCTCTACATAACTGTATAGATTACCCAACATGTCAGACACATACTTGAACACAGTAGGAAACAGAATCAAGTCCACTTTCATCCTTGCCTCTCTTTTTTATACTATTAGTCACTCAATACAGGCCGCAGTCAATGATGCCAAAGAAACTTCTAAACTGAGTTTTGTTTCTCGCATCTTGGATAAGTCAAGATCATATTTCATAATCCCTGCTCTCCCTTTAAATCTTTGAACATGGCTAACTCAAAATCCAGCCAGCTGGTACTTCAGGTTAAAAAGAAAACTGTCCAGATTATTTGATTTAAGGATTTAAATATTTAAGGATTTAAATATAACAGGTGAAAAACTTCAAATGTATTGTTGAGTTTCTCTGTATTTTACTCAATTGTAGACAACATGAACTAAGAAATGTAAATAAGTTTTAAAATCTGTTCATAATGAAAATAAAAGATACAAGTACATGTTCATAGAAACTTTCTTATATCTAAGTTTATATTTTAGGGCACAACAGCGTCCAATATTCAACAGCGACCAGTATTCAAAAATGTTTGTGATGTGAGTTTTGAAACATAATTCTGAACAGAAGTTGCATTGATAAAATCGGTCTTGATGCAGTTGTAAACTTGGGGATGCCAATATTTTTCTAAAGATTATACACAGAACTTTTCAGACTCCCTACCAGAATCTGGAAGAGTTTAAACATCAGATAGCCAAATAAATGCATAAAGGGAATCCTTCTGGGAACCCAGAGGAGTGAGAACTTGGTGACTTTTTTGTTGTTATTGTCATCTTTATTTTTTTTTGAAGGCACAAAATTGTTGCACAAACTCCACAAGGTCACACAAAGAGTGTGTCATGGCTCCAGGAACAGTGGCCAAATCTTTTGGGCTCATTGTCCAATGTTCAATCCACCATACCTTACTCTCTCCATGGTGTACAGTTTGTGCCTGAGCTGAAGTCGTTCAAATGTGCTCTTTGGCAAAGTGAGCTATTGAAGATAGCAGGAGACTCCCACATTCAAAGTCTTTCCTGCATCAGGTCCAGCAGGAATGCTGGCATCCTCGTCACACTTCCACAGTCCCCCACAGCGATGCTCCAGCAGGTGGGGCTCTGAGTGCCCACCGAGCATGTTAAGCCTTAACTTACACAGTTTTTTGGTATGGAACATCTGTGAATTTGAAGAGTGAACAGATGGCACCGATGCGTGCCAGATTCAGCCCTTCTTTCCTAACTACATTCCTCCTCTTGTACCCAGAAGCCATGGACCCTGGATGTCTATAAACCAAGTGGGAAGAACTAAAGAAATGTCACCATTGAAAACAAAAGCATCCTACCTAACTCTTCTCATCCCTCCTGTTAACTAACACTAAGAGTATACCATTTCACTTTTTCTGTTGTCAACTAGCTGTGGGAACATATGGCCCACCAAAGAAAAACGTATTTCATTGGAGAAGTCACTTTTACCCCACACATGTTTTTTAATTGTATTTTAAAATATAAAAGTTGGAAACTTATAGGCCTATGTACTAAAAATAAATGTGAGCAGGGGTCTTGCATAATATCCTTGACCTTATTTCTTTCTTCAGTATCTCAATAAAGTCAGAATTAGCTCTAAATCCAGTATTTGTTCATAAAATGTGAACTTTGTCTTCATCAGTTCTTGTGGAAATATGAGCAGTTGCCAGTATGGTCATGTCTGGAGCAAAAGGTCCTTTAGGGAAGCCCCTTTTGTGTTGCTTTACTGGGGACATTTTACACTTCACCCTTGTAATAAAGGCAAAGATGCTTTAATTTAAAACAATTAAATGTTTGCATTTGGTAATAGGAAAAAAAACATGTTGGACTTTTGGGAACTTTGACTGGTGAAAGAAAAATCTAAATATAGTACTTAGAATCATAGTTAACATCACAGAGCTCAGTCTTTCTCATATTCCACTAGTCCACATGGTATTCAATGTTCATTAAAATAATATTAAATTTTTAGGTAACAAGGCAATAATCAGCCAATGCAGAGCTGTACTGTGAAATGCTTTAAAAACCTGGGATGGCTAATGTGTACATTGACTCATAGCAAATATATTTATCTATACAATAGCTGCACAAAGGTCAAGCATGCATGATGAGCTGGGAGGTACTCCTTAGTAGCTAATGACAATTGCTGGCTTATGAGAAATATAGATGTGCTTTTCTTTTGAGAACAAGTAATGAAAAGCTGCTCATGACTTACTGGGTGATCTCTGTAGCCATGAACTTACTGGATTCAAGAGATTATTATGCAATGCTTACTTGAAGAGTTGAAAACACATTACAAAAACCTCAAACGGGGAGTGAGAAGCCTCCCTCTGAGTTATTCATCAAACTTGTTCAAGATTCCTAACATACATACTCTACTATTATCGTCTTTGGCTGCCCACCACCAGAAGTGGATAGTTAGTCCCAATAAGTGAAGACACCATGAATGTCAGACACAGAGTCCCTTATCTGAAACTGATCTGGGTACTTCCTCCCAGAGAACCAGCTTTCTTCATACCAGAAAATGCCATAGCAGCTTCCAAGAAATGTAAGCAACTAGCAGTGCTACTCAAATATGATGCTTATGAACCACCACAACAATAATTTCTATTCAGAAAAACAAATTATGTAGCAGGTGGGGAAGTGGGGGTAGTCACTAGAAAGTCCCAGACACCAGGGAAGCAAGAGGTTCCTTGGACACAACAGGGATGATATTAGCTGAAATACAGAGAACCTGTAGAGAGCATATCTAGACGTTAGGCAGGGCCCCCAGTAGAGGGATGGGGCCACCTACCCATCTCAAAAATTTTAACCCAAAATTGCTCCTGTCTAAAGAAAATGCAAGGAATAGAAGGAAGCAGGGACTGAAGGCAAACCATGCAGAGACTGCCTCACGTAGGAATCCATTCCATCTTCAGACATCAAACCCCCACACTATTGTTGATACCAGAAGTACTTGATGACAGGAGCCTGGTATAGCTTTACCCTGAGAGGCTCTGCCAGCACCTGACTAATACAGATGCAGATACTCACAGCCAACCGTTGTATTGAGGCCTGCATCCCAGTAGAAGAGTTTGAGAAGGACTGAAGGACCTTAAGGGGATTGCAACTCCACAACAAGAAAAACAATATCAACTAACTGGACACCCCAGAGCTCCCAGAGACTAACTCACCAACCAAAGAGTACACATGAATGGGTCCACGGCCCCAGGAACACATGTAGCAGAGGATTGCCGTATCTGTCATCAATGGGAGGGAAGGTTCTTGGTCCTGTGGAGGCTCCATGCCCCACTGTAGGTGATGATAGAGCAGTGAGGCAAGTAGGTGGATGGATAGAGGAGCACCCTCTTAGAGGCAAAGTTGAAAGGAGATGGAATGGGAGTTTATTGGAGGGGAAACTGGGAAAGGAGACAATATTTGTAATGTAAATTTTAAAAAAGCAATTAAAGAAATCCTGGCACTTAAGAAAAAAAGAAAGAGAAGTAGGGACTGGATGTGATTGAAATCCACTGTTATGCTAGAGACACGGTTTAGTGGTAAAGAGCATGTGATATTTTCAGAAAACCAGAGTTTGATTCCTAGCACCTACCTTGGGCAGATCACATGTGCTATTAACTCTATCTCCACAGAACCTGCCATTCTTTTTGTTTTTTCTACATATCCATCCGCATATAAAAATATACACCTAGTGCACATTTTTGCATGCACACATACATATACATGATTAAAAGTAGTAGAATAAATCTTTTTAAAGATAAACTGTGCATATATATATGAAAGTATCAAAGAATAAATAAACAGAGAGAGAGAGAGAGAGAGAGAGAGAGAGAGAGAGAGAGAGAGAGACGGAGGGAGGGAGATTTAAATTTGAAGCAAAACAACTGAGAATAGTTTTATTCAAACTTCATTCTACTGTTAAGAAAAATACATAACGAATCCATAAGCTTGGATATGTCAAGTACAACTTGATATGTCTGTTTGATGACCATGGGCAGTTTTCTCATTTCTGAGAAGAAAAGGATGAGGTTATAGGAGAAAAGGAAGTGAGAGGAAGGAAGGGACTGGGTGGAGAAGGGAGAGCTCTGATTGGGATATGAAGTAGATAGTTTAATAAAAATAACTATAAACACAATACTATTACTTATAAAATAATATGTTAATGGATGTACCAAATTGAAGAAAGAAATTCATTTTGTAATGCATTGTAAGCAAGGAAGGCATTCAAAAGCTCCATTTTCACATTTTTGTAAGAAGTCATGAATAGATAGAGATCTGTTTAATATCCCAAAGAATTAGCAAGACATCTAGTGTAGATATAACTAAGCAGTAAGATACTGTAGATAATAAGAATACAGAAACTTGAGGTCACAGAAGTCCTTATCATGTTTTAATTAGTTAATAAACAATCAAAACACATAATCAGTGCCTACAATCCAGGTCAAAAGGCTTTGAGTTTTGTTTTATTTTTTTCTGCCCTATGCCAAGGAGAATGCCTTCTACATCCTGATTTCATCCTCATAGATAAATAATTTCTGTTTTAGTCTGTGCAGTCTACCATAACAAGTGAAATAAACAACAATCATTCCTTTTTCACATCTCTGAAAGTAGAAATCCATGTTTGAGCTGTCAGCATATGCTGATTCTGCCTGGTTGCCTTAACCCATGTTCTTGTTGTGACTTTTTCTGAGTGTGCACGTTAATAGAAGGAAGCTCTTTTGCCTCTGCCTCTTGTAAGGATGCCAGTTCAATATAGAATTACAGGGTTTTGCCTTTTGTGAACAATAATTACTTCTTTGTATGTCCTATATCTAAATATCTCCATATTCTAAACATCTATATATCTAAATATATCTCCATTGGGAGCTAAGACTTGTGACAAGAATGTTATGGGACACAATTTGAGTATACAATAGTATACAGTATTTGGTATTATGGTTTCTAGTTTCTTTAATTGTACATATCGTCTCACTCACTTTCTGTAGCAGTGTTTTACTCAGTTTTTCTTTACCAAAAAATAGTATTAGGATTACACACACACACACACACACACACACACACACACACACACACAAACATACACACAGGAACACACATTGTGAGTGTATATATAATCATTTTCACTAAATCTTTAGTAAACATCTAAAAAATTTCTTGTTTATGATTCACTCTCCATAGTGCTACTATTCAAATTCTCCTGGGTGTTAAAGAAATGATTCAGCACTATTAGGAGCCAATGCATGGGGATTCAAGATACCTAAATTCAGCTTCATTATCCAAAACAGTTGTACTATTTTTATATTCATGTATCAGAATGTAAACTTTCTGATTCTAAGTCTTGATTAACTCAATATTTTTCTTCTCTCAATTTTGCTATTTAGATGAGTATGATATGATATAATTTGATTTTCCTGATAAGTGTATATATCTATATGTGCAGATAGGTAATATCTTTAGTATTATTGTGCTGTACTGTTGGTCACAATATAATGTAAGTTATTCAGAGGTACACCAGTAACATGGGGAAAACAGAACAGAACACAAAAAAGGCTATCAGAACTTCTATAGGATGAAATATGTGAATTTCTTTTACAACCTTAATTGACTATAGCGTCCTCAGATGATTAGAAGGACAGGTCTATTAATGTCATTGATCTGTGTTCTCATGCAGACTTCCAAGAGTAGGAATCGCTGTCTGTCCACCCATCATGTTTTTAAACATGTCAGTTTCTTACTATTAGTATCATTTCCCTGTTAAAGGAAACACCTCATACTTAGTATGTTTTCATTAATTTCAAACTTCTCAGAACATTATTAATGAGTTTAAGGTGATATAAAATTTTTGTAACATTCTAATGTTCACGTGCTACTTTGTGTCACAGAACTAACAGATTTGTAGGATGCATTCTGGAGATACCTCTCAGTTGGCACATTGATTACTTAGAGCTTATGCGGCTCTGGTTCAATACCCAGCAATATAATGCAAGAACTGTGGTGGTTGACGTCTCTAATCCTTGTGCTCAAACTCTTGAGGCAGTGAGGTGGGAGATGATTTTTTTAAGGTCATCTTGAAAGATGAGGAGTTCATCTGCAAGCATCCACATCTGCATCCATAAGAGCCTCTCAGGAGACATCTACATCAGGTTCCTGTCAGCAAGCACTTTCCAGCTTCAACAAGTGTCTGGGTTTGGTGGCTGCATACGGGATGGACGCGCAGGTGGGGGAGTCTCTGGGCAGTTCCTCCCTCAGTCTCTGCTACCTGTCCCGGGATTTCCTTTAGACAGGAGCAATACTGTGTTGAAATTGTGTGAAGGTTGGGTGGCTGTGCCTAATCTCTGGATATGTTCTCTACAGGTTCTCTTTCCCCTTTGTTGGGTATTTAAGTTAATGTCATCCCTGTTGTGTCCAGGGAGCCTTTCGCTTCCATGGCATCTGGGACTTTCTGGTAGTTAACTCCGTTTCCCATGCCCCATTGCTACATACCTCTATTCAAATTCCTGACCCTCTGTCCATCTTCAGACTGAGCATGGGAACCCCAGTGAAGAAGTTAGGGGAGGGACTCCAGCTGTATATGTGGCAGAGGATGGCCTTGTCTGGCAACAATGGCAGGGAAAGCCCATGGTCCAGTGAAGGCTGGATGCCCCAGCATAGGGGAATGACAAGGTGGGGAGTCAGGAGTAGGTGTGGGGGAACACCCAAGTGGAGGCAAGGAAAGTGGAGTGTGGGTTTTTCAGGGGAGAAAACTGGGAGAAGGTATAATACTTGAATGTAAATAAACAAAATAACCATTAAAATGAAGATGAGGAGTTCAAGGCCAGCCTGACTTCATCAGATGCTGTTTTTAAATATTGGTAGAGCAGGTTCTGCCTGTACCTAGAGCAAAAAGTCAGCCACCAGGAGCACCAACACTTCTACTACAAGTGAGCCTCCTGATGGACACACAAAGGACACACAAAGACAGAAGTCATCTGGAACAGGACACTTTGAGTTACTGCCTGGCCCTGAGCTGAACCACTCCCACAGCTCTCTGTACCCAGATCCCTTCCGGAAGAGGGTAGACTCTCAGAAGTGTGGACAATCCTGAGAAATCAAGGGAGACTGCCACTTCTGTCCACATTCCTGACCCAAAAGGAACCTGCCTAGTGCCCTCTGGATTCAGGAATATAGGAGCAGTCAGTAGCAGGAATCTTCTGGTTTCTGCCTACACCTACCTGGAACTGAACTGAACTGGTCCCATAGCTCTCTGTACCCAAATCCCATGGGAGAGAGAGCTGAACTCTCAGACTCTCAAAAGTTCAGACAATCCTGAGACCTCAGAGGAGACCTCCACTTCTGCTCACATTCTTGGCCCAAGAAAAAACTGCCTAGTACCATCTGGATACCAGAGGATAAGAATCATCAGGAACAGGAATCTTTCAGTATCTGTCAGAGCCAAGAGTCGAAATCCAGTTGCTTGAAGCACCAACACACTCAAGAGCACAGGTAAAACCAAACATTCTGCTCAAAGTGACCTGCCTAGATGCTTCAGGAAACACACACACACACACACACACACACACACACACACACACACACACTCAAAGGAGACGCTCTCTGTTCCAGATCCCGCTGAAAGTAAACAGGTCTATAGGAGTGCTGACACACAGGCTTACAGGAGGGTCAAGCCACTGTCAGAGACAGCAAGACAAGCTAACTAACACCACAGACAATCTGATGGCAAGAGGCAAACACAGGAACCTAAGCAACAGAAACCAAGACTACTTGGCATCACTGGAGCCCAATTCTACCACCAAAGCAAATACGGGATATTCAAACACACCGGAAAAGAAAGATGTGGACTTAAAAATCACATTTTATGATGATGATGATGATGATGATGATGATGATGATGATGATGATGATGATGGTGGAGGAGGACTTTAAGAAGAACATAAATAACTCCCTTAAAGAAATATAGGACAACACAAGTAAACAAGTAAAAGCCCTTAAAGAGGAAACACAAAAATCCCTTAAATAATTACAAGAAAACACAACCAAAACAGGTGAAGGAATTGAACAAAACTGTCCAGGATTTAAAAATGAAAATAGAAACAATAAAGAAAGCACAGAGGGAGACAACACTGCAGAGAGAAAACCTAAGAAAAGACCAGGAATCATAGATGCAAGCATCACCAACAGAATACAAGAGATAGAAGAGAGAATCTCAGGAGCAGAAGGTACCATAGAAAATAAGAACACAACCCTCAAAGATAATGTAAAACACAAAAAGCTCCTGATGCAAGACATCCAGGAAATCCAGGACACAATGAGAAGATCAAACCTAAGGACAATAGGTATACAAGGGAGCAAAAACTCCCAACTTAAATGGTCAATAAATATATTTAACAAAATAATAGAAGAAAATTTCCCTAGCCTAAAGAAAGAGATGCCCAGAAAAATACAAGAAGCCTACAGAACTCCAAATGGAGTAGATCAGAAAAGAAATTGTTCCTGTCACATAATAGTCAAAAAACCATACACATAAAACAAAGAAAAAATATTAAAAGCAGTAAGAAAAAAAGGTCAAGTAATATATAAAGTAGACCTAACAGAATTATGCCAGTCTTCTCACCAGAGACTATAATAGCCAAAAGATCCTGGGTAGATGTCACACAGGCCCTAAGAGAACACATATGCCAGCCTAGGCTACTATATCCAGCAAAACTCTCAATTAACATAGATAGAGAAACAAGATATTCCATGACAAAATCAAATTTACACAATATTTTTCTACAAACCTAGCCCTACAAAGGATAATAGGTGGAAAACTCCAACACAAGGAGGGAAACTACAAACAAGAAAAAACAAGAAAGTACTCTTGCAATGAAACCAAAAGAAGAGAGAAACACAAACATAATTCCATCTCAGGAAAAACAATCAATATTCCTTAACATCTCTTTACATCAATGGACTCAATTTCCCAATAAAAAGATACACACTATCAGATTGGATACCTAAAGAGGACACAGCATTTTGCTGCATACAAGAAACACCCAAAGACAGACACTAACTCAGAGTAAAAAGGCTGGAAAACAATTTTCCAAGCAAATGGTCTGAGGAAACAAGCTGGAGTACCTAGTCTCATATCAAATAAAATCTACTTTCAACCAAAAGTTATCAAAAAAGGTAAGGAAGGACACTTCATATTTGTCGAAGAAAAAATTCACCAAGATGAACACCCAATCCTGAATGTCTATGCTCCAAATGCAAGGGCACCTACGTTCATAAAAGAAACCTTACTAAAGCTCAAAGCACATATTGCATGTCACGTAATAATGTGGGAGATTTCAACATCACACTCTCATCAATGGATAGATGACAGAAACAGAAACTAAACAGAGACATAGAGAGCTAACAGAAGTTATGAAAAATGGTTTTAACAGATATTTACAGAACATTTCATCCTAAAAGAAAGGAATATGCCTTCTTCTCAGCACCTCATGATACCTTCTCCAAAACTGACCACATAATCAGTCACAAAACAGGCGTCAACAGATACAAGAAGATAGAAATAATCCCACAAATCCTACCAGATCACCACAGACTATGTCTGGTCTTCAATAACAACAATAAGAACAGAAAGCCTATATATAAAAGGAAGTTGAAAAACAATATACTCAATGATAACTTGGTCAAAGAAGAAATAAGAAAGAAATAAAAGACTTTTAGAATTTAATGAAAGTGAAGACACAACATACCCAAACTTGTGGGACACAATGCAAGCAGTGCTGAGAGGAAAACTCATAACTATGAGTGCTTCCAAAGAGAAATTGGAGAGAGCATACATTAGCAGCGTGAGAGCACATCTGAAAGCTCTAGAAGAAAAAGAAGCTAATACACTCAGGAGGACTAGAAGGCAGAAAATAATCAAACTCAGGGCTGGAATCAACCAAACAGAAACAAAAAGAACTATACAAAGAATCAACAAAACCAGGTACCGTTTCTTTAAGAAAACCAAGGAGATAGACACACCCTGAGCAAGACTAGCCAGTGGGCAAAGAGACCGTATCCAAATTAACAATATCAGAAATGAAAAGGGAGACATAATAACATAACCTGAGGAAATTAAAAAATTAGGCAGATCCTACTACACAAACCTATATTCAAAAAAACTGGAAAATCTGGAGGATATGGACAATTTTCTAGACAAATACCAGGTACCAAAATTAAGTCAGGATCAGATAAACCATCTAAACATTCCCATAACTTCTTCTTCTTTTTTGGGGGGGTTCTTTTTTTTTCGGAGCTGGGGACCGAACCCAGGGCCTTGCGCTTCCTAAGCAAGCGCTCTACCACTGAGCTAAATCCCCCAACCCCCCCATAACTTCTAAAGAAAGAGAAACAGTTATTAAAAGTCTGCCAACCTGAAAAAGCCCAGGACCAGATGAGTTTAGTGCAGAATTCTATCAGACATTCATAGAAGACCTCATACCAATACTCTCCAAACTATTTCACAAAATAGAAACAGAAGGAGCACTACCGAATTCCTTCTATGAAGCTACAATTACACTTATTCCTAAACCTTACAAAGACCCAACAAAAAAAGAGAACTTCAGACCAAGTTCCCTTATGAACATCAATGAAAAAATATTCTATAAATTTTTTGCAATTAAATCCAAGAATACATCAAAAAGATCACCATCATGATCAAGTAGGCTTCATCCAAGTGATGCAGGAATGATTCAATATATGGAAATCCATCAACAAAATCTACTATGTAAACAACCTCAATAAAAAAGCCACATGATCATTTCAGTACATGCTGAGAAAGCATGTGACAAAATTTAACACCCTTTCATGTTAAAAGTCTTGGAAAGATCAAGAATTCAAGACCCATACCTAAACCTACTAAAAGCAATATACAACAAACAAGTAGCTAACATTAAACTAAATGGAGAGAAACTTGAAGCAATCCCACTAAAATCAGGGACTAAACAAGGCTGCTGCCCACTCTCTCCCTACTTATTCAATATAGTACTGGAAGTTCTAACCAGAGAAATTAAACCAAAAAAAAAAAGTCAAAGGGATACAAATACAAATTAGAAAGAAATAAGTCAAAATATCACTATTTTCAAATGATACAGTTTAATTAAGTGACCCTAAAAGTTCGACCAGAGAACTACAAAGCCTGATAAACAACTTCATGCAAGTGGCTGGGTATAAAATTACCTCAATCAAATCAGGAGCCTTCCTCTACTCAAATAACAAAGAAGCTGAGAAAGAAATTAGGGAAACGACACCCTTCACAATAGTTACAAATGACATAAAATATCTTGGTGTGACTCTAACTGAGCAAATGAAAGATCTGTATGACAAGAACTTCAAGTCTCTAAAGGATGAAATTGAATATCTCAGAAGATGGAAAGATCTCCCATGCTCATGTATTGGCAGCACTAATATAATAGTAAAAATGGCCATTGTGCCAAAAAGCAATCTACAGATTCAATGCAATCTCCATCAAAACTCTAACTCAATTCTCATAGAGTTAGAAAGAACAATTTGCAAATTCATTTGGAATTAAAAAAAAAAACAGGCTAACAAAAACTATCCTCAACAATTAAAGAACTTCTGGGAGAATCACCATCCCTGACCTCAAGCACTATTACAGAGCAATAGTGATTAAAAACTGTATTGTATTGGTACACAGACAGACAGGTAGGTCCACAGAATAAAACTGAAGACTCAGAAATGAACCCACACACCTCTGGTCACTTGATATTTGACAAAGGAGCTAAAACCATCTAGTGGAAAATAGATAGCATTTTCAACAAATGGTGCTGGTTCAGCTAGAGGTCAACATGTAGAAGAATGCTAATTGAACCATTCTTATTCCCCTCCACAAACCTCAAGTTCAAGTGGATCAAGGACCTCCACATAAAACCAGATACACTCAAACTAATAGACAAAAATGAGGAAGAGCCTTGAACACATGGGCACTGGGTTCAATTTCCTGATCTTATGCTCTACAATCAATAATTGACAAATGGGACCTCATAAAACTGCAAAGCTTCTGTATTTCAAAGGACACTTTCATTAGGACAAAATGGTAACCAACAGATTGAGAAAAGATCTTTACTAATCATGCAATCAATAGAGGGCTAATATCCAATATATACAAAGAACTCAAGAAGTTAGACTCCAAAGAGACAAAAAACCCTACTAAGAAATGGGGTGCAGAACTAAACAAAGAATTCTCAGCTGAGAAATATCGAATGCCTGAGGAGTACCTAAAGAATGTTCAACATCCTTCGTCATCAGGGAAATGTAAATCAAAACAACTCTGAAATTCCACCTCACACCAGTCAGAATGGATAAGATCAAAATCTCAGGTGGCAATAGATTCTGGCGAGGATGTGGAGAAGGAGGAACACTCCTCCCTTGTTGATGGGATTGCAAGATGGTACAACCACTTTGGAAACCAGTCTGGAGTTTCCTCAGAAAATTGGACAGTGCACTACCTGAGAACCCAGCTATACCACTCCTAGGCATATATCCAAATGATGCTCCAACATACAAAAAAAACATGTTTCACAATGTTCATACCAGTCTTATCTATAATAGACAAAACCTGGAAAGAACCCAGATGCCCCTCAATAGAAGAATGGATACAGAAAATATGGTATATCTACACAATGGAGTACTACTCAGCTATCATAAACAATGACTTCATAAATTCATAAGCAAATGGATGGAACAAGAAAATATCATCCTGAGTGAGGTAACCCAATCACAGAAAATCACACATGGTATGCACTCACTGATGAGTGGATTTTAATCCAAAACCTCAAATTACCCAAGATACAATCAACAAACCACATGAAGCTCAAGAAGTAGGTTGACCAAAATTTGGATGACTCAGTCCTTCTTAAAAGGGGGAACAAAAATATTCATAGTGGAGGATATGAAGACAAAGTTTGGAGCACAGACTGAAGGCATGGCCATTCAGAGCTTGCCCTACCTGGGGATCGAACCCATATTTACAGCCATCAATTCTTGACATTATTGGTGAAGCCATGGAGTGCATGCTGATAGGAGCCTGATATAGCTGTCTCCTGAGAGACTTAGTCAGAGTGTGACTAGTACAGAGGCAAGTCCTAGCAACAAACCATTGAACTAGGAATGGGGTCCCGTTGGAGGAATTAGAGAAAGGATTGAAGGAGCTGAAGGGGCTTGCAAACCCATAAGTACAACAATATCAAGCAACTGGAGCTCCAAGGGACTAAACCACTACCAAAAGACTACACATGGACAGACCCATGGCTCCAGTTGCATATGTAGCACAGAATGGCTCTATTGGGCACCAGTGGGAGGAGAAGACCTTGGTCCCTGCCAAGGCTGGACCCCCAGTGTAGGGGAAGGTCAGAGTGGGGAGGCAGGAAAGGGGCTTGGTTGGAGAGGAGGTACACCCTTAAAGAAAAAGGAGAGGGGAATGGAATAGGGGCTTTGTGGAAAGGAAACCGGGAAAGGGAATAACATTTGAAATTCAAATAAAAAATATCCAGAAAGAATATCAGTCTCTCTCTCTCTCTCTCTCTCTCTCTCTCTCTCTCTCTCTCTCTCTCTCTCTCTCTCTCTCTCTCTCAATACAAAAGATAAGTTTCAGCTATAAATATACCTCAGAGCTACACCATGTCTTCACTGTGCACCAGGCCATAAGTTTCATCTTCAACACACATATAAAAAATTAAAGCATTAAAGTCTAAAAATAAGGTGCTTAGCATACTTAGTCTACAGAGAGTCATATTTCAAAAAGACAACAAGAACTGGGCCTGGTAAAAAAGATTTCTAGTCCTATTCAATTGATAGACAGGATAGTTGTCAAGCGATGCAGAAGAGGGGTCCTACACAACAGCCAGTTTTAGGCCAGTTTAGGCTCCAAAATAATGTATAGTTAAATGGTAGAGCACTTCCTACATATAAGACAGGCAGAAGTCAAGAATAGGAAGAAAGAAAGAAAGAAAGAAAGAAAGAAAGAAAGAAAGAAAGAAAGAAAGAAAGAAAGAAAGGAAGGAAGGAAGGAAGGAAGGAAGGAAGGAAGAAAGAAAGAAAGAAAGAAAGAAGATGATTTAATTTTGTCCTATGAGTAATGTTTTATAGAAAGTAGGACATTAACTTTTTCTAAAAAGAAACGTATGCTTCAAAGACACTTTGAAAATGATTATTTGAACTGTTTCTCTTAATGGGTTTTATTGCAGAACCTGTGTCAATATAACATGAAAGTTCTTACCTCTGTCTTTAGAAAAAAAATCTAGAAATATAAATTTCAGCCAAATCGCAATTAGAAAGATTTATCTCTTTGAATTTGTGTGTTAAAATGTAATATTACACCATTTTCTGATTAGCTTACAATGACAATTGATTTAGCAAGGATGGCTGACATTTAAAGCCTGGATCTCATCAAAAAGCTCATAATTGTAGAATTAATTGACAAATATAATAAATATGGTAGAACGAAGTCTGTCTAAAATACACAATCATGATTTTAATCAGTTTTTAAAAAGATATTTTGAAACTTTGAGCCAGGGGAACTGCTAAAATAAAAACATTAAATTGTGACACAAAATCTAGTTGCAATCCTAGATCGAATCTTCACAACTTCTAAAAGTTAAGAAGACATCACTATGAGTAAAATAATATTTGTTTGACTACCAGGAGAAATGTTTTAGTTTTACTAAATTATTTTGTAATCTTACTCATACCATTGCCACTATATTATGTAGATATAATTAAAAGTCAATAATAAGGTATGCTATCACATAGATTGATATTTGCTTTAGTTTTTCATATAGCCATAGGTACCATTCTGACAGAGTAAATAGGATGAATAAAAGAGTTGAATGATGATGAATTAGCTCCAGTGTTATCTCTGGGAAGGAGGCATTATCTCTGGGAAGAAGGAGATTCACAGCCTCTACTGGAATAATGAACCGTATCTTTAAGCCTTCATTCTGTGGCGTTTACTATGAAAACAAATCCAGGTATAATGTAGGAAGTTTTAATAGCTACATCATGTGATTGGATACAGGATCATGTGATTGGATACAGAGTTCGCTACTTGATCTGGAAATGGCGGAATCATCACCATTAACTCAACAGCCTAAAGTTCTAAACTAGAGCGATCTACTGATTTGTGATTTGGTTTGAGACCTACTTCCAAAGGAAAGAGCTCATGATTAGGACTGTGTACATGTTCAGAGGACGAGGGATGGAGAGGTCATAGCAATGGGGTTAACCATCTTTTTAATTGTTAAAGGCACACATTATTGATGTGCCTTATGATGTTTGTGTCTACAACCAGACAAATGCTTTCCTCAGCCCAGATCAAATAAATTTCTCTTTTAAATATGCAGTAGTAAATGTAAATACTTCTGACCTGCCAAAGAGATGCTGACAAGATTTTTCTTTTAGAGTTTGCAATTAAAAGGCACTTAAATCTCCCCCGTTTTAAAAGGCTGGGGAGCATTAGAGAAAATGTAGCAAAAAAATGTTAAGTATCAGAGTCTAGTGGGGAAAGAAGAAAAGAAACTATATCACCAGTATAATTTTGCTGTGACTTTTATGAAATCTCAACAGCTGTATTTAGTTTTCTTCAGAGAACCTGCATAAACTAGGGCAAGTAAAAAATTCAGTCACAGATTGCAGAAGGGCCCACGAAATTCATACTATCCAAGGGCCTTAATGACAATGACAAGATGATTACTGGAGTCAAATTACCTTTGTCATCACTGATCTAACTACTATTGCTATTGCTTCAATGAATCACATAGCAAAAAGTTAGGAACAGAAGAGAAAGCCATAAAATTGGTATGGGGATTCAGTAGTAAAAAGTGATGACAGAGTAAGAAGGGGTTAAATTTCAGTGTCAAGAAACAGCCCACACAATCAACTAACCGGAGCATGTATAGACTCACTGAGTGCAAAGTGACAATCAGGGAGCTTGTTTTAACATTTAACATACATGTTATAGTTATGCAGCTTATGCTATGTGGGTCCTCTAACAGAGGCAGTGGCTTATATTTCTAACTATTTTGCAGCTTTTGAGATTTTTTTCCCTATTACTGGATTCAACCTTGATATAAGGGAGACCTGCTCTTTTCAGAAGAGAAACTGGAAAAGAATCTGGTGGAGATGGGAGGTTGGGGAAAAGACTGGGAGAGAGGAGGGAGGAGAAATTATGGCTAGAGTTTAACAGATGAGGGAAGAATTTTTAGAAAAGAATGTATCAGGTATGAAAAATATGAAATTATTAAGAAATAAATAAATAATCAGAAACAGAATACAAGGAGAAAATCATAGAGTAATAACCATTGGGTTCCTAAGAAGGGAAGTGGGAGGAGAAGATGAGGGCCTCTAGAAGTTTGCAAAGAAAGGCATAGAATTGGGGAGAAGCTGGTAAGTGAAACAAGAGAAAAGGAACTGGGTTTCACAATGCAGTAATGAAACTTAATACTTTGTATTCTAATGTCAGAAATTGAAAGCAAAACAAAAACAGTCAGAAAGTCCAAGTAAGGAAGAGTGTCTAGAGTCTTTAGGCTCTATAATATTATAATACTTGGATAAAAGACTGTGGAGAAACCAGATACATCCATGGAACTGAGGAGAGAAAATGTGAAAAATGAAATTCTCAGAAAGCCTCTTGAGAGCAAAGTGGAGGAAATGACTGTAGAGTAAATGCTAATTTCGGGTTGATGTAGGAAACAGACTATAACATCTGTCCACAGATTGCTGAAGATGGCTCAGTGGTTGCTTCCAAGACCGACACCTGAGTAAGAGCTGAAGGATAGACGTAGTAAAAAGAGAAAATTGACTTAGGTGTCTTGTCCACTGATCTCCATGCATTCTCTGTGGTACAAGTATACACTTGTATACAAACAAATAGATACATACATACAAATATAATAGGAACACAATTTATAAATACATCAAATTAATAACTCCTAAACTTTTCACATATATTTACTCACTTTATGGATAAAAAATGTATATGTTGATCATCAGATGTTATACACCACATATTACAGGAGTCAATGGAGGCAAGACAATTAGGAACTAAAGACTGGCTTGTGCCACAGCATGATATAATGAAACCTTATTTAAAAATAATATGCTCAGATTTATTATGTATATGACTATTTTGAAATACATTTTAAAAAGAAATATATATTTTCTTATAGATTATGCAGTCAATATCCTGAGCTAGCTGATACATGGAAACATGAAATACTTGTATTTTGTTTGTTATTTGTGCTCTTGAGATTTTCTCTTTTATATATCTTCTAGTACGCATAAAGTAAATCTATTGAAATTTACTTGTCTAAGTAAAGTTTCAAACTATGATCAACATCACTTCAATTTCTCCTTCTCTTTCAGCCTTTGGTAACAGCCTTTTTTTATTTATAAAGTAAACATACTATGAGTTTTTCTTTTTAGATGCCACAAACATGTAAGGTCATGTGACACTTCTATTAATATACCTGACCCGTTTCATCTAACTTTATCTATAATGTTTTCCTGTATGTTTTAATCACAGGGCTGGCTTTCCTTTTCAAAAAAACCAGACAATATATCTCTGTATTTATTTTTCACGGACACCTGACAGTCTTGTTTTGATACAAGGAGCATGGGGTGCACATTGATATCCTTATACTTAAAACAAATCTAGCAACCAGGGAACATTTTTTTTTCTAACTAAACACTGACCATCATTTATCGGAAGTTATTGAGTTAATATTTTCTCACAGATAAAGCCAAAAGACACAGACAAAAGAATAAGCCTCTTTGTTTACAAAATGTAAAAGCATATACCTATAAATAGGTTAAATTTCTGTTGCATTAAATAATGACTACTAAAATGTTCCTGATGATCTCTAATTAATTACTTTTTGTCACTGTGACAAAATACCCAATGTAAACAACTTAGAAGAAGAGAGATTGATTTTGCCTCTGTCTGTTGGAGGGATAATCACGGTAGATGAAGCTGCTTCATATATGTTGAGCGGATCTCTGCTTTGACTTATTCATATTATCTTGTTTACAAAATTCATAAACAACTCAAACAAGCTGTCGTGACAGCTTAGTTACCTACATCTTGCAGCAATGTGCTACAGCCCTTAGGATTCCCAACCTTCTATTGCTTCACCACCAGTGGTGAATATGGGATGTACTAAAACATATATGACCTGGTGAAGGATTGTTCACAGTTTACAAAAGGAAGCATCAATAGAACACATTATGGTTGAAAAATAAAGCAGCATAGAATCTTATCAATACCTGTTAAACAGTATGCTGATACCATGCACAAAAATTAATTTTAGTTTTAATTTGATAATTAAAATTATAATCTAATAGTGAGCAATACCCTCATATCTGAATAGACATTAAAGAAATAAGTCAATGTTTAATATATTCATAATCAAAGGTTTGTAAGAAGAAATATGACAAAATGTATTTTGAATTAGATCATTCATTTCTGTTCCACATTCATATGACATCATTGCTCGCTGAGTGCTAAAATATAGGATAACCTTTAAAAGTTTACAGGCTACTGAAAGATATCATTCTATTATTTCTATTTTCCTATATTTGATTTCTAGTCTATAATAGGTGCTCAATAAATATCTATTTAATGTAATCCTCACAGGAATGGCTTTTTGTTGAGATAAAGCAATACAGATTTTTGAAAATAGTTCTTGAGAAAAATTGTGAATCGTATGCTAATGAGTTTTAAAACTTTTAACAATTCCCTATTGCCTACCAACTGAAGTCTAGGAAGGGAAGTCTCATGAATAGAGATGTACTTAAAGGAAAGAACACTGGTTATAACTAGGGAAATGGATGGCAGTAGTAAAATTCTGAGCTCTGGTATACCTCTTAGGAGCCTATTAAAATATTCCAGCTTCAATGTATTGTAGACCTGAATTATACCAGCAATGGTGAAACAGGAATTCTATTACTGAGGAAAGATTGGTAGGACCGGAGCGCTGATTAGATGTAGTAATGCCACAGATGGTGACTATCATTTCTGAGCTCAGTGATACCAAAGCTCTTGGGCTGTTAATGAATAATGTAGGCAGGAGAAAGAAAAGAATAGTTCGAGGGCAATAAAATATTTGTGTTCTGGACACATCTTTTAGATGACTTCCCAGAATTGCTTATGTGTGCCTTTAGCATGCTGTTATCTTCTTTAAATAAAAATGATGTGACAGTGGCTCACTTCCTTTTAAGTAAGATGAAAGCTGAGAATTATTCTGCATATACTTTATCTCCTTAGAACGACTTGCATATCTGCCATTATGGGCTTTTGTCATTCTAATATCCAGAGAGAGGTAAAGCTTCTGTTTTCTATGTCAATCATTGTTTCCTGCATATTTCCATGTCATTTAATATAAGACATTGAGCATAAATAGGTTATCTGAGAAAGTTTGTGTAGTGTTTGACTTTTCCTTAACTGTATGTGAATGCACATGTACTCACACCAGAAAGGACAATAATGGCAGAACAAAAATCATTCAACAACAGACATATAGAATACCGTAGGATAAAGAGATGGGAAAGTTATTCCAAAGATATGGACCTAGAAGCAAGCTTGTGCAGCCACTTTATGACAAAAATATCTATCAAACAAAAGCTAATATGAAGATACAGAGAAGGACACTAAATTACCATTAAGGGAAAAATCCGCCAAGAAGACATTCTAATTTCTAGCATCTGTGACCCAAACACAATGGCATCAAAGAAATACTACTATACCTTCAACCAGAAAAAGATAATGGGAGACCTCATTACCCACTCTCACCAATAGATATACCACCCAGACAAAATCAAAACAGATAACTGTGGGAGCTAACTGATGTTTTGAACCAAATACACATAACAGATATTTACTGGAAATCTCATGGTAACACAAAGGAATATACATTCTTTTCTACATCTCATGGAACGTCAAACTTGACCACATTCAGATATAAAGTAAAATTTCAACAGGTAGAAGGAATTGAAATCACTCCTAGCATACTATTGAGCCGTCATAGATTAAAGTTGGACAGTGTCAACAACAGAAGTAACGGAATGCTTCCAAAATCATGGAAACTGAAAAAAAAAACTCTACTAAATGAAAAATGAAGGACAGAATAAAGAAATTAAACACCTTCTAGATTGCAAAGAAAATGAATAAAAGGCATAGCCAAACTTATAGAACAAAACGGAAATGGTTCTAAGAGGTAAGTTCATAGTATTAAATGGCTACATAAAAATAAATGAATAAAACAACAAAAACAAAAAGCCAAAAACAAAACGACAAATAAAACCCTGAAAAGACAAAAACACTGAAACGTTGGAGTGATCTTTTGTACTAGCATCTTACTAACGTGTATGATCGCTCCAGAACAAAAGGAAGTAATCACAAACAAGAGGAGTAGATAGTAAGAAATAATCAAACTCAGGGCTAAAACTGGTAAAATAAAAATCAATAGAGGAATGAGTTGGGTTTTTTTGTTTTTTGGTTTTTTTTTTTTTGAGAAAATAAGTAAGCCAGGCAAAAGTTATCCACATTCAAAACAGAGAAATAATATTCAAATTATAAAGAGAATCAGAAATGAAAAATGAACATAACTACACAGACCAAGGAGAGTCAGTGAATCATAAGCACATGCTTTTAATTCTATACACCAACAGGGGAATGGATATAGAAAATATGTTACCTCTACACAATGGAGCACTACTCAGCTATCAAAAACAATGACATCATGAAATTCATAGGCAGGACTGAACTAGAAATTATCATCCTGAGTAAGGTAACCCAGTCACAGAAAGATACACATGGTATGCACTCACTGATGAGTGGATATTAGCCCAAAAGCTCGAATAACCCAAGATGCAATCTACAGACCACATGAAGCTCAAAAAGAAGGATGACCAAAGTGTGGATGCTTCACTCTTTCTTAAAAAACATTCATGGGAGTCAAACTTTGGACCAGAGGCTGAAGGAATGGCCATTCAGAGCCTGCCCCATATGTAGCATATATATATATTCAAAACTAGATAAGATTGGTGAAGCTCAGAAGTGCATGCTTACAGGAATCGGATATAGATATCTCCTGAGAGACACAGTCAGAGCATGTCAAACACAGAGGTGAACACCAGCAGCAAAACATTGAACCGAGAACAGGACCCCGTTGGAGGAATTAGAGAAAGGATTGAAAGAGCTGAAGGAGCTTGCAGCCCCATAAGAACAACAATGCCAATGAACCAGAGCTCCCAGGAACTAAACCACTACCAAAGACTATACATGGACTGACCTATGGCTCCAACTGCATATAGCAGAGGATGGTTTTGTTGGGAACCAAAGGAAGGAGAAACCCTTGGTCCTGTGTTGGGGAATCCCAGTATAGGGGAATGTTGGGGGACAGGAATGTGGATGGGAGGGGAACACCCTTATAGAAGAAGGGAGGAGGGGATAGAGGGCTTTTCGACAGGAAACTGGGAAAGGGAATAGCAACTGTAATTTTAAAATATCCAATAAAAAAGAGAAAAAATTAAAAAGAAATAAATAAAGAGACATGACCATAAGAGACCTGTGGTCATGAGGCAGCCTTAGCTACAGTCGTGACAATGCGACTGTGTAGTAAGCTTCAGCTGTGACACACACTATGATCCAAACCCAGTCTGGACCAGTTACATCAGCAGAAAAGCTTATGCAAAAGACAGACTAGGGTAAGACATTTAGCAGGGAGGGTCCTGGCGCCCAGAAGCCTAGTTGATCCCCCGACTGTCCACAATGTGTAAGATCCCCTCATATGCCAGATGTCACACTGGAGTAGTGGCAGCCACCACTAGCAAATGAGTAGTCTAATGATTACTTGCGATTCTGAATTGACAATTTTTCAAATTAAAAGTCGATACTGCTGTTTAAAAAAAATCTATACACCATCAAATTGGAAAATCGAAAAGAAATAAAATATCTTCTTATTTTAGGTATCACATAACAAAGTTAAACAAGCACCAAATAAATAGTTTGAATAAACCTACAAACCTGAATTCATCAGTCGCACTTATCATGTGTAGCCAAACAAAGCCTGTCCAGGCAAGGATGGTTTTAACACAGAATTATAATTGATGTTCAAGGAAGAGGTAATACCAATACTCTTCAAATTACCTCATAAATTAGAAACAGAAGGAATAATTCCCAGTTTATTTTGTGAGGCCACAACTGCCGAATTACAGACTTATTTCCCTTATGAATATAGATGGAACAATATTCAACCAAATATCTCAAATTTAATCCAGGAATACATCAAATGATCATTCACCATGATCAAATAGGCTTTATCACAGAGAAACAGCAATAATTCAATATATGAAAACACATTTTACAATATGCAATATATATTTCACAATTCACAATATACAAAAAAGTCTTTCACAATAGCCTAAAATAATAGAAAATATCTTTGTATAATTCTAACCCAGCAAGCAAAGGTTTCTATGACAATAACATTGTCAGTAAAGAAGGAAATTGTAAAAGCTCTCAGACAGTACAATGATCTCCTATGTTCCTGAATCTTAGGATTAATGTCGCAAAAATGACCATCCTATAAAAATCATTCCACAGATTCAATGCAATCCCCATTAAAATCCCAATATGATATTGTTTTGAAAGGACAATTCTCAAATCCATGTGGAAAAACAAAAACTGGATAGGAAAAACAATTCTGAAGATTTACAGTACTTCTGGAGGCCCTTCCATTTTCATTTCAAGTTTTTCTAAAAAACTATAATAATTTAAAAAACCATAGATGGGCATAAAAACAGACATATTAGTCAATGGAAAAAATTGAAGACTAAGACATAAATTCACACACTAATGGTCACTTGATTATTTTAATAAAAATGCCAGAAATAATATACATTCACACACACACACACACACACATACACACCAAAACAAAACAAAACAAAACAAAAACAAAAAGCAGCATCTTCAACAACTGATGCTTCTCAACACTAGACCCATACTTATCACTCTTCACAAAACTCAAGGACAAGTGGATCAAAGATCTCAAAATAAAACCTAATAAACTAAATATGCTAAAACAAAAGGTGGGGGAATAAGCTTGTACTTATTGGCTCAGGAGACGTTTTCCTCAAGAGTTCACTAATAGTGCTGGCACTAGATCAGTAATTAATATGTAGAACCTCAAGGAAAAGGGATCTGTCAACAAGACAATATAGCAGCTTACAGAATGGGACAAGATTTTCACCAATTCCGCATCTGAGTGAGGGCTTATATCCTAAATATATAAAGAACTAAGGTAAGTAGAAATCAACAAATAGCACAATCCAATTTTTGAAAAAGTAGGGTATAGTTCTAAACAAATAACTCACATAAGAAGAATCTCAAATGGCTGAAAAACACTTAAAGAAATGTACAACATGCTCAATCATCAGGGAAGTATATATCACAACACCTTTGAGATTACAGCTAAATATCTGTCAGAATGGCTAATAGAGTCAAGAACCCAAGTGAAAGCTCATGCTGACAAGAAAGTGGAATGATGGGAATTAATACTTCTCCCTTGCTTCTGGGAACATAAGCTTGTACAGCCATTTGGAAACTGGTATAGTAGTTACTCAGAAAACTGGGAACTGATCTACCTTAAGACCTAGCTATACTCCTCTGAGGAATGTATGCAAAGGGCTCTCCATCTTCTAATATGGACACTTACTTAACCATGTCCACTGCAGTTTATTCACCAATATCCAGAAACAACATAGATGTCTCTCAATGCAATTATGAATAAAGAAAATGGGTTACATCTACATAGTGGGAGTATTACTCAGCTGTTTCAAAAGAAAAATGATTTTATAAAATGCAAATGAATGCCATTAGAAAAATTATTATTCTGAGTAAGGTAATCCAGACCCAGAAAGATAAGTGTAGTGTGTGTTCACTTATATGTGGCTATTAGTCATTAACCAAGCTATAATCTGAATATCCACAGAAGTTAGGTATAGAGAGGTTATGTATAGAGGAAGAGAATTCAGGAGGGGAGGCACATGAATCTCCCTGGGAGGAGGAAATAGAATATATTTTATAAGTGGACCTGGCGTGTAAAGATGCGAAAGAGGGAACCAGGTTTGAAGGGGTAGAGAACATAAAGTAGAAGGGGGAATATGGGGAGAAACCACTGGAACTGAGGGACATTTGAGTCATAGTATGGAACCCTAGTGCAGTAGAAACCCCATAAAATATATTAATTGTGATCTAAACGAGGTCTCCTAATAATTGGGGAAACAGAGTACCAAGTGACTCTTGTCATTTCTTGTCATCAAATGAAACTTCCAAAACCAAGAGTGCATTCCATTCAGTTGAGTTGCTGGCCAAGGAGGCCCCAGGACAATCACCAGATAACCCAAGTTGTTGCAAAGAAAATAGGTTGCTCCAGGAAAATTGACAGTGAGGCCCCATTGCAGAGGACAATACTCACACAATTCAGTGAACGTGGAGAAGTTCAACTGGTGTGTACATGGAGATTTTACCCCTAGTTCTAGTGCCTTTGGTGCAGACATGTACTCTGCAACCACCCAGTATAAAACCTTTTGACCTGCAGTTTATCAAACCTGCAAGATATGCTTAGACAATGGTGCAACAGAATTCCCAGGAGTAGCCACCCCCTGTCAGATATAACATGAGGCGTACTGCACAGCACGAGATCCATACTCAACATTCTTTACGTAACCAAGAATCAGAGACTAGATAGCCCTGAGACCCTGAGTATAATAAGCAAACCATGCTGTTTTTTAAAGTATCAATAAAGAAACTCCTAATGACATTTTGTTATATTATTAGAAAAAAGTTTTTATGCAGTCATCATCAGAGAAGCTTCTACTAAGAGAATAGTTGAAACACATAGCTCTAAGTGGAATGTCTCTATTAAATCCCTCACTTCTGAGCCAAGGGAACTTCAAGGAAGGGGAGGCCAGAGAGGATAGAGAACAAGGGCATAAGAAACAAGTGAGTAAGGCTTATATGAACTCACAGTGACTCAAGTTGCAAGCACAAGGCCTACATTAGGTCTCCTGTGTATATATTATATCTTTCAGCTTAATACTACTAAGAGAATCCTAAGTGTGTAGAAGAGTGGGTCTCTGATTCTTCGGTCGGTTCTTGGGGCATTTTTCCTTTTGTTTGATTTTGTGTCTAACCACGATGTGATGGCTTGGGTTTTGCATTACTAAACTTTTATTTTGTCAGGCTTGGCTGTTTTCTCATCTAGCCTGTTCTTTATCTAGTGAAAAACAGGAAGGGAGTAAATCCAGAATGAAGAAGAGTTGGGGAGTAGAGGGAGGATAAACTATATACAGCATATATTGTATGAGAAAATATTTCTTTTCAGTAAAAGGAAACATGTGTGTGAAGGGAGGGAGAGGAAAATTCATTCCAAGGAAGCCAACACTGGAAAATCAAAGAGATTTCTTAGGATTATATGTAAGGACATGGGCTGAAGGTATTAAAAACTGAAAAAATTCATTCTAGCCCAGATGACAACTTGAGAAAGAGTGTCTCCCTGAAGCACCCTATACATATTTTATGTATATACATTCTTTAATCTTCTAAGTTTTGCTTACTTTCTTAGTCTTACCAAGCCTCCATCTAGCATGAATTGTTTCTATTCAAAGGAAAGTACTACACAACTTGAAGCAGAATTAAACTTGGCTTCGTCTAAGAGAGTAAGAAATTTTCCTGAAAAGGGAGTGTTGTATATTGTTTACATGATAAGTATCCCCAAAAGGGATCCTAAGATTTGTTATTTGGGAGGATATAACACTCTTATTAGGTAAAGCATCATTACATGGGCTCAAGTCATTGAAGGCCTACCTCAACATGTTCTCTTTCTTTTGCTCAGTGGTTCTGAGCTGAGAATTTGGTTTTCCTGCAAGAATTCATAATGTGATCATTTGATTTTTGTTTTCCCCAAAAGCAAATGGACACACCACCTATTAATTGAAACCTTCAAACCGGTGAACTCAGATATGTTTGGGTTTTTTTTAATGGTAACATTAAACTTGACAAAGTGACTGCCTGAGATTTTTGAACATAGTGGTAATTGTGATTTATTTCAATGTTATGGGTTGTCATTGTCATAGTGAATTCAGCAATCTGCCAGACGATTCAATAATCTTGGCTATATTCATTTGGCATGATAGGGTATGTAACAAAACTGCAATTCTTCAGAACCACATTGTATCTCTTCTGAGAAATTGTTATTCATTGTTTGACTAAGTCAATGTTTCCTATCACATTCTTCTCCTTCAGATAATTTGTCATAATTGAGAATTTAATTCCATGTATGTAGTTATTCCTCTAAAGTCTTTTCTCACAAGACTTCTCCATGAGATTAAATATATCCTTATTCAAAATTGTATTTGTACTATTCAGTGTAAGCAATTACAAAGGAAAAACATCCAGTAGATAGTTATTGAATAAGAATGGCTGAAAAATGAGAACAATGAGAAACTGAATTTTGACTCTAATATATACTATTTCATTGTTTAACTTCTTTATTAGAACAGAGGTTTACTTCACTATCAGAGAGATTTTGGGTTATAATTAAGACTAAGAAAAGTATGTTAAAGGAATCTTAGATATGCCTGTCTCTTCCTTAAAAATAGTATAACCTTAGAGAAAAAAAGTCAAGCAAATAAATGTATACCCTTACAACGTCTTCCCTGTGTCTTATAACCCTGTGGGTTATTTTAGCATAAATACAGAAAGAATCATTGATCTACTTATATGCATGGGAGAGTTTGTTATAAACACTTATTTTTAGAGATTGTTATTTCCTAACCACACAATAAATTGCTCCCATTTGCATAATAGAATTGTTTGCTTCTTTGATTTTTCTTTCTAGATCAAGAATTATAATATTCAGTCTTACTTGAGATGAGTGCCTTTTCACTAACTATAAAGTATATTTACCTATTTTATTTTTTAACACTGGCAAAGGATTTTACATTACATTCTTGTACTTCAGAAAAATTTCATTCAGAGCTTAAATGCAAATGTCAGTGAATAATTTTGGAAATCTCGGTGGAAAAACTCCATGAACACACAGCTGCACTATGGCCTTGTGCTATGTCTGACTTGTCTAATAAATGTTCAGAAGATAGACATTCAAGGGGAGACAAAATGTAAACACCCTAATAATACCAGTAGAATGAATTTTTGAATTTTCATATCATTCAACGTATATAACTATTTTATGGTTGTCAAGAGCATTTTTTTCAAATCAATTCATTTAATTCAATTTAAAAACCAAACCTTAGGATCTAGGGATATAGCTCAGAGTTTAAAATGCTTGCAGACTTGCAAGAGAATCAGAGTGAAGATCTCCATCATTCATGGGTATTCTGGGTGAGTTTGGTTATTACCATGATCCCAGCAACCAGAAGACACTGGTAAGGGATCCCCAACATAGGCTGGCTAACTATGATACCAGAATAAATGCGCTCCATGTTTATTGAGACAATCTGATTCAGTATATAAACTGGAAGGTCATGGCAATGACACTCAAGAGCAGGAAGTCATGGGCTCCAAATACACACGCACACATTTGCCCAAGTATCAACAAATACATGAAAATGCAGCCATACATGAATATGACAACAATATGCATTCAAAAATAAATAAGTAACTTTATTAGAAACTATTGAATTTCACATTTTTGATCATTTTATAGGACATGGGCTTTTTAAAACAATTTATACTCATATACTGCACAATTAAGTGGTTAGGTATGTAAATCTGAAATTTAGAATTTGTTGAAGACTTGGTTTCTTTCTATGCACAGGCAAAACACGTAAAGTAACAAAACAAGTAAATAAAAATAAAAATGACTTTTAACAGTAGGCAGAATAATGTATTTAGACATCTCTCTAAAAGGACATAAAAACTATCAACAAATATTTGTAAAATGTGTTAAGTATAGCTTATTCTATAAAATTGGAGACAATTTCTACTTTTCATACTGAATATTATAAGGACTAATACTAATAAAATAGCACACTGTTTTCTAGAATAAAACACTCAATGAATGGCATTGTATATAATTGCTATTTCTTCTACTAATATTTTAAATATTTGAGCTAACCATAGAAAACGAAATAATGATAAAAGTAACAAAAACTTTATTAAGATTTTTTAAATGTTTATATAATGTGAGAAAACTACTCTTCTGAAAAGTCTTGAATTCGAAAGCCAATCTAAGAGTTGATAATTAGAGAAAGTTAAAATATGTCCTTGAGCAGAGCAGAAAAAGGAACAAGAGGAGACATTCAACCATTTGACCTAAAAATTAGAAACTGTATAGACAAAAACATGTATCTTTCCTGCATAATGTTGTTTCTATTAGCCTTAAAGCTACAGGGTCAAGATAGGAAAAAACAGCAACAAACAAACAAACACACACACACACACACACACACACACACACACACACACAAAACCTCCTTCAGAATAAACTAGGGTAAACGCTGATAACAGCAGTTACATGCTTTCTTATTTATTTATTTATTTATTTATTTATTTATTTATTTATTTACATTTTAAATGTTATCCCCTTTCCCAGTTTCCCCCTCCAGAAACCTGCTATCCCATTCCCCCTCCCCTGCTTCTATGAGGGGACTCCGTCACCCACTCACCCATTCCATAGAGTTATATTCTTGATGTTGAACTCTCTTTACAATGTTCTTCTAGAGAATATGGAATTCTATCATGTTGGGAGTCAACAGCATATAGAAGTGAGCAAACTCTAAAATCTGTGAGAAGAGGAACCAAAACAAGCACTTTATTTTTTAACCCAAAATCAATTGAAGTTTGGTGTGTATGTGTGTGTGTGTTGTGGGGGGTGGGTATTCTAGTTTGCTGTCTGTTCTCTTCTGATCATGACCAAAAGCAATGTTGGGAAGAAAGGGTTCGCCTGGCATGTAGGTTATAGTAAGTCACTGAGGGGGTGCCGAAGTAGGACATGCTACATACTGGTTTGCTTTCTCTGTTCATGTAGTACCACCTGTGTTCCGGGTGGCATGTTTTACAGTGGGCTGGGCCATCTAACACCAGTTGTCAATCAGGAAAATGACCTGAGACATGCTCACAAGCAAATACAGTGCATAGAATTTCTCACTTCGGAGGTCTTCTTCCCATTTATGTCACATTGACAACCAAGATTAGCCATCACAAAAAGGATTAGAAATATCATCTGATTCAACTTCCATAATTTAATTTTCTTACATAGAAATATGTGTGACATAACTATAATGCATAAAACCTACAGTTCTATATCTATCATTTTGATTGCTGTTAACAAATTGCTTTAGGAGTATTAATATTCTGAGTTAATGAACTCAGAGAGGCTACACAAATAAGTAATTCACCATGTAGATTAAATCTGAAAAGGTGCATAAAATATACTGACATCCACACAGGATAAAACTGCAAGGTTTATTTAGTACAGCACACCTGTGTCTCAGAAGTTATGTGCCTGTTGAAAATAATTTCTTTAGGAAAAAAAACAACCCAATGCACTTTAAGCATAATTAGAATCTCCCTGGAAAATCTCTAAAGCCTTTCTTGGTAAAATTATTGGTCATAATCCTATATTATTTTCTATTGAACTAAAGTAACAAACTCTGTTTTTTTCTACTTTAAATATGCTTCTAGATGTGTACTTTTTTCATACTAATCTTAGAAAGCCAGACTTAACTAAGAAATGCAGCCATATGGCTTTGTCATTATTGGAAAAGTACCTTGAAAGTTTTCTTTAATGGAAAAATACGTGATAACACATAAAATACAAACAAATAAGTAAGTCTGTAGCAAACTTCCTGAAGGCATAATAAGGTATTATCTTTTATCATAGATTAAGTTCATCTACTCATTTTGAAAATACGCATGAACCTTTGTGGAAGACTTTTACAAAAAAGTTCCTCCTGCCCCTGTCCTGAATGCTGTAAAAAGGATGGGGCTATTCTACAGGTGATGTAAGAGCTTCCTGTGAATTCATTGCTTTAGAACGAACTCCAGCAAAATCACAGTGTGTTGAAGATGATGTAGGCAGAAGTAGAGAAAATTAATAGATGTCTACACCAAAGTCTTTGGATATCTTGACCTCCAATATTTTATACAATTTTGGGGAAGTTCGTGGGGGATAATTTAAAGTTTGCAAACGTGAGGAGAGGTCCAAATCAGGTAACTAGAAGAAATCGAGGAGTTTTAGGAAGGTCCTAATTACTGCTTTCCTACTCAATGTGCAAATCAAGAACAATGTCCTAATTTAGACCACAGAGAGCAAATATAGAGATGTTATTTAACCTTTTAGGGAACAGGAAATTGTCATCAATTTCCAAATAAGTCTTTTTTTCAAATGGCAGTCCATGGGACCGTACTGCTGACTTTGATTTTGCAAAGAAAAGTTCCCAAATTTAATTAACCCTGGTGAGTAGTGTTAACTTATGGAGTATTTTGGTCAAATTAGAGCAAGGCTGTGTTGTCAGTTCCTAGACTCATCAAAGGTGGTTGTCGTAGGAATAGGCTATGAGACTATCCTCACCACTGATCCATTTCTAATTCTTTTCTTCACATTCTATTACTTCCATATCTTGTTGCAATCGCATTGTCTTGGTCCCCAGTCAAGCTTATTAGATTTGTTTGATTGTAGCCACTGCTCTTCCTTTTCCTGATTTATTTTTTCTTCATAGCATTTATTTTGGCAATTAATGTCTTGCATGTGGGTTTGTATGTTGATGTTACTTTCACACATAGTCCCCTCATGACCAAGCAATAAAAGTTTCCCTTCTAAACATGGAATCTTACAAAATGAAACCCATAAAGAAAGAAAGAAGAGGGAAAGGGGGGAATGAGAGAGGGAGGAAGGTAGGAAGGAAGAAATGAAAAAAGAAGGAAGGAAAAAAGGGGGAGAGAGGGAGAAAGGGAGAGAGAGGAAGGGAGAAAGGAATGGAAAGAAGGAAGGTAGAAAGAATTTGTCATGTGCTATTACTAGTACTTGCTTTTGAATAGTTTTTGTGTCATACTTTTTCTGTTTTGTAAAATTTATTTATTTTTACACTCTAAATTTTATTCCCTTCCCAGTCCACCCTCTGAGAATTCCACATCCCATACCTCCTTCTTGTCCCCCAGAACACCCTCCACCCGCATTTCCACAAGGATGTTCCCACCCCATCCACCCCACCAGACCTCTAAACTTCCTGGGGCCTCTAGTCTCTTGAGGGTTAGGTGCATCTTCTCTGACTTAACCCAGGCCCAGAAGTCCTCTGCTGTATGTGTTGGGGGCCCCATCTCAGCAGGTGTTTGCTGCCTGGTTGGTGATTTAGAGTCTAAGAGATCACAGGACCGGTCCAGATTAATTGAGACTGCTGTTCCTACTACATGGTTGCCCCAGATTTTCCCTAATTCAACCATAGGAGTCAGCAGCTTCTGTTCTTTGGTTGGGTGCACATATTTACATCTGACTCTTTGAGCTACTTGTTGGGTCTTTTGGAGGGCAGTCATGATAGGTCCTTTCTTGTGAACACCGGATAGCTTCAGTAATGGTTTCAGGTCTTGGGGCCTCCCCTTGAGCTGGATCCCACTTTGGGCCTGTCGCTGAACCTTCTTTTCTTTAGGCTTTTCTCCATTTCCATCCCTGCATTTCTTACTGACTTGAAGAATTATGGGTCACAGCTTTGGCTGTGGGATAGCAGCCCCATCCCTCACTGATGCCCTGTCTTTCTGCTGAAGGTGGATTCAATAAGTTCCCTCTTCCAACTGTGGGGTCCCTCCCCGTTTTGAGTCCCAAGAGTCTCTAAATTCCTAAGTCTCTGGTACATTCTGGAGGGTTCTCCCAACCTTTATCCAGAGGTCCCCTGTTTCCACTCTTTCTGTTGGCCCTCAAGGCTTCAGTCCTTTTCCCCCACCCAATACTAGATCGTGTTCCCCTCTCCCCCATTCCCATGATCTGGTATTGGGGATTGTGGGGACCAAAGTCCTGAGAGCCATACTTTTTTCATTTTCCTTGCTTTCTCATAATACCAAAGTTTTTTCCAACATAGTAAGATAAAAGTAATTTTTCGAGTATGAAAAAAGTCTGAAAGAGCAGGATATTACATGTGACTACCAAAGTTAGATCTAAAAGGATGCCAGGTTTTTGTTATCTACTGTAGAGTCAGAAAAAGTTAAGGGTAACTCAACTTTTTGCCTTATGTCATTTCTGCTATAGTACAAGGGCACTGATTAGATAAGGTTCATTCAGCAAATATACCAATCTCTTTCAACAAGAAACAGCAAACATATCATCATCGTCATCATCACCACCACCACCACCTTCCTCCTCATCATCATCAACAACAACAGCAACATCACCACCACCACCACCAACACAATTAATCCAAGCATCTTAGTCCATCCTTCAGTCTTATTATTTAGGAAACAAAAGTAGGTGGATCTCTGTGCACACCAGGCTATTTAGAGCTACATACAAGACCCTGTCTCGGGAAATAAGCAGTGGTAAATTTAAATTTTCTTTATACTTTCTTTAATCAAATATCTCAAGATATTATGAAGTAAATTCTACCTATAAATCAAAGGAGTGTCTCCTTTGTAAAACGAAGTTAATGCTTGATTCCAAAGATCACAGCCAAATTTCCTTCTATATTCAATGGTTTTATTTAATATTTTGGTTTTGTTTTCATCAGAGTTTTATTAAACAGGTTCAAATTGAAAACCCCAGTTCACTCTTTATCCAAAAAATTCGTATTAACTGTCCAACCCTATTTTGATTTTGTGTTCTCTTTCAAGAGAACAAAAATATCAGAACACCTATGTCCCATACATTATGGATACTCACCTCCTGCTGAAATCCAAGAATAGACTTGCCTCACCTTTATTCAACGTTAGGGGAAGGAAAATTTCATGTCCAGTACAATTAAGAGGAAATGATTCTGTAAGTCAAGCTAATCTATGACCATAATGTATAGGACAAGAGGAGTTTTGCATTTCTGTTTCCTTTTCAGTAAATTCTCACTATTGAGAGCTGAAATTAGCAACAATTTAGAAGAAAAAAGGCATCAATTTCAAATTGCTTATTAAATGCTTGACTAGCTGAAGATTTTTATATGTGCATATACTTTCCAAACTGAAAACTTAATCATTTTAAGTGAAATATATGTGTGTACAACAAATATATGCATCTATATACATATATGTGTACATATTTTGTTGTATTACATAATGCATATGATTATGCACTATGATATATTTAATTGCAATTGGAATTTCTCTACCCATACAATTCAGAGGGAAAACATGGATAAGTTTAACAGTAATAGATTATCTTGAAGATAATTTCTTATCTATTCTATTTCTGGGACAATATACCTAGAAAAGCTTGCTGAGGAAGGCTTTATTGTGGCTTAAGGTATATAACTCACCATGGCAAGAAAACCATGACATTGGCTATGGGAGATTACTGCTTCTATAGTAGCCATAATCAGGAAGCAGACCCTTTCCCCTTCTCCTTTCTTCTTATAGCAGCAACCCCCATTCATGGAATGTTGTCACCCACATTCTGGTAGACCTTTCTACTCCAGTACTATCTCTCTGAACACACTCTCAGACATGGTTGAGATGTGTCTTATGATTTCAAATCCAGCCAAGTTGACAATACAGATTAACATTGACAGTCACTTATTATTACTGCTTACTTAAAAAGAAAACACGAAAATGGAAATTCTAATACTATTTACAGATATGACACTATAATGAGCACAGGTATGTACTGAATTATAGGGCACATGGGAAAAGCACCCTCAATACACCTTGGACTTACAAACTCCCTTCTTATGACACCTCAGTAAACTAAAGCACCCTGGATGTGGATAGAAGGCTCTTCTGAGAACAGGATGTCCTCCTCTGAGTGGGAGATATTTAAGTGTAAGGTCAATTATTTGCACTTCCTTTTCAATTAAGAAGACATGGCCTCATAGTTTAATTTACAATAGGTAGTTAAACTCCCTAGAAAACACTTCAGAAATAGCAATTAGTCAATGGATAAAATATAAAAAAGGCAGCGAAGTTCAAATAACTATCAGATTCGTTCATATACCATACATCTTAGTCTATTAACTCTTTGGCACATTATTTAGGCAAAAGAAAGATATTTTGTGGGCTGGGGATTTAGCTCAGTGGTAGAGCGCTTACCTAGGAAGCGCAAGGCCCTGGGTTCGGTCCCCAGCTCCGAAAAAAAGAACCAAAAAAAAAAAAAAGAAAGATATTTTGTAAACTGCATGGACTTTCTATGAAAAATAAAACAAGCAGTTTAAAAAAACAGTATAAGGACAAGGAAACACATAATCATGATCACGTGGATAAATTTATGTAGAAAGTAAAGAGGCTTTTACTTGCTTTGATTGATCTGGTATTACTTGAGCACAAGCTTTCAATCCTGAAAATGTGCTATTTTAAGTGTCAAGTTCTGCCAAAGAGAAAAGGCATCGAAGCCATAACAACATTATCTGACACCCCTGATGAACTGGACACTGGACTCAATATTTTATATGCGAAAACATAGAGAGTCCTGTTTCCTTTAGAGATTATCTAAGCTGTTGTTGAGGTGATGGCTCAGACGTTAAGAACACTTAAGGTCAGGCTCATTTCCCAGCACCCACGAGGCAGTTTCTAACTTCATTCGCTGTAGTTTCAGGGGATATATCACCAGCTTCAGACTTCTGTGGCCAGCACACTTGGAGCACACATGCATGCAGGCAAACAAGCCCTACATTCACAATAACAATTAATATGTATTAAGTTTTCTAACAATAGTGGTAATTACACATATGGTATTTATAATATATGATTGATAATTGATATAGGATATTGATGTCATAGATAATGATATAATCTACATGCTACATGTGTGAATATACATATACACATACACATATACATACATATCCATAAATATAAAGTACGAGATGATTAGCCAAGACATTACCTACAAATTCCTTCCAAATTCAACAACCAATAATCTTGAACTGTAAGGCCTCCATTGGTTTTGCGTTGCACTACACTCGTGTTTGCATGAACAATTCTGTGGCAAGGACAAAGCATCAATATAAAGATCCGTAAAATCATCAAAGAAGGCCTGACAGAGTCAAGGGATCCTCCTTGATCTCACTGAAAACTGCTCCTTGGAATGAGGAAAGGAAAATAAACACTGACCACAGATTTCTCCTTTTTTGGAACACCCAACTGCTTTTGTGCAGAGTAGACCTCAAAGTGCATAAATCACGAAGCTCCCTTCTCTGGCTCTGAAAACTTTTATTGATTTAAGGGTTTGCTTCGGGGGAAATGTCACAGTGTCAGGACAATTGTAGGTTTCATGTGAGAAGTGCTTATTTACTTTGCTCCTTGGGAAACAATGCTATGTTGCTATGACAACTGCCATATGACTGGGTCTTCATTTTCATTGTACATATACAAGCATCCTATTGTACGTATTTCCACATAATGAAAACTACTCAATGAGCATCGGTATAACTAGCTACCAAATGGTAATAGAAATTACTAGAACAGGGAATTGTGCAAATAGAATTTGGTTTTATTTCATGTGAAATATGAGCTCAGTCTGCAACACCAGAGTGTGAACTCTTTGAGTTTTTCGAATGTGACATTAACCACATAGACAGGGTAGTTTAGAAAGTAAGTATTGAACTGGGAAATAGATTTAGTAACACCAAAGCTTTGAAATTTTAAGTGAATGAGGCTGGAATATTAAACCATGTGTTTATAAAAAGACGTTTAGAATCACTGAGGACCTTAAGGGTTTTTTGATTTCATTTTGATTTAACATTCTATTATGTAAACATTTTATCGTCTATTTTTTGTTTATATCATCTGTAATCTTAATAACTCATAATGTAATGATATTTTTCTTAATGGAAATATGTTAAAATAATAAATAAACAATATTCATTAAAGAAGTCCAAAATCCCTTGGAAAATTATCATTCTGTGTGTATATTCTGTCATAACCTTTTGTTGGACCCTGAGTAAATTTTAAACACTAACAAATGCTGCAGCCCACTCTCTCAGCAGCATTCTGTGTATATTTATCAATCTAATAACCGACATTGAATACACCATATACAAGGAATATTATTTTTCCACAAATATTGTTTAACTGGTACAAAATACTTATGCCTCATATATGTAATCATTACTTATCACATCTTAATTAAATGTCTTCTGCAATAAAATGACATATTTTCTAATGTTTGTATTTACTTGTGTTTAGTTTTTTTTTGTTCTTGTAAATGTTTCTGTTGGGAATATGTTCAATTATAAATATTAAAAATGTATTGAAAATTACTTGGAGTTACTTCTTGATTCACAATTTAGAGATTAACCTTGTCAAATAGACAAGTGTTGTGATAATCTTGCAAGGATTCTGCTTACAGTTTAAGAAGTGGGAATGAATCTATCCAGGTGAAATAGGCTGCATCGTGGGGTAGCTTTCTAGGGGACTCGCAGGTCGAGTGGCTTATCCAAAGGGAAGAAGAAAGACTTCAAAGTCATTGTCCCTCAGGTAACATAATCTTGCAGGCAATGTGGAGTCATTGATTGATATGAAAGAGAGAGATATGCTGTATTTTATTTTCCAGACAAAGAAATTTGACAGAATGTGTGTAATACAATAAGATTTACAGCTGATGGGAAGAGAACATGGGGAATAGTTCAAGGTACAATTGAATAACCTGTCCAATTGCTATAGTAGAAAGACGAGATTGGGAGACAAGGAGGCATAAAGTGCAAAGTTTTGACACTGTTTGGGTTCAGGTTTTAGTGAAGATGAGAAAAATGGGTTTTTAAAACAGAAAGAAAACGGCTTACTGGGGTAGTATTTCATTTAGATAACAGGATCAGGGAGAGAAGAGATGAAGACTCTGGGTCTGTGGGTTAGTTTACATCATTTGAGGGATCTGCAGCAGATACAAATGTCTAACCTTCAGTCAATGCCACATCTAGCAATGTGATTTGATAGGAATCACTATTTAGTCTTAAAGGAATCCATGCTCTAGAAATCTGAGAAAAATACTAAAATAGCACAAATTAAAAAAGAAAACATGCTATAAAAAGGCCAAAAGTAAACTCTAGCAGCATGGCCTACTATTAAAATTCATGGTGACATCTTTTCCAACAGAAGTGAGAATTTGGTAGAAAACTCAGGAACCAAATATTTGTATGAATCATCCCAGTAGTTGGCTTTCTGAGGACAGGTTCAGAGAACAAAACAGAGACGGGAGATTACAGAGAACAGAAGAAAAACATGGGTGCAGATGAGCCTTCACAGTGCTTATCTAAAGATTGAAGGCTGGGAGGGAGTTCAATGCTGGATATGATGCTTTATAAGAGGTCGGGAAAGAGTTCTGAAGACAATATGGTATTCCAAGCACAATTCCCAGTAATAGCCGCATCAGCTTCTTTTGTATAATGGAGCTCCTTTCTCTCTGACTGCCACCTTCTTTCCACAACAGTTTCTAACAAATGCTACCTAAGCATGTATTCTCTTAGCTTGACTTAATAGTTTGAAAATGTTTCCAGTTTCCAACTGTAAAGTTCCTACAGTTTTAACAGTCCCTCTGGGAAGTTGAACCTTCTGACTGTACTTGAATTAAAGTTCCACGTATAGTGAACAATTGAGAGCTACAAACCATTGGGATCACTGTGTTTTGTGATTTGTGAACCTGCTAGTTTTTATTGCCTCTTACAGATTATCCTCAGGAAGCAAAATTCTGTGATAAACTGGATGAGATGTCATGGCAGGGACCACTGATAGCTTTATGTATACTAGACCAAATAGTGGTTTTCATTTTATAGTTTATGTGTTTCTTTTAACAACCTTTGATTTAAGCAATTTTACAATCACAGTATTTTTTTGGAATGCAGAACTTTAATTGTAGAAAATAATTATAACCTAGGCTTAGAGTGTTTCAGCCTCCAAGACTTGTGGCTGAATCAACACACTCTTTCTAGCACTTTCTGATCTCTGGTTGGCTGGTTCAACTAATCTCATCTGGCTAAAACCCCTGTCCAAGAACACTGATTCAAATTGGCTTTTTCCAGCTTCTGAGTAGCATCTGCTCACGGCTGCCTCTTGTAGAACAGACTGAACTACTCTGAACCTAACAGCTCTCTACTCATAACTGAACTGGGCTCAACTGCACTCATCTGAAATGCCTAGAACTGAACTGAACTGAATTGATTTCTCTCTCCCTCACTGCTTTTTAAAGTAGCCATCCCATCTCTGACCCATTCTGACAAATCTATTTCTGGTTCATCACTTTGTCTGCCCATAAATTAGATATCATTTTTGGGGGGAATTTAAGATGTATACTAAACACTTGTCTGTATTCCAGTCAAAAGGATTAAGGAGATGTCTGTATTCCAGCCACAGGGATCAAAGATATGTTAAAAAATTCTCTACACCCTAAATAAAAATATATGTTCAGTAAAAATGCATGCTTCTCAATAAATACTTGTTCCATGATTAAATGACTCACACTGTCATTCCTTCTTCCAGTTTCAATCACTTTTAGCCTGATAGGAAATTCACTTGGCCTCACCACCTAGTCTGCTACTTTACCAAACCCTGAGGATCATTTAGAAACTGCACTTACAAACAAATCCTTGATAAATGTGCTTTCCACTTATCGTATCTATAAAATATTACAGATGATACATTATGAAATTAACATTACACATGAAATCTTGTTAAAACTGGTTCTTCTTCAGTTCACTACCTACCACAGAGGAAAACTAAAAGCTACTAGAAATGACTCTCCGTTGAATTGTGTGCCTACAGAATTCTGAAATAACCCTGTTGTACTTACCCCATATGAGCCTTCTATGCACTACACTGGGGTTGTACGTTATTCTTACAACGCAAAATCCTATTAAAGTCAATGGTGCATGTATCCATTTCATTTCAATGTGACTTTGCATAATAAAAATAAAATATGGTGAGGAGAATGCATAATGAGTTGTCTGCCTAAACTATTCAAATTAAATAACCAAGGAACTGCAAATTTACCTTAGTATAGAAGATATACATACACACACACACACACACACACAGACACACACACATATATATATATATGTATATATATATATGTTATTGTTCATCTATGGCATGACCCCAAATTAAACAGAGCTGCTGTACATGTCCTTAGTTGACAGAGCTTCACAATACCCACAGCATGATTAATAATGTTCCTTTGTGTAGAAAATGAATCTTCAAACGTTTTAACGTTGCTCTAATCTAGGTGTAATATGAACTATAAATATGTGTTATAAATTATATTTACCTTTTAAATAACATTATTCATATCAAAATAAAAATTCAACAAATAGCAATTTAGCAATAACGTCCACTCATTTTCAGGATAGTATCCAAGTTCCAACTGTACTATTCCTTAGAACAGACAGAAGGCTAAAAACAATTTTATAGTCAGATTTTACTGTTAGATTCTTAATGTTAAAGAATAAATCCTAATGAAAAACAATGTGATATGCGAAAGAAGGAAAATGAGTTGATATGTAAATCAAAATGAAAACATGCTTTTAATTGAATACTAACATGAGTAGAATGCTTTCACTTCAAGCTGTACTTTAATTTTTTCTTAGTCTTTTAAGTAAAACAATCAATTTCTAATGAGTTATTTTGGTCTTTGATGTTCTATAGAAGAAATATCATTTTCTGGCTAATGTGTTTCAGACCTTTGCCCCATTTAAATTCTACTTGGTAAATCTGTGCATTTCTTCAATTGGGGACATCATAAGGTACTGCTGTTTTCCATTGGAGTGGACGCTTTAAGGTCATTTTTTAGATATATAAACTTGTACAACACTGAAAGTTATCAAATGAAAATATTGAGAATGGTGTGTGTGTGTGTGTGTGTGTGTGTGTGTGTGTGTGTGTGTGTTTGTGTGTGTTCGTGATGGAAGAAATGTATGTAGTTTTTTGGTTTATAGTACATCCCCAATAAGTAGCATTTATCTTTTTTAGTCTGGAAATATGAATATTAAATAAACTTTCTTTTTTAATTTTTTATTATATATCTTTACTTATATTTCAAAGGTTATTCCCCTTCCTGGGTTCCTGTCCATAAGTCCCCATTCCTTCCCCTCCCCCTCTCCCATACAGGTATTCCCCCTACACACACCCCTTATTACCCTCCCCCATATTCCCCTGCACTGGGGGTCCAACCTTAGTAAGATCAAGGGCTTTCCCTTCCACTGGTGCCCCAACAAGGCTATTCTCTGCGACATATGCATTTGGAGCCCTAGGACAGTCCATGTATAGTCTTTCAGTAGTGGTTTAGTCCCTGGAAGCTCTGGTTGGTTGGCATTGCTGTTTTTATGGGGTTGCAAGCTCCTTCAACTCTTTCAATACTTCCTGTAATTCCCCCCCAAGGCAGTCCTAGTCTCAATTTGGTGGTTTACTGCTAGCATTGACCTCTGTATTGGTCATGCTCTGGATGTGTCTCTCAGGAGAGATCTATATCCAGCTCCTTTCCACATGCATTTTTATCTTCATCAATATTATCTAGTTTTGGTGGCTGTATATGTATGGGCCACATGTGTGTCAGGCTCTGAATGGCCATTCCTCAAGTCGCTGCTCTAAACTTTGCTTCCATATATCCTCCTATGAATAGGTTTCCCCCTTTTAAGAAGGAGGGGGAGCATGTGCATTTTGGTCATCGTTCTTCTTGAGGTTCCTGTGGTTTGTAGATTGCATCTTGGGTAATTTGAGCCTTTTGGCTAATATCCACTTATCAATGAGTGCATACCAAGTGTGTTTTTCTGTGATTGAGTAACCTCACTCAGGATGATATTTTCTAGTTCATTCCATTTGCCTACGAATTTCATGAAGTCATTGTTTTTGATAGATGAATAGTACTCATTGTGTAGATGTACCATATTTTCTGTATCCATTCCTCTGTTGAAGGATATCTGGGTTCTTCCAGCTTCTGGCTATTATAAGGCTGCTTTGAACATAGTGGAACATGTGTCTTTGTTGTATGTTGGAGCATCTTTTGGGTATATGCACAAGAGAGCTATAGCTGGGTCCTCCAGTAGTGGAATGTACAATTTGCTGAGGAAACTCCAGACTGATTTCCAGAGTGGTTGAACTAGTTTGCAATCCTACCAACAATGGAGGAGTGTTCCTCTTTCTCCACATCCTCGCCAGCATCTGCTGTCACATGAGTTTTTTTATCTTAGTCATCCTGAATGCTATAAGGCGGAATCTCAGGGTTGTTTTGATTTGCATTTTGCATTTCCCTGATGCCTAAGGATGTTAAACATTTCTTTAGGTGCTTTTTGTCCATTTGATAATCCTCAGCTGAGAATGTTTTGTTTAGCTCTGTACCGCATTTTTTAATAGGGTGATTTGGCTCTCTGGAGTCTAACTTCTTGAGTTCTTTGTATATTTTGGATATTAGCCTTCTATCAGATGTAGAATTGGTAAAGATCTTTTCCTAATTTGTTGGTTGCCATTTTGTCCTGATGAAAGTGTCTTTTGCTTTTCAAAAGATTGCAGTTTTATGAGGTCCCATTTGTCGACTCTTGATCTTAGAGCAGAAGACATTGGTGTTTTGTTCAGGAAATTTTTCCCACTGCCAATGTGTTCAAGACTCTTCCCCATTTTTTCTTCTATTAGGTTGAGTGCATCTGGTTTGATGTGGAAGTCCTTGATTCACTTGGATTTAACTTTTGTACATGGTGATAAGAATGGATCGATTTGCATTCTTCTACGTGCTGACTTTGAATTGAACCAGAACCAGTTGGTGCTAATGCTGTCTTTCTGCCATTAGATGGTTTTAGCTCCTTGGTCAAAGATCAATTGGCTAAATGTGTGTGGGCTCATTTCCGGGTCTTCAATTCTGCTCCACTGATCTGTCTGTCTCTGTACCAATACCATACAGTTTTCATGACTATTGCTTTGTAATACTGCTTGAACTCAGGGATGGTGATTCCCCAAGAAGTTCTTTTATTGTTGAGTATAGTTTTCACTATCCTAGGTTTTTTTTTTGTTATTCCAAATGAATTTACAAATTGCTTTTTCTATCACTATAAAGAATTGAGTGGGAATTTTGATGGGGATGGCATTGAATCTGTAAATTGCTTTTGGCAAAATGTCCATCTTTACTATATTAATCCTGCCAATCCATGAGCATAGAAGATCTTTTCATCATCTGAAATCTTCCTCCATTTCTTTCTTCAGAGATTTGAAGTTCTTGTCATACAGATCTTTCACTTGCTTGATTAAAGTCACACCAAGATATTTTATGTTATTTGGGACTACTGTGAAGTGTGTCATTTCCTTAACTTCTTTCTCAGCCTGTTTATCCTTTGAATCGAGAAAGGCTGCTGATTTGTTTGAGTAAATTTTATACCTCAACACTGCTGAAGTCGTTTATCAGGTTACGGAATTCTCTGGTGGAACTTTTGGGGTCACTTAAGTACACTATCATATCATCTGCAAATAGTGATATTTTGATTTCTTCCCTTCCAATTTGTATCCCTTTGACCTCCTTTTGCTGTCTGATCGCTCTGGCTAGGACTTCGAGTACTATAATGAATAAGTAGCAAGAGAGTGGGCAGCCTTGTCTAGTCCATGATTTTAGTGGGATTGCTTCAAGTTACTCTCGATTTAGTTGGATGTTAGCCACTGGTTTGCTGTATATTGCTTTTACTATGTTTAGATATGGGCCTTGAGTTCCTAAAATGTTCCTGGAAAGCCAAGACATTTATCATGAAGGAGTGTTGAATTTTGTCAAATGCTTTCTCAGCATCTAATGAAATGACCATGTGGTTCTTATCTTTGAGTTTGTTTATATAGTATATTACATTGATGGATTTTCGTATATTAAACCATCCCTGTATCCCTTGGATGAAGCCTACTTGATCGTGATGGATGATCGTTTTGATGTGTTCTTGGATTCGGTTTGCAAGAATTTTATTGAGTATTTTTGCATCAATATTCATAAGGGAAATTGGTCTGAAGTTCTCTTTCTTTGTTGCATCTTTCTGTGGTTTTGTTATAAGAGTAATTGTGGCTTCATAGAAGGAATTCGGTAGTGCTCCATCTGTTTCATTTTTGTGGAATAGTTTGAACAGTATTGATATGAGGTCTTCTATGAAGGTCTGATAGTATTCTGTAATGAACCCAGCTGGGCCTGGGCTCTTTTTGGTTGGGAGACTTTTAATATCTGCTTCTATTGCTTTAGGAGTTATGGGGTTGTTTAGATGATTTATTTGTTCCTGGTTTAACTTTGGTACCTGGTATCTGTCTAGAAAATTGTCCATTTCCTCCAGATTTTCCAGTTTTGTTGAATATTGGCTTTTGTAGTAGGATCTGGTGATTTTTTTTTTAATTTCTTCTGATTCTGTTGTTATATCTCCTTTTTACTTTCTGATTTTTTAAATTTGGATACACTCTCTGTGACCTCCGGTTTGTCTGGCTAAGGGTTTTTCTATCTTGTTGATTTTCTCAAAAACCAGCTCCTGGTTTTGTTGATTCTTTCTATAGTACTTTTCATTTCTACTTGGTTGATTTCAGCACTGAGTTTGATTATTTTCTGCCTTCTACTCCTCTTGGGTTTATTTATTTGTTTTTGTTCTAGAGTATTAAGATGTGCTATCAAGGGGCTGGGGATTTAGCTCAGTGGTAGAGCGCTTGCCTAGCAAGCACAAGGCCCTGGGTTCGGTCCCCAGCTCTGAAAAAAAAGAAAAAAAAAGATGTGCTATCAAGCTGCTGACATATGCTCTCTCCTGTTTCTTTTTGCAGGCACTCAGAGCTATGAGTTTTCCTCTTAGCACAGCTTTCATTGTGTCCCATAAGTTTGAGTATGTTGTACCTTCATTTTCATTAAATTCTAAGAAGTCTTTAATTTCTTTCTTTATTTCTTCCTTGACCAGGTTATCGTTGAGTAGAGCATTGTTCAACTTCCACATATATGTGGGCGTTCTGTCATTATTGTTGTTATTGAAGACCAGTCTTAGTGTGCAGTGATTTGATAGGATGCATGGGACCATTTCCATCCTCCTGTATCTGCTGAGGCTTGTTTTGTGATCGATCATATGGTCAACTTTGGAGAAGGTTCCATGAGGTGCTGAGAAGAGGGTATATCCTTTTGTTTTAGGATGGATTGTTCCACAAATATCTGTTAAATCCAATTGGTTCATAACTTTTGTTAGTTTTTCTATGTCTCTGTTTAATTTCTGTTTCCATGATCTGTCTAGTGATGAGAGTGAAAATCTCCTATTTTCGTGTGAGGTGCAATGTGTTCTTTGAGATTTAGTAAGGTTTCTTCTATGGATGTAGGTGCCCTTGCATTTAGAGCACAGATATTTATGATTGAGAGTTCATCCTGGTGGATTCTTCCTTTGATGAATATGAAGTGTCCTTCCTTATCTTTTTTAATGACTCGGCTGAAAGTCAATATTAGATATTAGTATGGCAACTCCAGCTTGTTTCTTTCGGGCCATTTGCTTGGAAAATTGTTTTCCAGCCATTTACTCTGAGGTAGTGTCTGTCCCTGTCTCTGAGGCTTGCCTTCTGCATGCAGCAAAATGCTGGGTTCTCTTTACATATCCAGTCTGTCAGTCTATGTCTTTTCATTGGGGAATTTAATCCATTGATGTTGAGAGCTGTTAAGGAATAGTGATTGTCGCTTCCTGTTATTTTCGTTGTTAGAGGTGGAATTATGTTTGTTTGTCTCTCTTTTGGTTTCATTTCAAGGAAATTGCATTCTTGCTTTCTGTATGGTATAGTTTCTCCCCCTGGGTTGGAGTTTTCCATCCATTATCCCTTGTAGGGCTGGATTTGTAGAAAGTTGTTGTGCAAATTTGGTTCTGTCATGGAATATCTTGGCTTCTCCATCTATGTTAATTGAAAGTTTTGCTGGATACAGTTTTGCTTAGGCTGGCATTTGTGTTCTCCCAGGGTCTGTATAACATCTGTCCAGGATCCTCTGGCTTTCATAGTCTCTGGTGAGAAATCTGTTGTAATTCTTACAGGTCTGCCTTTATATGTCACTCGACCCCTTTCCCCTACTGCTCTTAACATTCTTAACATTTGTTTTGTGCACTTGCTGTTCTAACCATCATGTGACGGGAGCAATCTCTCTCCTGTCAAAACCACTTGGAGTTCTGTAGGCCTCACGCGTGTTTATGAGCATCTCCCTCTTTAGGCTAGGGAAGTTCTCCTCTATAATTTCATTGAATATATTCACTGGCCTCTTAAGTTGTGAGTCTTCACTCTCCTCTATACCCATTATCCTTAGGTTTGATTTTCTCATTGTGTCCTGGATTTCCTGCATGTCTTGGGCTAGGAGCTTTCTGCGTTCTACATTATGCTTCACATTTGTGTCGATGTTTCCCATGGTATCTTCTGCCCCTGAGACTCTCTCTTCCATCTCCTGTATGCTGCTGGTAATGCTTGTGTCCATGGCTCCTTGTCTCTGCCTTTGGTTTTCCTTATCCAGGGTTGTCTCCCTTTGTGATTTCTTCACTGTCTCTATTTTCATTTTCAATTCCTTCACCTGTTTGGTTGTGTTTTCCTGTAATTCTTTCAGTGATTTTTTTTGTGTTTCCTCTCTAAGGACTTCTACTTTTTTACTTGTACTTTCCTGCATTTCTCTAAGGGAGTTCTTTATGTCTTTCTTAAAGTCCCCCATCATTATAAAAAAAATGTGATTTCAAGTCTAAATCTTGCTTTTCTGGTGTGTTTGGACATCTAGCATTTTCTTTGGTGGGAGAACTGGGCTGTGATGATGCCAAGTAGTCTTGGTCTCTGTTGATTAGGTTCCTGCACTTGCCTTTAGCCATTGGGCTGTCTCTGGTGTTTGCTTGTCTTGCTGTTTCTGGGAGTGACTTGGTCCTGCTGTAGGCCTCTGTGTCAGCACTCCTGTAGAGCTGTTTTCCTGTTTTTGTTCAGCCTTTCCTGAGAACAGGTGCTCTGCTCTCAGCTGTGGCTGTGCTCCTGGAGACTGTCTTTCAGCTGTAGGCATGGGCAGGAATCAAAGGGTCCTGCCCCTGATTGCTCCTGTAGGTCCTTGCACCCAGTGGGCACAGTTGGAACTATGCAATTCCCTCTTGGGTCTTGACTGTGGACAGAGGGTATTCTCCTCTGACTACTCAGGAGCATCCACACCTCCAAGGTTCCAGCTCTCTCTCCAATGGGATTTGGGTGCAGGGAGCTACATGTTGGATCAGATCGGTCCTGGGTGAAGAACAGAACCATGGGTACTGGCAGCTGTCTGTTCCTATATCCCTCTGCCCTGAGGCACTGACCAGAATGTAGGAAAGGGCATTCAGATAAAATCTGTACATCTAAAGATAATTTGTTCTAGTCGTCCTTTTGTTCTTTTGATATATCACTTGTCTGGAACTGTATATTTGTGAGAGTAAGTAAAGAAGGCATGGATGTGTGTGATGTATCATGACACCTTCTGCTCTCCTTTCATGGAGCAGTACCTAAAAGAACATATCATTTAAATAGTGTTCAATAATTTTACCCAGAATACTCGATGTTCCTTAAAACAATGAAATGATCAAAAAGTTAGACTTGAATTTTCTTGTTTCAAACATGTCTACAAGGCTGGAGTAATCAAGAAAGCACAATGCTGCTACCAAAATGGACAAGTACATCAAGGAAGTTGAACTGGTGTTTAGAATAAATCTTTACATTGAAGGTAAACTGATATTTAGTAATGGCATCAAGACAAATTTATCAAGAAAATTATTTTTCAAAATTATACTGATGACCCTATATCTACATGCAAATGAACAGGGTTCTCATAAATTGAATGAAATTAATTCAAAATAGATTACTGTCATAAACATAAAAACTAGTACTGTAAATTATTATAATAAATCATAAATTTCACCCTAGCAAACTTGTAAGGTATAATCTTGATAGCTAAGACAATAAATAAATACTTTGATTTGCCTCTTTCTCAGAAACCTGGCACTTACCTCCAAGGACCTGAATATAAAATTTTGGTTTTATTGGTTATTTTGTTTATTTACACTTCAAATGTTATCCCCTTCCTGGTTTTCCCGTGCAATCCTCCTAGCCCATCCCTGCTCCCCTGTGCTTCTAGGTGGGAGCTTGCCCACCCATCTACTCCCACCTTGCTGCTCAAGCATTCCCCTACATTTGGGATATCAAGTCTCCACAGGACCAAGGGTCACCCCTCCCATTGTTTCCAGATAAGGCCATCCTCTGCTGCCTAAACAGGTGGAGCTCTGGGTCCCTCCATGTGGAATCTTTGCTTGGTGGTTTAGTCCCTGGGAGCTCTCGGGGGTCTGGTTCGTTTATAATGTTTTCCTTCCTGTGGGGTTGCAAACACCATTCAGCTTCTTCAGTCCTTGCTCTGACTCCTCCATTGAGGTTTCAATGATCAGTCCAGTCTGATGGTTAGCTGCAAGCCTCCACATTTTTATCTGCCAGAGCCTGTCAGGAACATCCTTTCCAGACTCCTTTTGAGTGCTCCTTGGCATTAGCAATTCTATCTGGATTTGGAATCTGCAGATGAGGTGGAACACTAGGTGGGGCAGTCACTGAATGGCCTTTCCTTCAGTCTCTGCTACATTCTTTGTCCCTATATTTCCTTTAGACAGGAACAATTCTGTGTTAATATTTTTAAGATGGCTGGGTGGCTCCATCCCTGAATGGTGGGTAGCAACTAACCTGTGATTATGGTCTCTACAGATTCTCTCCCATTGTTGTGTATTTCAGCTAAGAACACCTCTGTTGGGTCCTGGGAGCCTGATGCTTTCCTGACACCTGGAACTCTCTAGTGGCAACCCCAAGTTACCCAATCCCCACTGCTACACACCTCCTTTCAATTTCTGACCCTCTGTACCTCTCTCTCCTCCTACACCTAATCCTGCCACCCTTTTTTCCTCCCCCTCCTCTCTCCTAGATCCCTGTCTCCCTCTACCTTGTGTTATTATTTTGTTCTCCCTTCTAAGTAGGACTGAAGCACCACACTTTTGCCTTCCTTCTTCTTGAGCCTCAGTTGGTTTGTGAGTTGTATTGTGGGTATTCTGAGTTCTTTGCACTTATCAGTGAGTACAAACCATGCGTGGTTTTTTTTGTTTTGTTTTGTTTTGTTTTGTTTTGTTTTGTTTTTGTGACCAGGTTACCTCACTCAGGATGATATTTTCTTTTTCTTTTTTTTTTAGGATGATATTTTCTAGTTCCATCCATTTGGCTGTGAATTTAATGAAGTCATTTTTTAATAGCCGAGTAGTATGCCATTCTGTAGATGTAACATAATTTCTGTATCAATTCCTCTGTTGAGGGACATCTGGGTTCTTTCTAGCTTATAGCTATTATAAATAAGGCTGCTCTGAACATAGTGGAGCATGGGTCCTTGTTATAAGTTGGAGCATCTTTTAGGTATTTGCTCAGAAGTGGTATAGCTGGGTCTTCAGGTAATACTATTTTCAATTTTCTGAGGAACCACCATACTGATTTTCTTTGAGTGACATTAACTCTTGACTGTATAGACTGTCCCAGCTTCTTGATATAAAGATTTCTTTCTGCTCTTAGAACACTGTTCTGAGTTTTGGTATAGCGAGGTGTCCACAACTCAGAGTTCATGGTAACTATGTATAGGATTGTGCACATAGTATGCAGTATAACTATGAGAATAAATAATAACTAGAAACTTAGATATTACCATAAAGAAAATGGTTACTTTTCAAAACACACAAGCTAACGAGAAATAGCAAGATGGCTTGGAGGGTAAAGGTACTTGCTGCTCTGCTTCATGATTTTACTTCAATCCTCCAGGACCTACAGAATATTGGAAAGAACAGACTTGAATATTCATCGAATAGTACTTGTGCATAAATCCATGCAGATTAGATAGATAGACAGACAGACAGATAGATATTTAATGAGGTGGGGGGTTCTCTAGAAAGTATGAGACCTGGTAGGTGAGAGATTCTCAGCAATCAATGGCAGTAACATTAGCCAAAAGGCCCAAAACTGGGGAGAGGGAGCTCAAAATGTCCACCACCAGTAGATAGACAGGTTCCCAAGGGGAAGGACAGGGTTACTAACCCACAGTCAAAATTTTCAACCCAGAATTGTTCCTTTCTAAAAGTATTTCAGGAACAAAAATAGAGATGCAACTTAAGGAAAGGTGGTCCAATGACTGGCCCAACTTGGGATCCATCTCATGGGGGAGCACCAAGGCCTGACAATATTACTGATGCTATAATGTGCTTACACATAGAAGTCTGGTATGGCTGTCTTCTGAGAGACCATACCAGCCCTGAATGGAAACAGAGGCAGATACTTACACTCAACCATGGGACTGAAGTCAGGGACCCCATGGTTGAATTAGGGCAAGGATTGAAAAAGCATAAGGGGAGGGCAACCCCACAGGAAAACATGCAGTCTCGACTAACCTGGACGCCAGGCATCTCCCAAAGTCTGAACCACCAACCACGCAGCACACAAAGGCTGGTCTGAGTCTCCTAGCACATATATATCAGAGGACTACCTGGTCTGGCCTCCTTGGAAGATATGTCCAATCCTCAAGGGACTTGTGACTCTAGGGAACAAGAATGCCTGTTGGGCACGAGAGGTATCCTCATGGAGGCAAGGGGGAGGAGGAATGGGATGAAGAATCATGAGAAAGGAAACTGGGAGTGGTGTGCAATGACTGTTATGTAAATAAATAAAATAATTTTTAAAAATGAACATGAAGAATATAGAGAAATAATACTTGATTCGTATATATCCCACTTACAGCCTCAATCAGTGATAGAGAAGTTTTGTGATTCGGTAGGGAAAAGAATCAATCAACCACGAAGTGAGGAACATATGAGAATAGAACTTTCTCCAAAGAAGATGTAAAAATTCCAGCACAGGAAAGTTAATCTATTAAATAATGCATCTTAAAGGAAGCCTGTTCAACATGTAACTATTAGAAAATAAAAATTGAAACTCTCAAATATCTTTTTACACTATCTAGCATGGCTACCATCAAAATAATGAAACCAAAATGATGACAATTAATAGATAAGTGACAAAGATGGCTGATGGGAGAGTGTAATGGAGCTATTGTACAGTGTTTTAACATATCCCTTTAAGAAGTTAACATCAAATTAGACTCCTGTAATCCAACATTTCATCTTTTAATTATGTGCAAAATACAAACCAAACCTGTCAATAAATGTTCTCAGCTGTTTCATTCAGAAAAGTATAAGCTATAAGCAACCCCAATGCCAACAACCTGACGAATGGATTAGCAGAGATGCCATACTTGTACCCATGTACATGTTACTGATTAGCAGAATGTGGTATTTTATCTCTGTAAACTCAGAGAAAAGAGTTACTAGGGTAAAGCAATGCAGATAACACCTATGGAACTGAAAATGATTCTGTTCAGCTATTACTTAGCCGCAGAAAAGGATGAGGCAGTGATACAGAGAAACGAAGGTGAACAACACAGACATTGTACTAAGAGAAGCAAGCCTTAATAAACACTTATTACATGGTCTCATTCATATTAAATGTCAACAACAAGTAAATCTATTGTCTCAACAAGCAGATTAATAGTTACTTTGGCATGGAGGGATAAAAAGAACATGAAAAAGAAAGAGAAACACACAAAAAAATTAGAAACACTTCACTGTCTGAGAAACACACAAGGGTACCCTTACTGCAGACATGAGCTGTCAATTTTCTATTTCTCAGGAGCATCATACGTTTTTATTTCCTGTGGACAGAAATCAAAGGTCCCTCTAAAAAGCCGCAGACTCTGCGCTTTGCCAGCACAAGTCCTAGAACCTTGGGGAGTCTCATCCTTAGGTTTGTAACTTAAATCCAACAACAGAATACAAATGAGAATTGTGTTGGTGATTTTTTTTTAATGTCAAGTTGATACAAGTTACAGTCATCTGAAAGAAAGGACCTCACTTGAGACATTTTCTTCGTAAGATTAGACTGTAGTAACAAGTTTGTAATATAAACTTGTACCAACAAGTTTGTAAATTGTTTTTTAAATTAGTTATTGATGTGGGAGAGTCCATCACACTGTTGGTGCCAGCCCTGTGCTGGTAGTCCTGAGTGCTATAAAAAAGCAGGCTGAGCAAGCCATGAAGAGCAAGTCTATACCAGCATCTGCCATGACCTCTGCATCAGCTCTTGCCTCTAGTTCCTGTCCTCTTTCACGTTCTGTCCTGAATGCCTTCATGGATAGACTGTGAAATAAAGCTTCTCCTCCCCAACTTGCTTTTGGTCATGGTGTTTCCCACAGCAATAAAGACTCTGACTAAGACAAGCATCCACTGCAGGGAGAGACACAAGATAAGGCTGGGAGTGAATCCAAATGCCAATCTTTTTTGTCATCAGTTGCTGTGAGTTTCTCAAAGTTTATTACTTCCCAGCTCAAAAATATATATCACAATGATGGAAAGTCTACAAAAATTTTAGTGTCCAGAGTTTTTATTTTGTTGCTTGTTTATTTATAAACCTCATGGATGACCTTGAATCTGTAGTCCTTCATGGAGATATAGGATATTATCTTCTGTCTCTAGTTACTTTGAATGCTGGAACAAATATAGGTTGTCCCCAAACTTCCGAGGTATGACTACAGTATAAATTCAAGTGGCTCATGGATCAAAGCGAAAATCCTTTGATCAGCTTGTTTATTTCAAGAAACCGAAACTCACCTCTAAGGAGCCGAGGTAAAATCTGTACAATTCTTTGGGTGACTTCAAATCTTCCCAGTCTGAGAGCATACAGTGGACTCTGAGACTGTCCCTGATGCCTTCCTGCTCATGTAACACTGTTCTGAATTTATTTATTCTGAAGTTTTCACAACTATGATATAAAAACCAGTTCTTAAAACTATGGGATTGGGCATAAAGTGTGCACATTGTATGCCAGGAAAACTGATGGTACAGGAAAAGAGTTTTAAAAAAATTAAATTTTCTTCAAATGGACTTAGAGAATTCTACAATTTGTTAAGCTGTTTTTATGCTTCTGAAAATTATTTAAACTTTTGTGATCAACAGCTTACAAAGTTTCTGTTTTCAGTTCTCGAGCTGAAAATCTAGTTTAATTTCTCCACCTAGGTATCAGTGCTCACTTGCATTCCAAATGTTTTCATTTGGGAACTATGTAAGAGATCAAATAAAAGAGTTTAAAAAAATAAGACATGGATGCAGGAAGCTTAAAACCTCAGAGTCCTCCAGGACTCTGTAGAGAATTCCAGGTCAGCCTGGCTTACAGTGAAAGGTTCTGGTTCATAACCACAAACAAGTAACCAAACAAGCAAAGATTCCCCAAATCAGCAAAGAAACATTGTGCAAATAGCATGTTTCTTAGCCTGGGAGTATATGTAAAGGTGACCTGAAAAGGTGAGGTGGATCAATACTTTTGAAACTTGGCAAACCCTAACCGTGTCTGGTAAAGTTGTGATCCACATCCAGAAGATGAAATCTTGAATGCAAACTTCAACCGCACGTCAATGGCCAATGCCGAAAAGACTAGAGACAAATGGGAAAGTGCGATGCTATCATATAATATAGTTTTAAAATAAACTGAAGTCTAGGAAGCTAGAAATAAATACAAATCTTAGGAACAGGAATATTTCCTTTCCAGCTTCTGCAAATAAAACAATAAACAAAAAAATGAGGTACGTCCAAAACGTTTCTGGAATGAAGGAAAGGAAATGATACCTAAATGGTATGCCACCCATGTGCTGTGCGTGCTGTAGTGGAGAGAAAAGGTCTGATGTTGAGAAATTCCTCCATGACATCCCAATGACACATTTGACTCCATTCATTTTTAGTGATTATTATTTTTGTTTCAGTACCTATAAATTAGAATTAATGATAGTTCACTTCTCATATAACAGTGTAACATTAAGTAAGATAATTTATGGAATATACACATAGACAGGATATATATATATATCAGTATATATCAGTAAATAACAATTTTCATGTTAACGATCATTAACTGTAGTATCAATGATTAGAGTAAATTCATTGTTTTGCCAAAGGGTGTGGAAATCAAGGAAATTTGAATAACATATTTACCATGATATTTTTTAAAATGTCTCGTAAGTATTACACATACATTCAAAGTAAAACAATTAGATGTAAGCGATACCTACTATTTTTCACGAAAGTTGTGTGTTGCTTTGTATGAAATTGAGAAATTAACAAACAGGGAAAGCGTTTACATGGATCATCATTTGGACTATTTCATATAAATATTAGTTAATATATCACAGAATTCAGATCAGTTTACAATGAATTAAGTCATGGCAGCACTTAGTAAATAAAAAAAGCCAACTAAGGCCAGACATGTTCAGAAATGTTTTCATAAGTCTTAGTATTAGATAATTCATTGCAACAAAGTCTGGTGAATGAAGGTTTAATTATCTTCAGAAGAAAATTTTAATCAAGAGAAGAGCTCCATAAAATGTACTAATCTGACAGCCGATGACATAAGCAATTAACTATGAAGCACAACAGTGAGCATCTCAGGTGGAATGGTTTTATCAGGAAACAAAAGGCAATATTATTATTTATTTATTCTAGCCATCTTATGTCTCCAAACAGTACACTTGGAAAGACATAAACTAAAAGTGAGTCTGTGTTAACTCCAATTTCACAGTGTTAAATTTTATTTTGCTTTAGCATTGTTAAAAATGAGATGCTAGAAAGGTTGATAAGGTATTTACATATTATGAGTACATCAGTTAGATTTAATCACTTAAAGAAATATAGTATTTGCCTCCTCAGTGATGTACCAATCTTATTGACGATGCTGAAGAGTAACCTCCTAATCAAAAGACAGTGACTCAGTAGGTTCTTGTCATGGCTTGAGAAAGGCTCACTGTAAGATCCTAGGAAGTGTTCTGCCACTGAATTTTATAGCATTTTTCTGATTTATTCCTAAAGGAATCCAGAATCAACACTGCGCATAAATCAAGGCTATTGAGGTTTGGTGATAAAAAGCTCTTTATAAAATTGCCATACTTTTCTCTTTAGAGTGATAACTGATTAGCTTTTCTTTTATAAAGGAAGGGAAGGAAGTAAAAGGAAGGAAAGAGGGAGAGAAAAACTGAAGAAACACAAGGAAGAAGGCAGAAGAAGGAAGAGGGACATGAAGACAGTAACTAACCGTAACTAGCAACTTACTTTATCTTTGTAGTTTCCCAGAATTGACTAGAACTGTGTTTCCAATGAGTCGGGTCAATAGATACTGAAGCTCTTATTGTATGTCTGTTGTTTGTTTGCTTACATATGCACAAATACACAGAGGCGGCTAAGAGGTAGCAGCTCTTATTAATTTTACATATGTTTATGATTAATTTAATGTTTGGGAGCAAAAAAGAGAATTCTGTATACCGTTGTATTTGCTTAAGGATATATGCTTGAAACAGTAATGATAAAACTCAGACTCCAGTAAGCACTCATCAATTCTTCTTCACAAATTCTTTTGGCTTAGAAAGACTGACAAGGAAATCAAAATAAAGCCAGTGCGCTGGGTATGTTTCCTTGGATCGTCAGAAGGAGGAGAAAGTAGAACAAATTAGTGAGTGCCCAGAGGAGTGGGAACTGTCGCACACAAGTCCACAGGTTGTAAACGCTTCACTATCTGGACCACAGTGTTACCTTCAAGTAAAGAACACTAGAGATCCGACCACTGATTGTTCCTTCTAATTCTGTTCTCTAATGCAAATGTCCAAGAACAGTCTGATTTGAGGAATGATAGCCTGGGGATTCCAGAGTAAGGATCAGCCTGTGGGGATCACACCATCAGTCATCAGACTGGAGACACATCCTGTTTTGTAAACCTGGCAGCCCCAACAAAGAAGTTCTTAACTCACAGGTCCAGCCACTTTAAATCTGCTGCTTCTTCCAAAGACGCACATGTCTACTTCTCTTACAGCCTTCACGTGGACTCGAATTCACTGTACCCATTGAAACACAATTGGCAGTTACATGGCTGTGTAAGAATTATATGACCTAAGCTCATTTCTTATATTTGAGGCCATTTTTATCAACACAGCTAAAGAAAAAAAAAAAAGAAAGAAAGGCTAAAAATGTACCTTCAGTGCATAGAATCTTAGTCACTGCCTTTCCCCCCACCTTTTGTGTCATTTTTTCTGCATGCAATTATGATGTTCTTACACATGGTGTCAGGTGTATCAACCATGTTCTCTGACCACTGAAACCCCTCATGCGCCTTCATTATCTTGGTAGACACAGCCAAGTAAATTACAGTCCTGTACATGAACTAACAGGCGTGTGTCTCTCTGCTGCTGTTTTGTTTGGTGTCTAAGATCTCTAGAAAGCAAACGCAGTTTAAAAACAAATACACAATGCTCTCTAGCGATTCATTTTATTTTTAGGACAACAGGGTCACTGTGTGTTGAGGATTATATTAACAAGAAAGGCTGCTGTCAGAGCCATTGTTGGTATTCTTATTCATTCCATTCCTTGCCTGAACAAAGATTAAGAGAATAGCAGATGGTGCCAAGTTGTGTGAAACACTTTCCCCCAGTAGCAGTCTCAGTCTCTTTCATTCCGAGCCTCTTTGGCAGACTTCTCCAGCAGCTGCGTTGGCAATAGTGACAGAAACTATCACATCTCTGGAGCTGATGAGCTTTCAAACCTCCCCATTAGAGTAGTTAACATTTGCTTTGTAGTCACCTACCTGCCTCTGAAGTTTGTGAATGAACCTAGCTCATCCTCCAATCAAGACCCTTGGGAGAGTTCCAGACTGGAAGATGTTTTTTTTTTCTGTTATGCAAATTGATTCATAAACCTTGGGGCTGTTTCCTAACTCACTAGGGGCAGAAAATAGGAGTGCAGGCAAATGCTTGAGGACATAAGATAACACGTCACTGAGAATGAGGGTTTTATTTATCAGAAGCAAAAAAAGAGTCAAATAAAATATTTATAGGATTTGTATTACAAGCAATGCGCAAGAACACAGTGATAGCGTGGTTGTTTTGGTTTTTTTTCTCAGCTCTCATTCATTTCTATATGAGCTAGCATGAGGGAAGAATTCAACTTGGTATAGTAGGCCACTAAAATAGATGTATATAATGATTTTATGTTTTATCCAAATGATATAAATCATTAGAGACATTTTATGGCAATTTCAAATGAAGTATGGATAAGAAATACATAGTAAGGAATCTACTAACGTTCTGCTTAGCCCGTCCATTTCTGACTGTCCATGAGCACTATTGGTGCTGGAAATAATCATTCTTTTAATGTAGGGAAGTGATAGCCAAATGTATGTAGAGTTCTTTTGAGAGGAAAATAAGACTTTATGATTTCACTTTGGATAAAATCATTCAAATGTACTAATTCTGAGGGTCGGACTAGAAGTAACTGGTTGGAGATCGTTAATGATGAGAACATTTTTGGAATGAAGGTTCAACCACATTTTGCCAGTTTTGCAGCCTGAATAGAGTAATGGGTAATTTCTTCATTGAAGATTTTTTTTTATTTTTGTTGGTATATGTGTGTACAACTGCCTGCATGTATTTGCATGTAAATGAAGGTACATGTTGATGCTCACAGAAGTCAGGAGAATGTGTCAGATTCATGAGTTGTGAAGTACCTGCTATCCAGATGTATTGATGGGATGGATAACCTTCTAATCATCCTAAAAACAAAACAAAACAAACACACAAAAACAAAACTAAACAAAAATTTGGGGTTGTCTGTGAGTGATTGTTTCACTTTTGTCAACTGAAGTGGGAATAGCCCCTGTAAATCAGAAGAGCAGGGATAACATCATCCCACAGGCCAGAATCTCACACTGAAGGAAGACTAGAAAGAGCTGAGAGGTATTTACTGCTTTCTGAGTCTTGACTGTGGACTGCGTTACCAGTCAGCTCTTCTTTGTACCCATTGACATACCTTTCTGTCCTAATCTAAGTTGTTCTTTGCTTACATGTTTCGTATTTTCTCATAATGAGAAAACTACCACAGGTTGCTGGTTAGATCTAAGAACACTTGATTAGGACCCTCTCTCTCATAATCAGCTGGGGCTCAGCTTCCTATATTCCTGGTACACACTGATTTTAGGAAAACTATCATAATTAAGTCTCCTTAGAATTTGAAATTCCCTGTGAAAGGCAGAGGAAGCACCAGGATTTCCCTTTCTAAAGGCTTAAAGTACATATGGAAGAAAGATATTAGCAGCTAGGCTTAGGCGAGTACCATTAAGGGATGGTAAGGCATGCCTATGGCATAGGTTCATTTATTCTTCTTTAATTCTTTTAATCCATTCAGTTACACTCTTCTTGTTTAAAAGAATGGTATCTGAGTTGTAGTTCTGGCCTGGGGTAGGGTCTTTATATTCTAATCTGTCCAAAAGATTACAAAGACATATGATTGCCTCTACTTTGAAGAAGGAGTCCAAATGGGCCTGTCATTCTTCCAAATAAGAAAATTCTTATGGTGGTGAATTATGATTGCCAACTTGACTGGATCTGGAGTCAAGGAACATGCCACTGTGATAGGGTGATGAGAGTATTTGCTAGAAAGAGAATTGCTGGAGGAGACATGTTTCTCCACCAGAGTGGGAACTAACTCGGTAGAAGCCAAAATATAGAGATTTTAGAAAAACCAGAGCTGCCTGATAGCCCATCTTTATTTCTTGCAAGGCATTGCACTGTCTGGATTGCAACTGCCACTGTCATTTTTCACTGAAAGCAGACTCCAGTTTACTAAGACCATGTGGACTGAAGACCAGTCTCCAAGACTCTCCAGGAATCTTCCTGGCCTTCACTACCATAATGTGAAGGCTGTGCTGAGTCATTCAACTTCATGGATTAAGAAGCTAAAAGTCTCTAGGCTTTCCCAGCCTCTCTCTCTACCTCCCTCTCCTTCCTTCCCTCCCTCCCGCTTTCTCTCTTTCTCTCTCTTTCTCTGTCACATACACACACACACACACACAAACACACACACACACAAACACACACACACACACACACACACACACACACACACACACACATTCTAGTTTTTCTGTTCCTGTAGAGAACTCTGACAACTACATGACCCACAGAAAACTGTTAGTTCCAGTAAACATGATATATTTGAGACGTGTTAAGAATATCAAAAGTGTAGTTTCTTCATGAGCTATATATTTATACATATGCATTGCAAAGTCCCTCTCCTCCTTTAGTAGCTTAGAGATCCTCACTGCTAAGGCAGACCACTTCCTAAGTTTGAGCATTACATTTCCTTTTGCTGTAGCTTCTTTTGTGAGGTTCTAAAAACTCTAAACTTGCTTGGCCTAACATGTGAATGTCTGTCTGTCTCTGTGTCTGTGTCTGTCCTTTTTCCTCTTAGGACCACCACTCCTGATGTATGTTCTCAGAAGTTCCATTGCTGAACTACTACCTTATAAAGCCTAGTTCTGCATCCCACCCATCTCTCCAGCAGCTGCCTTGCATGCTCCTTTGATTTTTTTTTGTCCCAAACTCTAATAAAATTAGCTCTTTTTTTTTCTTCCAGGTTAATTTCTTAAATTGTGTATTAGATTAAAAATCAAGAGTAACCTAGAAGTTCTTCATTTGAAGCCATAATTCTTATGCTTTAGACAGAAACTCCTGGACAAATTAGTATAAAGGAAATCAATGGTTAAATAAGACATTAAAATGTTATTTTCCACAATAATTTTAAAAAATGAGATGCTTTTTAAGGGAAAACAACTACAATTATCTTTAAGGATAAATAAGGGAGAGAGAGAGAGAGAGAGAGAGAGAGAGAGAGAAAAGAGAGAACAAGTTTTGAGAATAGAACAATACTACCATAATATCTAGCCAAAGCAATAAGTTCGTGGACTTTTCTGTGGGCTGGAATTTTGAATGTTTTCATTTTATAAGCAATGGTCAGGAGGATCATTTGTAAGTTAAAGGATAATAAAGAAGGTGAGTTACAGTAGCAGGTTTAAGAACAGAGCCATTCTTGTTTTATTGATTATATGGAATTTTATGTATATGTCATGTACCATGTACATGGAGAGAAATGGTGATTTTTGAAAGTCCTTATGGATAGACCACTAAAGTGAAATAAAGGTTAAATAGCATTTATTGCAGAAATACTCATTTATTATAGGTCTTTTCAAATGACCTTGCTCTCAAACAGCTCTAAGATTATATCAGCACCATGACCTCATGTTACTATGAAGTTTTCTCCATAACTAGTTAACTGTACTTTGTTGGATTCAAGCCCAGAAAGAATTATTCCACAATGGGTTTATATTTCTAGATAGCAGAAAGAAGCAGAGAGATGTCTGAGCTTCTCAGATTACCAAAGAAAGGAGGCAGCATAGGCATCAAGAAGACTCATGGCAAAGGCATGTCCTTAACTCTTCTTCTACATGTCCCCAAGGTAACAAGGAAACAGTAGTTTAAAAAAGCAACCTGATCAAAATTACAGGCTAAACAGTATGACACATGAACTCCAAGTCTATGAATCACTTGATTAGGTTATCCAAACCGGGTTCCCTCAAGGTTACAATTATTTTCAAAAAATAAAATAATCACCACGTAGTCATCCAATAAATATGTTATTATTATGGACACTAAATTGAACAATGAATGATGGATGAGAATTAACTGTACTTGATTGTGATTACATGTTGAAAGATTTCAAATACTATATTAGTTACAGCTGCAATCATCATATGTAGTTTGTAGCACATGGGAAGTCAACCTCCTTGTAAAAACTTTCCTGGTGTCTTCACACCCATTCTTTGCTGTTGGCAGTGGTAGGTTGGAGGCTTGTTTTGTTTTGATAGTTATGTTGTTTTTGCTTTTATTCATTTCATTTTTATATAGACAATACTCTCCCTAAGATTTTTCTCATAGGCATGACATTTCATGTTTTATGGAACCAAAATCACACATCTTTTATACATGATAAACTTACATTATAATCACAAGAATATAATTATTTATAAATTTAGTCTATAAATAACTACTTAAATACCTAATTTATGAAGCTGAGATTAGGACACTCTAAAATCTAAAACAAATATAAACATTAAGTACATTCTTTGGTAAAGTATGTGACAACTAGCCTGTCTTACCTTAACAGCTATATATTTTGTTATAATTCTCAGCACAGTAGAAACTCAAGGACTTAAGAAAGAAAGTGTTAGGTCTCATGAAGTCCTATATTCAGAATTGAGATCAAGATGGGCTGTAGAAGGATTTCTGGTTTTTAGATAGAAACCAGTAATCCTCAGGAACTTGTGAAACAGTTTCTTATTTCACCCAAAAGAGTCCCTTTACTTATCTTTGGCAAGAGGGACCTATCATTTTCCATTAGCTGTAGTTATAGAGTACATAACTCCATATATCTGTTTATGGTATATGCACATGATCCAAGTACCTGTAATTTTATATCAAAGCCCATGCAGGCCTCCAGGCTCCTACAATTCTTCAGAATTCAAAGCCTCCTCTCAAGCATCCTAGCCCTTCTCACCTCAGAACATTCTTGTCCTGCTCTTCTTGGTATTCCAGCTATTTCCTGCTCTCACTACTCCCCATGTCATGCTATCTCCATTATTGTCTCCTGAACTCCCATTTCTCTAGTCCTGGCGATGTCTGGTCCACTAATTTTCTTCTCTGTTTTCAATTTTTCCAAATGTCTCTGGATGTCTTCAATCTCCTATTCACAATCAAAATCTTCCCCCTAATTGAGCAGGCATTTTAATAGTTCCATTACTGGGCCTTATACAAAGAAAGGTGACAAATTTTAGGGACACGAAGAGGAGAAACAGTCCTTCCCCTCTGAGTCCAGTTTCTGCTCATCACTTATGTAGAATCAGGAACCTAAACTTATAAAATATGTGTGCAAGGATTAGTTAACTTTTCTGTGAAATACTTCAAACAAGAGCATTGAGTATTTGTTCTAATGCTTTCTCTTAATTTGTCTCGCCAAAGCAACAGTTCTAGACCTGAGGGTCTTTGTCCATAGCTGGCATCCATTGGTAATAAAGAATTGCTCTACAGTCAGTGGCTGGGCAGGGAGACAGAGGTGGGACTTTTAGATTGAGTGGGCAAGGGACCAAGAGAAGGGATGAAAAAGAGGAATTGCCATGACTCTGAGGGAGAAGAACCAGATTTAAGAGCTGCAGGAGAAAAATCATCAAACGATGTAGGTAGAAAGGGAAACCTGTCCTATGGGAGGGGAAGTGCCTAGAAGGTAACAGAGCAGCAAAGATAAATATGGATTTAAAAAGTGTAAAGCCAGGAATACCAGAGGGAAATGTATGCTACCTGCTGGGAGGTTGAGAAGTATCCAGCTATTGACCTAGTCAAGCCATATTAAAACTAGCTTGTGCTTTTGAGTCTTTCATTTACAAGTCCAAAGAGTTCTTGGGTGGGTACAGGATGTGCTTGACTGGCTTGGTCCAAAGCGGTTTAATTAATTTACCATTACACAAGTGTACTAAGAAAACTGACAAGGAATGTGTGATGTCAATGCTTGTACAGTCAACCTGTGTGACCTTTGACTTTTAACTTCCTCAGCTGTCTTTTCATGCCATAAATCCTTTAATCAATCACTTCACAATTTCATCTGCTAATGGAAATTATGAAGAGCTAAAGATATAGATCACTGGAAAAGGACTTACCAAAATGGGTAAATTATTTAAGATCAGAAAAGCAAGTACTTTTTCTCCTTTTAACTTCATGAGTAAACTTATTGGAACCTTTAAACTCTTTAGAGTTATTGGTCACATTGAACAAAGTCATTATAAATAGCATAAAAACACATGTAAAGCCTCTCTAGGTTATGCCTTTCCTAATTCCCACATTCAGATGTATCTCTCAAAGTATAAGACTTTTCCTCATTGACTCATCCTGATGCTCTTTTCTGTACATACTTCAACAAGTTCTCTGAATTGACATTACTAAAGGGCATTATTATCTGAACAGGTAGTCAGTGCTGTACAGAAGATTAGTTTCTTCCCAGGAACAGGTTCTTGATTGGCAGATCCCAGATGCCCTAACAAACACCTATTAAACAGAGACACAGTGAAACTAAAAGAAGTTATGAACCAAAAGAACTTTTCACTATACATACATACATACATACATACATACATATATACCTTCTTCTCAGCACCTCGTGGTGCCTTCTCAAAAATTCACCATATACTCAAACACAAAACAAACCTCACCAGATAAAAGAACATTGAATTAATCCCATTTATTCTATCAAACATTCATGGACTAAGGCTGTCTTCAATAGCAACAAAAACAACAGAAAGCCCACTTACACATGGAAACCGAACAACTATCTACTCAATGATAACTTGGTCATGGAAGAAATAAAGAAATTAAAGACTTTTTAGATTTCATTGAAAATGATGGCACAACATACCCAAACATATAGGACACAGTGAAAGCAGTGCTAAGAGGAAAACTTATAGCTATGAGTGCCTCCATAAAGAAATCTGAGAGATCATACATGAGCAGCTAAACAGCTAATCTGAAAGCTCTAGAACACAAAGAAGTGTATTTACACCCAAAAGGAGTAGATGGCAGGAAGTAATCAACACAGGATTAAAATCAACCAAGAAGAAACAAAATTAAGCATACAAAGAATCAATAAAACTGGAACTGGTTCTTTGAGAAAATCAACAAAATAGATACAGCCTTAGCAGGGTAACCAGAGGGCACAGAAAGAGTATCCAAATTAACAAAAATCAGGAATGAAAAGGGAGCTTTAACATCAGAAACTGGAAAATAAAAAAAAACTATACTAAACAAACAAACAAACAAAAAACCTGGAAAATCTGAATGGAATGAATGATTTCCTAGACATATACCAGGTACCAAAGTTAAATCAGGATCAAATAAACCATCCAAATAGTCTCATCACTCACAAGGAAATAGACACAGTCATTAGAAGTCGCCTGACCAAAATCCACCCAGCCAAATGATTTTAGTGCACAATTCTATCAGACCTTCAAAGAAGGCTCCTCAAACTGTTCCATTAAATAGAAACTTAAGGCACCCTACCCAATTCTTTCTATGAAGGAAAGGTTACTCTGATGTCTAAAGCACAATAAGACTCATCAAAAAAGAGAGCTACAGACCAATATCCCTTATAAATTATCAACGCATAAATACTCAATAAAATTCTCACAAATTGAATTCATGAACATACCAAAAAACCATCCACTATGATCAAGTAGGATTCATTTCAGGAATGCAGGGATGGTTCAATATATGAAAATTCATCAATGTAATCCACTATATAACAAACTCAAAGGGGAAAAACTACATGATCATCTCATCAGATGCTGAAAAAGCCTTTGTCCAAATACAATACCCATTCATATTAAAAGTATTGGAGAGATCAGGAATTCAAGTTGCATACCTAAATAAAGTAAAACCAATACAGAGCAAACCAATAGCCAACATCAAACTAAATGGAAAGAAGCTCAAATTGATCCCATTAAAAATAGGAACTAGCCAAGGCTGCCCAATCTCTCCCTACCTATTCAATATAGTTCTCGAAGTTCTAGTCAGAACAATTGAACAACAAAAGGATATCAAAGAGATACAAAGTGGGAGGGAGAAAATCCTGATATCACTATTTGCAGATGATGTGATAGTATAAGTAAGTGATCCCAATATTCTACCAGAAAGCTCCAAGATCTGATAAACAACTTCAGCAAAGTGGCTGGATATAAAATTAATTCAAGCAAATCAGTAGCCTTCCTCTACTCAAAGAATAAAAGAGCTGAGATAGAAATTAGGGAAACAACACCCTCACAATAGTCACAAATAATATAAAATATCTTGGTGCGACTCTGACCAAGCAAATGAAAGATCTCTATGACAAGAACTTTGTTCTGAAAAAAAGAAATTGAAAAAGATCTCAGAGGATGGAAAGATTTCCTATGCTCATGGATTGGCAGGAGTAATATAATAAAAATTGCCATCCTGCTGAAAGCTATCTACAGAGTCAATGCAAACCCCATCAAAATCCCAAGTGAACTCTTCACAGAGTTAGGAAGAGAAATTTGCAAAATCATTTTGAATAACAAAACACCCAGGATAAAGAAAACTATCTTCAGCAATAAAATGACTTCTGGGGGAACGACCATCCCTAACCTCCAGCCATATTACAGAGCAATAGTGATAAAAACAGAATGATATTGGTACAGAGACAGGCAAGTACATAAATGGAATAGAATTGAAGACCCAAAAATGAACCCACACACCTATGGTCACTTGATCTTGACACCATCCAGTGGAAAATAGACATCATTTTCAACAAATCCTGTTGGTTCCACTGTCAGTCTGCCTGTAGAAGAATGTAAACTGATTCATTCATATCTCCTTGTACAAAGATCAAACCCAAGTGGATTCAGGACCTCCACATACTACCAGATATGCTGAATCTAATAAAAGAGAGGGTGGGGATGAGTCTTGAATACTTGGGCACAGGAGAAAACTTCCTCTACAGAACATTAATGCCTTATACTTTAAGAGCAACAATTGACAAATGGGACCTCATAAAATTGAAAACCTTCTGTAAAGGAAAGGACACTGTCAATATGACAAAATGGCAACTCACAGATTGGGAGAAGATCTTTTCCTATCCTACATCAGATATAAGGCTAATATCCAAAATATACAAAGAACTCAAGAAGTTAGACTCCAGAGAACCCAATAACCCTATTAAAAAGTGGAGTACAGAGCTAAACAGAGAATTCTCAGCCGAGGAATAGCAAATGGCTCAGAAGCACCTAAAGAAATGATCAGTATCCTTAGTTATCAGGGAAATGCAAAACAAAACAACCCAGAGATTCCACTTCACACCAGACAGAATGGCTAAAGTCAAGAACACAGGTGACAGCAGATGTTGGAGAGGATGTGGAAAAAGAGGAACACTCCTCCATTGTTATTAAGACTGCAAGCTGGTAAAACGACTTCCGAAATCAGTCTGGTGGCTCCTGAGAAAATTGCAATAGTTCTACCTGAGGACCCAGTTATACCACTCCTGGGCATATACCCAAAAGATGCTGCAACAGACAACAAAGACACGTGCTCCACTATGCTCATAGCAGCCTTATTCATTACAGTCAGAAGTTGAAAACAACACAGATGTCCTCAACAGAAGAATAGATACAGAAAATGTGGAACATTTACACAAAGGAGTACTACAGGGCAATTAAAAGCAACGACTTCATGAAATGCACAGGAAAATAGATGGAACTAGAAAATATCATCCTGAGTGAGGTAACCCAGACACAAAAGAACACACATGGAATGCACTCACTAATAAGTGAATATTAGCCCAAGGCCCACACTGCCCATAATACAACCCACAGAACATAAAAGGAAGGGTATGGACTAGGGTATGGATGCTTCAGTCCTGCAACGATGGAGCACAGGATGACTGTGGGAGGTGGAGGGAAAGGAGGACAGGGGTGGAGGGTGGGGGGTGGAGAAGACAGGGAGAAAATAAGGGTGGCAGCATCAGGATCTAGAGATGTGAGAAAGGTACAGGGGTTCAGGAAATCAAACAAAAATATATAGCTGGGGATGAGGGACTGGGGATAGCCAATGGACATTAGGGAAATGTGAGCCTCTCAGAATTCACCGAGGATGACTTTAACTGAAATGTGCAGAAAAGGGGGAGATAGATCCTGTAGAGACCTCCTCTGGCATGGCCCCCAGTCGAGGGATGGGGACACCCACCCATCTCAAAGTTTTTAACCCAGAAAAGTTCCTGTCCAAAGGAAGACCAGGAGCATAAAATGGAACAGAGACTGAAGTAAGAGCCAATCAGGGATTGCTGCATCTGGTGATACATCATGTCTGCAGACACCAAACCCAACACTGTTGCCACAGTCAAGAGGTGTTTGCTGACACTAACCTAATATGGCGGTTCCTGAGACAATCCCGTCAGCAACTGACCAATGCAGATGTGGATGCCTGGAACCAACCATCAAGATGTAGTCCAGGAAACCTGATGAGGGACCTGGCCAAAGGACTGGAGGAGCAGAGGTGAGTTGCCACTCCATTGGAAGAGCAACGTAGGCTGGCCTGATCACCCAGTTCTCCTAGAGTCTAGACCACCAACCAAGGAGTGTACCTGGAGGGATCCATGACTCCAGATACATATGTAGCAGAGGATGGCCTTGTCTGACAGCAAAGAGAGGGAAGACTCTTGGTCCTGGGGAGGTTTGATGCCCCAGTGTAGCAGGATGCTTGAGTAGTGGGGCAGGAGAGTGTGGGCAGGTGGGGGAGCACTCTCCTATAGGCAAAGGGCACGGGGAGGGCTGGTGTGGGTTGGGGACCTGATGGACAGGTAACCTGGAAGTGGGATATCATGGGATAGGGGCTTGTTGGAGGGGGTAACCGGGAAGTGGAGTATCATTTGAGGTGTAAAGGAATGGAATGATTTTATAAAAAGAAGAAGAAATGCAAAATGCAAGCAAATAAGCAAAGCAATCCAAGCAAACAAAAACCCCCACCCCATCGAAATGGCATAAATCTGTGCTACTGCTTTGAGAAGGCAGACTGCAGCCGCATGTGAAGGAGAGAAAATGTAGATAAAAAGCGAAGGCCAAAATGTTTGAGTAAGCATTCTTAGAAAACAGGTGGGAAGAAGTGGTCGTGACCCCAGGAAAGCAGTCAGAAGGAAAGCGCTGTAACCTCTGCACGCGTGGGAATTTTAGAAAGGAACTGTATGTTACCACCTGAAAGGGATAGTTAGTCCACCTATCCCTTTAGTAGCCCTTAAAGTGGGTCTTAGAGTGGGTCTTAAAGTAGGCCGTAAAGAAACATACCTGTCTCAGGGGTGTTTCTTTGACCTGTGCAACTCGATTAACCCTTTAAGGGAGGAGTCAACACTATGCCTCCATCTAGGGCAGAATTCTTCTTTAATGTAAGAGTTGGAGGCTGACCTAACCCTAAAGGCTTTTGCTTTCTCTTTGGGGTTAACCGAAAACAGGTAACAATACAAAGGATTAACAGGAAGCACCATTGGGAGAAAAAGCACGAGGGGATGAAAAGTAATCAAATTGTTTTCTCCTTGATCAAAAAGTTTAAAAGGGTTACGCTAATGTTGAAAAACAGCTGTAAAATAAAAATTAGTTCCATCACGGGTGCCTAGTGAATCCTGATTTGGTAGATTACAAATTTCTTGTCTTGAAATTAGTATTCGGATTCAATAAAGAACGTTTATTGACCCGATATTACTGGGATGAGCAATTAATAATCTTCCCTCTTTAAAACCTTGTTTGTGAAAGTCCTGTTCTTCCCAGGTTAAGTGGACCTCGTTGTCTTCAGTACCATGATGCATTCCCCAACTTGAAAATGAATTATTCGAGTGTTTGTTTTGTGTTTTGCTGTTGTTTTGTTTGTTAGTTTTGTTTTGTTTCTGGGACAAATATGCTGCAACAAAAAAAGCAAAATAAGGAAGGGAAGAGTTTACTTGGCTTACAATGCTAAGTTACAGTGTATCATCTTTGGTTGGTAAGGCAGGAAATCAAACAGCTGATCACCTCCTTGCTTGCTTTGTTTGATATCAGTAGCTTTCTCCTCTCCTCTCCTGTTCAGAAAGCCCTGCCTAGTGAATCATGACACTACAAATAGGTGGGGTCTTTTGACTTCACTAAAGACAACCCCCAAAGACATTGCAGCCTGCCCTAGATTCCTTATTAAGATGTCTATAGTGGGTGACTCTAGATTGTTAAAAGTCCCCACCATACTGTTACATTTAAAAATAAATGACCCATGTTTCCCACACACTTTTCAAATACTACCTCAACTGTCATTTCATTTAATGGGCAAGAAATATTTCTGTTTATAGTCTCAGGTAGAGGTACAAATGTATGGTTTTCTCTGTATGCGTATATATCTTTCAATACATAGCCAATAAACACAAAAAGATAGATATATGAGTTGATACAACTGTATGTAAAAATTGTGCTGGAAAAGTACTTTATGTAAAAGTAAATGGTAGCTATATCTAGAGAGAGAAGTCCAGTTTGGAATGAGTTTAATTACAGACCAAAAAAGAGAATGCCAGGTGGATTTTCAGGTGCTTGGGCAATTTTCCAGGGAAACCTCACCTGGATTGCCATATGTTGCCATGTAGCCAGTAAATCTGCACTGAGAAAAATAAATGTCCATATAAAAATCACAAAGTTTTACTTTCTAGGTTGTGGAGTCACTGTGATACTAATTAATTTATGGTTATTAGGAACAGAGACAACTATTTATAAACATGCAGAAGTGTTTGATTACACAAATGCTGACCCTGATATTATTTATAAATAGCATTTAAGTCATTAGTAAGAATGAGGAGGTGTCTTGACGGACTCAAGGGAATTTTCTTGTAAATTATGACCCACTAACAGGTAGCCTACAGGGCTGGATTGACCCAGTTATTCTACCTTCTTATACAGAAAGTACAGTATGTGTGTAGGACAGAGAGAGATAGAAACAGAGATAGCAGAGACAGAGAGACAAAGCAAAGCAAAGTTTACTTCTTTAAAAATAACAAGCAAACTATATTTTTTGTATAAATAAGTGACATAATGTCTCCCTCAAACTTATGGAGTTCTGTTCAAACAAACTTCTTAACACAGTCCATTTTATACTAGACAAACCTTGGCTCTGTGCCTGCTATCTTGAGTGTACAAGGGCACAAATTACCCAATAATGGAATAACAGTAGGGGATGGTGGATGTCAACTAAAATGAGAAGGAAATAAGCAAGATACAAGAAAAGGACCATAAACTTTGGATGGCAAGGTAGTTTTTGAAGACAAGGTACTCTTACACACACACACACACACACAGAGAGAGAGAGAGAGAGAGAGAGAGAGAGAGAGAGAGAGAGAGAGAGAGATTTTGTGGGGTCTTCTTTTGTGGGTTTCTTTCTTTTTTTTTTTTGAATATCATTCATTTGCTGAATGTTGTCTCCATGCAAAAAACTTCCATAGTAGGGACAAGCAAATATAGAGAAATGAAAGGAAATTAAAGGTCTCCACATAAACTTGCATTTTATATGGCATTATATATTTTGCAGGGCATTTTCTTTCTTTTTTAATTTACATTTTATTTGATATTTTTTATTTACATTTCAAATGTCATTCCCTTTCCCGATTTCCTGTCCATAAGCCCCCTATCCCATCCCTCTCCCAATACTTCTTCCTACTACTTCTCTATAAGGGTGTTCCCCATCCCCAACCACCCCCCTTCCCGCCTCCCCACCCTGACATTCCCGTACACTGGGAGTGAGGTGGGTCCAGCCTTGGCAGGGCCAAGGGCTTCTCCCATTAGTGTCCAACAAAACCATTCTCTGATACATATGCAGCTGGAGCCATGGGTCTGTTCATGAGTATTCTTTGGGTATCTGTTTAGTCCCTGGGAGATTTGGTTGGTTGATATTGCTATTTTTATGGGGATGAAAGGCCTTTCAGCTCCTTGAAACCTTTCTCTAACTCTTCCAATGAGGACTCTGGTCTCAGTTCAATGGTTTGCTGCTATTATTGGTTTCTGTATTTGTCACACTCTGGTTGAGCCATTCAGGAGAGCTGTTGTCAGCATGCACGTCTTGGCTTCATCAATATCTTCTAGGTGTGCTGGATATGTAGATATAGACATAGATATAGATATAGATATATGTTGTTGTAAAAATATAAAAATAAAAAAGGTAACGATGTCTTTTACCCCGCTTGGTCCGCACCACGGTGCCCCAAGATATCTGCTAGATATCTTGGTGGAAACACAGACCAGTCGCACACTTTCCTACACTCAAACCCTCACATAAAAGAACACACAACACAATAATCTTAGATCCAATTGGTAAGATATAATTGCCCACTTAAACATACAAAGCCCGGTACTATCCATCCCTTGAGAACATTAGTAACAACCTGTAAATACACAGAGCAGAATCTTAACATCACCTGCCCCCTTGTCCTGCCATGGCATCTCCGCCCCTCTCTCCCTCCTGTCTCTCCTTTTTCTCCTAGCCTCCTCCTCTTCCTTCAAACTTCTCTCCCGCCCATCCTTCCTTCTATTCCAATTACAGGCCTCCTTCTGTCCTGTACCTGCCCCTCACTTGTACTTTACAAATTCAATGGGGAGGTGGTTCTGGTGAAGTCACCTGAGTTTTGAATCCCTGACTAGGCAGCTGTCCTTGGGGCAGTGGAATTAGCATCAAAATACAGATAATTTCAGGGCAAACCACAACATTTCCCCCTTTTTGTCCAGTTAAAAAGCCTGTTTACTTACATATAAATTGAGTACAATTATTATCATTCTACAATTTATAAAGCATATGATATAATGAACACCCAGTCCATCACTATAACAGTTAGACAGAACATTTAGTTATTCATTTCAGCTTAAGAAAGGCTTAAAATCTATATTATATCTTGGCTAGCTTGTATACTATCTGATAACTATCCAATAAAATATGTATTTTCAGAGTTAAACAGGCTATGAGACTATAATCAGTTTTCAGCCCCGTCAGAAATCTGAGAATGACCAAATATCTATACACAAAGGAAGCCTAACACGGCTTCCAGAATTGAGAGGTTGTAGAGACAAATCTCCACTAGCACAGTCCCCTGTTAGCAACATGTTAGCACAAGTCTTCAGCCTTCTGGCCCAAAATCAACCGACAGACTCTAGAAATGCAGATTTTGAAGGGCTGATCACCCTGTCTTGGCAGAGTTTATCAGTCAACTATTCTGCATAATTTGTCCTTTTCTGGACAGTATTAGTCTGCAGATGAAACAGGCGGTTTTGTGTAGTGGCTGCCTAGCCACAAGTATTGCCTCATCTGGAGGTAGAGATGTTCACATTCTTCATTAAATCCACCAAAGTGTAACTGTTAGGAGCAGACATGTCTCAACAAAAGATAAATAACTTTAAATCTCAAATTTTGTGGATTTCTGAAATTTTTGAAAACCATCTACCTATAAAGACAATCTGTACTGTTGTCTTTATATCTTAATAATATCTTGAAAGCACTCTCATAAACTCAGAGCCATGACTTTGCTATTTGAACCTTAACTCACAGGTGATACCAACTCAGAAGTTTGTAATGACAACAATAGAAGGACTGGCTCTAAACCCTGTACTTTTAAATTTTTGACAAATAAATTCTATACCAAAACAATGATTTAAGCTTAGTTACCAAATGAGATTATGACTGTACAATTCAATCTAGCTAATTCCTCCCTGTTAAATTACAATCATTTCTAAATTTCTCATAAAAACAACTTTAGAATAACCACTTCCAGCCCCCCAAAGTCCAGGGAATTGGGGCAACGACTCCTCTATAACTTCTTCAAGCTGTACATGGCTGTTGAGATCTCCTTGGGGGTAAGGGGGTAGGAAGATTGAAGCAAATTCTGTAGCCGATGTGTCCTGACTGGACCCAGCTGAAAGTCCTTGAGACCAGGATTCTAAGTTGGCACACTCTGTAAATTACAACTCTCAAGACAAAAGTTTAGAATTGAGATATCTTTTTGTTTGATTCTCCTGAATAAATTTTTCAGGCAGTCTACCTCTATCAAATCTGATCAGTATGACTCTGTGAGGTTTTCTGAGCCTAATCACACTTTTTAAAAACACAAAGACAAAATCTTTCTCCCAAAATACTGTGTTCTTTAGTCTGTAACCAGAAAAGTTTGTATCTTGCACTCTCTCCCAGAGTAATAATATAACCATAAAACTCAAAGTCACACCCATCATGAAGACTAAACAATTTTTTAAAAAGGAAGTAAGCTAAACAATGAGCCTGATAGGCTTTTGTACTCTATGATATCAGGAAATGAACCCAAAATTTCCGTGGAGCCCACATTAAGAGACTTTGAACTTCCCGTTGTGGTAAATATCAAGAGTAACCACAAACCCTGGCTAGCTGGCATCAACGAGCCATATGGCCTTCGGTGGGCTAATTCATAAAACAAACCAAATATCTTTTATCAATTCCAGTATCAATAAGCAACACATCACACCAGGACTTTAGCCCAAAATATCTCAATCTGTCAAACTCTCTACCCAGAGCCACAGATTTTTATTTAACCTTAATAACTTCTATAATATATGCCTGCATTCACTCTCCCTGGTGTTACAGACATTTATCACAACTCTCTACTTGGAGTTAGTGACCATTTTTCCCTATCTAAGTTCTGAACTATAGATGAAAATCTCCATGTGATTAGGGTAATCTCTTTACTCTCCTTAAAACAAACTTAAACACCTTCTATCAATTCTAATACCAATAAACAACTTAAAACTCAGGAATTTAACCCAAAATATATCCATCTGTTAAGCTCTCTACCCGGAGCCACAGATTTTTCTTTAACCTTGGAGAAGAAGGGAGGATGGGCAGAAGAGAAGTTTGAAGGAGGAGGACAAAAGTAGGAGAGAGAGACACAGGACAGAGAGAGGAGAGAGGAGAGGGTGAGAAGCCATGGCAGGTGATGTTAAGATTCTGCTCTGTGTATTTACAGGTTGTTAGCAATGTTCTTAAGGGATGGATAGTACCAGGCTTTGTATGTTTAAGTGGGCAATTATATCTTATCAATTGGGTCAAAGATTATTGTGTTGTGTGTTCTTTTATGTGAGGGTCTGAGTGTAGGAAAGCGTGTGGCTGGGATGTGTTTCCGCCAATATATCTAGCAGTTATGTTGGGACACTACGGTGCCAGAGCTAGCAGGGTAAAAGGCAACTTTACTTTTTTATTTTTATATTTTTTCAACAACAGATATAGACAGACATAGGTAGGTAGGTAGATAGATAGATAGATAGATAGATAGATAGATAGATAGAGATACAGATATACAGATAGAGATACAGATACAGATACAGATACAGATACAGATACAGATACAGATACAGATACAGATACAGATACAGATACAGATACAGATACGCATATATGTTGGCTTTATCCCCAGGTGGAGCAGGCTATGAATGGACATTCCTTCAATCTCTGCTCCCAACTTTGTCTCCATATCTCCTTCTATAAATATTTTTGTTCCCCCGAATAAGGAGAACTGAAGCATCCTCACTTTGGTCATCCTTCTTCTTGAGTTTCATGGTCTGTGGATTGTATCTTGGGTAATTCTAGCTTTTGCACTAATATCCATTTATCAGTGAGTGCATACCATGTGTGCTTTTCTGTGATTGGGTTACCTCACTCTGGTTTATATTTTCTAGTTCCATCCATTTGCCTATGAATTTCATGAAGTCATTGTTTTTGATAGCTGAGTAGTACTCCATTTAGTAGATGTACCACATTTTCTGTATCCATTCCTCTGTTGAAGGGCATCTGGGTTCTTTCCAGCTTCTGGCTATTATAAATAAGGCTGCTGTTAACATAATGGAGCATGTGTCTTTGTTGTGTGTTGGAGCATCATTTGGGTACATGTCCAGGAGTGGTATAGCTGGGTCCTCAGGTAGTATAATGTCCAATTTTCTGAGGAGCATCCAGACTGACTTCCAGAGTGGTTGTACCCGCTTACAATCCCACCAACAATGGAGGAGTGTTCCTCTTTCTCCATATCCTCCCCAGCATCTGTTGTCTCCTGAGTTTTGATCTTAGCCATTCTTACTGGTGTGGGGTGGAACCTCAGGTTTGTTTTGATTTGCATTTCCCTGTTGACTAAGGATGTTGAGCATTTCTTTAGGTACTTCTCAGCCATTCGATATTTCTCAGCTGAGAATTCTTTGTTTAGCCTGGTACCCCATTTTTAATAGGATAATTTGACTCTCTGGAGTCTAACTCCCTTGAGTTTTTCTAGTATTTTGGATATTAGCTCTCTATCAGATGTAGGACTGGTAAAGATCTTTTCCCAATCTGTTGGTTGCCATTTTGTCCTAAGAACAGTGTCCTTTGCCTTATAGAAGCTTTTCAATTTTATGAGTTTCCATTTGTCAAATTTTTATCTTAGAGCATAAGCCATTGATGTTCTGTTCAGGAAATTTTCCCGTGTGCCCATGTGTTCAAGGCTTTGCCTACTTTCTCTTCTATTAGTTTCAGTGCATCTGGTTTTAAGTAGAGGTCCTTGATTCACTTGAACTTGAACTTTGTACAAGGAAATAATTATGTATTGATGTACATTCTTTTACGTGCTGACTGCCAGTTGAACCAAGAACCCTTTCTTTTTTTTTTTTTCCGGAGCTGGGGACCGAACCCAGGGCCTTGCGCTTCCTAGGTAAGTGCTCTACCACTGAGCTAAATCCCCAGTCCCCCAAGAACCCTTTCTAAACATGTCAACTTCCCCTGTATCTACTTCTGTTGGATGGTGGGCTATTAGGGTGCTTAAAGCAGTTAACAATCATCATCAAAACAGATATCACAAAATTAAAATTACATAAATCTGCAGAGACTTAATGTGCCAGGGTTGGAGTATACTCAGAGTAGGCCTCCAGTCTCTCAGAGAAGGGGAGAGAGAAGGGGGAGAGCATGTGTGAAGTGGGATCTGGGAGAGGGCATCAATCCAGACATAAAGAGAATGAATGAACAAATTAATGGGAAAAAGCAAAAATCCCCCAAACAGGTAAATAAACAAAAAACTGTATTTTACCAACAACAGAATTAACAGAAATCTTACAAAGTCATAGAAACTTAACGACTCTCTACTAAAAAAAAAAGTGTCAAGGCAAAATGAAAAAAAAAAGACATCTTAGAATTTGATGAAAATGAATAGACACTATAAACAAACTTACTAGAGACAGTGAAAGCAATGTTAAGAGGAATATTCATTGAACTACGTAGGTACATAAAGAAATCTTAAGCTAGAATTTAACAACACACCTGAAAACTCTAGGATAAAAAGATATAAGCATAGCAAAGAGGATGGCAAGAAATCATCAAACTGAGTGCTGAAATCTGTAAAATAGAAACAAAGAGAAGAACACTAAAGAATCAATGAAAGGAAGAGTTGGTTTTGGGGAAAATCAACAAGATAAATAAATAAACCCCTTTCTAAACTAACTAAAAGACACAGCAAGAATATCTAAATTATAAAATTAGAAATGAAGTGGATAACATCACAATAGACACCAAGAAAATACAATGAGAAATAAGGACATAATTTACAACCCCTATCAAATTAGAAAACCTGAAATAAATTGATAACATTCTTTATAGGTATCACTTACCAGAGTTATATCAAAATAAAATAAACATGTAAATTGACCTATAATTCCTAGTAAAATAGAACCTGTCATTTATTAAAAGTTTCAAAGAAAGTTCAGGGCCAGAAGAATTAACACAGAATTCTGGAACACTTTCAAAGAAGAGTTAACACCAATACTCCTCAAAGTATTCCACAAAACAGAAACAGAAGGAACATTGCCAAATTTATTTAATGAGGCAGCAGCAACTTTGACTCCCAAACCACATTAAGAGTGTACAAAAAAAAAGAATTTCAGACCAATTTCCTTTATAAACTTAGATGCAAATATATTCCATAACGTGTTTGCAAACTGCATCCAAGAACACATAAAAAGCATCATCCACTATGATCAAGTAGATTCCTTCCCAGAAATACAGAGATGGTTCAAAATATGACAATCAGTGAATACAATCCACCATACAAATAAATTTAAAAAATGATCATATCATTAAAAGCTGAAGTAGCATTTTCCAAATTCCAACACCCGTATCTTTTAAAAAACATAGTGAGGAAGATTTCAGAAGGTCAAAAGAACTCCCATGCTCATGAATCTGTTGTACTAACATAGTAAAAATAACCATCCTACCAAAACCAATCTGCAGATTCAATGCAATCCCCATAAAAATTTCATCACAGTTCTTCACAGACCTTGAAAGGATAATTCTCAACTTTATATGGAAGAACAAATACACAAGATACCTTTTTAGGATATATCGCTGTTCCTGATTTCAAGATGTACTACAAAGTAATCAAAATCCTCATGAGATTCACATTAAAAACAGACAATATGGTCAATGAAATTGAATTGAATACCCAGACATAAATCTACATAGCTATTGTCATCTGATTTCTTAAAAGACTCCAGAAATATATACTGAATAAAAGACATTGTCTTCAAAATTTTTTCTTGTAAAACTGAATTTCTGCATATAGAAGAGTACAAATAGGTCTATATCACCCCCGCACAAAAGTCGCCCAAACTGGATCAAAGACTTCAACATAAATCAGATCAACTGAATCTGATAGAAGAGATAGTAGGATATATCCTTGAATGCCTTGGCACGGGAGATAACTTTCTGAGCAGAACACTTTTATTTCAGGCACTAACGTCAACAGTTAATAAATGGGACCTCATGAAGCTGAAAAGCTTCTTTAAGGCAAAGGAAACCATCAGTTTGACAAAGTAGCAGCCTACAGAATGGGAAAAGCTTTTTACCAACTTCACATCTAATAGAAGACTAATACGAAAATATAAAACTACTCAAAATCTAGATATCAAAAACCAAAGAATCAAATTTAAGATGAAATACAGATATAAACAGACTCACAATAAACTGTATTGAATATTCTAACAATTCGTTGAATCACAAGTGGCTGAAAATGACTAAAACGACTGTTTAACCATCTTAGCTGTCTTGGATATGCAAATCACAACTAGCTTGAGATTCCTTCTTATGCCTGTCAGAATGGCTGACATCAGTAATACACGTGACAAGTCCTACCAAAAAGGGTTGGGAGCAAAGGCAACGCCTGTCAATTGTTAGTGGAAGTCCAAATTTTTAGTCATTCTGAAAATCATTATGGTTGCTCCTCAGAAAATAGGGACTCTATTTACCTCAAGACAAGGATCTATCACTCTTGGGTATATAGTCAAAGGATGCTCCATAGTACTATAACTACACTTCTTCAAACATATTCATTGCTGCTTTATTCATAATAGCCAAAAATTTGAAACAACCTAGATGAGCCTCAACAGAAGAACAGATAAAGAAAATGTGGTACAATTACATAATGGACTATTATTCAGCAGTTTACAAAAATGACGTGGACTTTGCAGGAAAATGGATAGTAAGAGAAAAAAAAATCAGCCTGAGTGAGTTACAAGAGACCCAGAAAGACAAATATGGTATGTATTCACTTATATGTGGATATTAATCATTAAGTTTATGATAATCAATCTAAAATCTATAGACCAGGAAAGGTTATTTAAAGAGGAGAGCTCTTGGGGTGTGACAGAGGTGGGTACATGGTTCTCCCTGGAAGGGAGACATAGTGTGGATTTTATACTTTGACTAGAGGCAGGAAGAAGCAGACGTTGTGAAGAACTGATGGTAGGGATCAGGTCAGGAGGAAATAAGAAAGAACTAGAGAATTGGGGCATGACTGGAATTGAGTGACATTTCGGGAGCTATGTGGAAATCTAGTGCAGTGAAATCTTCCTGGAATCTATGAGGGCGATTCTAATGAGGACTCCAACCAATGGGGATAAGGAACCGGAACTGGGCATATTTTATAGCCAGGCAAGTCTCCCAGTGTTAGTCCTTGGCTGCAATAAATTGCATCGTTTGCTAGTGGGATCATGTAGAGATCCCCAAACACTCCAGACTGATGCTAAGACAGAGTTACTATCCATAAACTGACAGAGTCCTCATGAAGAGGACAACATCCAGACAGCCTATAGAGCATGGGGAGTTCAAGCTGGTGTCTGCATGTAGCCTTCAGCCCTGCATTCTAATTTCTCGAGTGTGGGAAGGTATTCTGCAAGATACCTTTCTGAAAGAGAAAACTGGAAACCAACCCAGCCACAAAATATTCAACCTAAAATTTGTCCTGGAAAATATGCTGGGGGGTTAGGGTTATAGAATTTTGGGGAGGAGCCTACTAATGTCTGATTTAGTTGGGCTTCACTCCATGAGAGGGAGTTGATGCATGTTGCTGCTTCAATGACCAGGAACCAGAGACCTGATAGTCCAGGTATGACTGACAATAAAACAAACAAACAAACAAACAAACAAATAATAGCAAATAAGTAGATAGATATCAATGCAATGATACACAATGATATTCTGCTACACTCAGAATGCTGTTTAATCCAATCATACTCAGAAAGGCTTTCTGCTAAAGAACATGAAAAGAAATTGAGAGACCCACAGACAGACATTAGGCAGAGAGAGTCTAAACTGGAGATCTCCAGCAGGGTCCTTTTCAGAGATCAGGAGTCCTATTGAAGATGGGGAAGAAAGATAGTCGAAATCAGAGGAGAAGGAGGCCACCATGAGAACAAAGCCCACTTTATCAACTGAGCAGAAATCATGTGTGCTCACAAAGATTGAAGTGCAAAGCAGGAGACATGGCGTGGGTCTACACAGGTCCTCTGCATACATGTTGTGGCTGTAAGTTTGATGTTTTTATGGGACCCTTTCCAAGCATTTGTCTCTGACTCTTTTGTCTGGTCTTGAGACTCTTTTCTTCCTGTTGGGTAGACATGTCCAGCCTTGGTGTGAGTGTTTCTTGTCTTGCTTTTATTTTATTTTGTTTTTCCATGTTTGATTGTTGTCTCTTGGGGAACTGTTCTTTTCTAAAGTGATCCAGAGGGGAAGTGGATCTGGAGATGAGACGAGGTCAGAGGTGGTTGGGAGATATGGAGGGAGAGAACACTGTTGTTGGCATGTATTGTATGAAAGAAGGAACTATTTTCAATTAAAAATAAAAAATATATTATTTTCTAGCAAAAAATATAAACCAAATATTTGATGCGTAAATCATAAAACCAAAGTAGGAAGACAGTAAGGGCTGATACAAATACGTATTTCACATTAAGAATTTCGAATACATTAGGACAATGTAAAAACATAGCTTTCTGTCTGCTTAGAAGGTATTTCAACTCTTAGCTGATTACATAAACTGATTTCCCTTAGATGTTACAAATAAAGGAAACCTAACAAGCTGGGTGACCATGAATTACAGGAAGCTGGGAGACTTCTAAATTCACCCTTGCTTATAATTGGTGTTTTGAAATTAAAATGATATTTTGCAATAAACAAACAGTAAGTAATTTTTTAATGCAAAAACATTCATAAAAACATTATTTTAATTTTGGAACGTCCCTAAAAATATTCGTGTCTGGAAAATTAATGCATGTTAAAAATGCAATTCATTTATTCTCAAAGTCAAAAGTCAAATCGTTTTAATCCCACATCTATCAAAAAAATAAATTTTACTTCTCAGGATCATAAAGAATAAAATATTAAAGTATGAGAATGATGTTATTAAATTGGTTTAAAATCAGCTAAAATGGGTAAAATTAAATAAAAGTACTTAATCTATGTATATAAAAATAACCTACAATCAATTTATATGACTTGAATAATTATTTAGAATTATTATAGTAAGGCAGCTGTTCATATTTGCTAATTAACTTTGACCATAAGTATTTATTCAGTAATCACCACAAAATAAGCAAACAGAAGTACATTTATGTGTGTGTCTATATGTATGTGTATATGTGTGTGTGTGTGTGTTTGTATGAGCATGAATGATTCTATCTGCTGTAATTGAAATGAATAACATATTTTGAAGACAAAAATAAAAGATTGTCTATTCACAACCAATCCGAAAACACAAGCACTCTTTCATGATTAGGGAATGTTATCACTCATAAGTATTCTCCATTAGAAATAGCATTGAAAACTGAAGTGCTCCTATCACCGTAAAAGTAGAGCTTGCATGAGGGAGGGTAAATGTGAATGCGGAGATAAAGAGCAGAAATACATGAATGATTGCTATGTAGCATCACAGAATTCAGAATGGAGCCTTCTTTAAGATCCTTCCATGGATAGTGTACTTACAGACAGGAGCCTAGCATGGCTGCCTTCTGAGAGTCTCAACAAGCAGCTGGCTGAGACAGATGCAGATGTATACACACAACCAATGGACTGAAGTCAGGGACCCCTGTGGTTGATTTAGGGAGAGGCTGGAAAAAACTGAGGAGGCAGGCAACCCTAAAGGAAGACCAGCAGTATCAACTAACCCAGACACCTGAGATCCCTAACACACTAAGACACCGGGCAGCATATACCAGCTGATGTAAGGCCCCTGACATACACAACAGATGACTATGCCTCAGGGAGAGAAGATGCATCTAACCCTTGAGAGACTTGATGTGTGAGGGAGTGGGGAGGCCTGGCTGGTTGTGTGGGTATGTGTGGGGTGGTGGGGACATCCTCTTGGAGACTATGGAGGAGAAATAGAATGAGGAACTATCAGAGGGCAGAATGAAAAGGGGATAATGACTGGACTGTAAAAAAAAATCTACTAAGATTTAAAGGTAAAGATCCCTCTGTAGTTTGCTGAATACAATCTTCTTTGTACTTCTTCCTCATAAGACTCTTGAAACACATATTAATGAGAATCAGGGCACAAACCACACAATGATGGAGAGATTTGCTTTCTGAAGTTTATCTTGCAGCAAATTATGTTTGGACTTCAACACCCATCACTTCTAGGGAACCCATCCAAAGGCTTAACATATCCTGGGTATTGCTGAGGAATCTTGAGTAAATAAATGGAACTATATAGATGAAAAATAATACTCTATCTTCCATGTGACTTTCATCTTGAAGGTAGAAAAAGACAAGGATTTTATGTGGAAACTGAAGTCAGTACCACCTGAACACATTACTGACTTCTTAAGGGTTTCCATTTGGGCAAAAGGATTCTCATAGGCGAAACACATGTGTAGAATTATAATAGTTGCCAATACATCTTTGCTAGTTTCATGCACATACTAAGCAAAAACATTTAGTGAGCAGCAGACTCTTTAACCTGAAGAATTAAATATACTTTTCAGGAGTCACCATATTGTCATCAAATTTTGCACTGTATACTTTACTGTTCTAAATTATTGCTTAACGACTCTTATTCAATGTTGAACACCACACAGGTAAAGTTCTGCCTTCAGCTAGATGACAAACCTTATTGCATGTGGATTTTGCCTCTAGTCGCATTACTGATATTTTTCCTAGTACTTAAGAGGGGAAGATTTCACCTGGAAATCTAGTTATAAGGAAGTTGAGCATGTTACATTCGTTTTATTTAAATCGTCTATAAATGAGTGGTTTAAAATTATTTTATGCCTACTATAATTACAGTTGAGTTTGTAGGCTACTGCACATCCTTTGTTTTGTTGAAGGAATTTGAAGAATTTCTAGATATATCTGATGCATCTAAGATAAGCAAAGATGGCTTCACTATTTGAAGCCGACCTATAATAAGCAGAGAGTTTGAAGCAGTAATAAAACATTTCCTGGGAACTAATCCAGTACATGTCCAGAGGGATGGATATACAAATCTACCATAGCTTAAGTGTAGAAATACAACCAAAACTACCCAAATTAGTCTGAATGAAGAAATGCCTTCAAACATCACTAAAGCCAATATTACTCTACTGCTAAAGTCAGATAAAGGCTCAACAACAAAGAGAAATATAGACTAATATCCCTGATGAACCTCAGTGGAAAAATATCAAGAAAATCCTTAAAACCAATTGTAGGCTCACACCAAAAATTTCACTCACCTTGATAAAATTGGCTACATTCCAGAGATGTGGATCTGGCTCAATAGGTGAAAATAAATAAATTTAATAATCCTATAAATGGACTCAAAGCAAAGCAAAAACTTGAAAATGAGAACACACAAAAACCTAATTACATATTTTAGAATGTTTAAGGGACTGGAACAGAAAATTCTCAAAAGAATAAAGAATAACAATTTGAGAGTTCTTCCTCCTGAAGATGGAAGGGCTGTCATCCATGAGGCCAATAGCCCACGCTGACGAGAAGGTGGGGAAAGAAGAACCCTTAGTTACCACTGAAGGAAACCCTATCTGCTTCTGATAGAAACGCAAACTGGCGGAACAGGCACTGTGGAAATTACTCAAAACCTACTCCGTGAAGATTCTTCAAAAACCTAGAAATAAAACTTCCATGCAATGCAGCGCCTCCATCCGGGCACATACCCGAAGGACTTTTGTCCTGATACAAAAACACAAGCTCACCCATGCTCATTACCAAAACTAGGGAAAGTAGTCACTGTAGAAGTTGTGACCCACTGGCTGCATAGTGAAAATATGGTCCATATTCATGAAAGAAATATGTTTGGGAGTAAAGAAAAATAAAATTATGAGAATTACAAATAAATAAGTGGAACAGAAAAGTAATTATAGTGAATTAGGTAATCTTGACATATGCTATGTATTCTCCGTTATGTTTGTATCTTTGCCTGGATCTCTGATTTTGTGTGTACAGATAGGAACACTTGTAGAAAGCCATGATGTGGCAAGCAGATCTTTGGGATTGGAAATACTTAAGGGATTGAGTTACTGGAAATTTGGAGACATGAAAATAAAGAGAGGGAATATGGAGATGGTAATTTTTAGCAGAGAATGATGGAACATTAATGCAAACCAGGGAATATTTTGTACTTTGAAATGCTTACTCCCTGGTCTAACAAGCTTCTGTATAGGAGGGGATATTTCAACTACTGTTAGAGCATCCTGTGTGTTAGGAGCTTCCCTAGAAGTTGAATAATTTTATCTCAGAGGACATTGCTATGCACAAGACTTGGGCTGGGAGAAGAGCACAGGATGAATTAATCAGGACGAAGAGTTCTGAAAAGCCACATTGAAACCTACAACCTTTGGCTTAGTTAAGAAAATGCAATCATGGTTTTGTAAAAGAAGGGTTTAATGAAGATGCCCTCGATGGCCGCTAAAGGCTACTTCTAGATGCCACAGGTTATTACACAAAAACCCTAGTGCCAGGGTGTGATACTTCTGTAGGTGTTGTTGGTCAGAGAGACCCTAGAGGCCCCCAAAACAATATAAGATCTTCTCATTTCTCCAGGTGGCTCACTGTGTGATACAACTGTCTTTCTGAAAATATCCTGTATCTTTGGTGCATGAGGCAGATGCATGAACAAGCTGGAACAGATAGGGAGGTTTCCTGCCTCCAAATTACTTCCTAATCCCAGAAAATCTATCAATGTTATGGGGTGAGAAAATGTATAAATGATGGTATCCAGCATTGAATTTTATTATTTATAGGCAAGATAAACCTTCAGTACAACAGTGACACTACTGTTATTGTGGCAGCCCAATTCCCTATGACTAGATTTATGGTTCACTCCACACATGGACTCCATGTATGGTACTATTAACCTGGTCAAAAACTCCATAACAAAGAAGATGGTGACTTCTAGGAGGTGACTGGATGCAAGCTCAACAATCTTGTTAAGTGGACACAGCACCGTGCTACCTTTCACTTTTTATGCTTACATTCATAGACAAATGTTACCTACACCATTAGTAAAGGGAGCTTCTTTTTCCAGGGAATGGTGGTGGCCTATGGTTTGATAGATGATAGATGGCTGTGAAATATCATGTTCTGAGAAAGACACAGCCATGTATTTTCAGAAGTTAAGAATATTTACACTAGGTTGACACAAAAATTGGTCTGTTAACAGACAGACATGAGTAGCTGAGAGGCTCACAGGACCCTACAACTTTCTGCTGACCTATTCTCTAATAGATTCATTGATCTTAGCTGCTTACCTATTAATGATCTCACCAGAGTATAGTGGGTAATACCAATTCATTCAGTCACAAAACTAGCCTTGCTTAAACTAATGAATCACAAAACAAAAAGTTACTAATTTGGGAAAGGTACTGGAATGGATGGGGAGGGTTGATACTCATGGAAAGAATGGAGAACACAGTGTTGGATGGGAAGAGAATAGATTAGAAAGCATGACACACATGTTTGAAATTATAAAATAGCAAAGCTAATCTCTTTTTAATGACCTGAAAAGAGAGATAAACAGGTAAATGTCTTTGCTGCCAATCCTGAACACTTGTATTTAATCCTTAGAACAGGTACAGAAGAAGCAAACTGACTTTTGACAGAGAGTAATGCAATGACAGAAGAATGTCACAAAGACACACACACACACACACACACACACACACACACACACACAAATTATATTTTAAAAGTCAGATAAGTGTTGATGTAAGTACCATTTTCATAATCTCCCTGTCTGGTATTTTTTCCAATTTGCAACTTTTTCAATTTTGTATATAATTTATAATTTATGACTGATCTTAAATCATTTTCTTTTCAGTTTTATATTTCTTTCCTGGGTGTCCTATGCCCTTCAAGATTAGGATTTATAGACTTAACATTGTCCTTTAGGGAGCCAAGAATAGGAAAAGAGAAATGGAACTCTGAACTTTGATTTCTTTCTATTTTTTTTTCCTTTTTTTTTGGATATTTTTGTTGACATATCAAATGTTATTCCCTTCCTGGTTTCCTGTCCATAAGCTCCCTATTCCATCCCTCTCCCCTTCTTCTATAAGGGTGTTCCTCCTCCCCAACTACCCACCTTCCCGCCTTCCGCCCAAAATTTTGATTTCATTAGTACATTAACATGTTGTATTAGAAAAGTTAATTTGTTTTCCTGAGCTTCATTATCCCTTAGTGTTTGGAGCAAATAATTATTGTTTTTATCTTTTTCCATATGTGACTCAATGAACAAAACTATGAATATGATGAAACAATGTTTTTAAAAAATGTTATATTTCTTTTCTTTTTCAATATTTCCCTTCAGTGGAAACATGAAAAAACTTCAATTGAATTCATCTCCACATCTTCTGAAACTCAACTGAAATTTATTCTGCAGGTGAAGAACATTAGAACTGTTACTTTCCAGGAAAAACTATAAATGATGGAACTAATGTCTTTGTGTCACTGTTGGCAGATGCTTTTATGGAGATCAGAGTAGCTCTGCACTCTATATCCGTAAAGAGAAGGAAAAAAATCAAACAACATAAATTCAAATAGAAATTGCATCATTTCGTTAGAAAGCATTTTCACTGAATACTTGTTAGTCATAATAAATAGTCTCTTTTGGATGACCTGATTATTTATTTAAGCCTTTAGTAACATTACATTAAAAGAACTCCCACCAAACGCCCCACTCAACTTGGCTGTTATGATTCAAATTACCAGACAAAACAATTTTAAATGAAAGCTGTACAATGAGCTGTACCAGTGACACCTGAATCTGACCAGATTTTTTAAGGCTGAAATGAGACCTTGTTCCAAGCTCATCTCAAAAGTTCAACACATGCACACATACACACACACACACACACACACACTCACACACACACACACACACACACACACAGACACACTGATACAAATACACAGTCACAGACACAAACACATGTAGTGCATGTGTTGAACACTTACAGCATATCTACGCACTTTAGATAGCTGAGTTGACAATCTCTTCTCACCAGTGTTATGCCTGGGTCAATATGGTGTTGACATTGTTCATGAAATTTTGAGGGAAAAGACCCAAGCTTCCTGGAACAGAGATAACTTTGTTTCTGTAGTCGTGCCATTGAAAAAGGAGAATCATTGGACTGAGCCCGAGGAACCCAATGGAAAAATTAGGGAAGACTGAAGGAGCTAAAGGGTTTGGTAACCCCATAGGAAGAGCAACAATATCAACCAACCAGATCCCTCAGAGCTCCCAGGGACTAAACCACCAACCAAAGAGTATATATAGAGTGACCCATGGTCCAGCTGCATACGTAGCAGAGGATAGTCTTGTGGGACCTCAATGGGGGACAGGCCCTTGGTCCTATGAAGGCTGGGTGCCTCGTGTAGTGGAATGCCAGGAGAGGCAGAAGTGAGTGGATTAGGGTGCATCCTCATAAAAGCAGGGGGCGGGTAGTTGGATGGTTTAAGGGGTTTCCAGAGGGAAAACTGGGAAACAGAATAACATTTGAAATGTAAATAAAATACTTAATTTTAAAAAGAAAAAGGAGAAATCAATTATAGACATGTTTACTGTAATATTCACATAGCTACTAATTCTTACTAGTAAGCAGAGAGGTGCAAAGGGTCACTGGACCTTCCCCTAAAGTTTGGGTCATCGCCTCTTTTTGCTTCCTGGCTGTAATGATCTCAGGAGATGTTTACAGTATAGTGTACTAAAGGAGAAATTCCGTGATGTTTTGAGTTTCCTATGCTCATTATAAGTCCTTCTCTAATGTTCAAGTAAACAAGTCCAGTTAACGAATGCATTGGTTCACTATGTTATATTGTGATGGCATCATTCCTTCCTTTGTTGTAAAATTTATCCTGGAGGAAGTTGCTGGCTTGTCACTTCTTACAATAGTAGAGTCTATTACAGTAGTCACTGTTTTCAGAGTTATTAGCATCAGAGTCTAGAGTTTGATAATCCTAACAAACCATCATTGACCTCAGTAAGTAAATTAATGAGAAAAGTAATAGCAAAAGTCAAATAAGTGATTAATTCAATATGGTCACATAGGTAAGATGAGTAAAACAGTCCAGGGACACCTCCACCAAGTCCATCCTTTTGGTTCCAAAGAATTTTATGCTTAAATCTAGGGTTAGTTGTATCATGTTCAGAAGGAAGTGTGGCCCCAACCATTACCTTTTCTGTCTAGGTTTTTCTTGCAAGGCAGTGTGACACATTGTCAGAACTGTGTAGAATTACTTATAGAGAGATGGATTCTACTTCTGGTAACACCACATTCCTATCATGAGATTTCTGGGTGGAATTCCAATTTCTTGAGGGCAATTGTTTCAATAATCTTTAGTCAAAGGGAAGGATACATGATGTGTCTCTTCAAATATCTTTTACTCTTGCCAGGACAGTTACTATCACAACTACTACTACTACCACTCCTACCACTCCTACTACTACCACTACTACCACTACTACTATTACTACTACTACCACTACTACTACCACTCCTCCTCCCACTACCACCACCACCACTACTACTACTACCACTACTACTACTACTATTACTACTACTATCACTACCACCACCACCACTACTATTACTACTACTACCACTCCTCCTCCCACTACCACCACCACCACTACTACTACCACTACTACTACTATTACTACTACTACCACTACCACCACCACTACCACTACTACTACTACTACTACTACTACTACTACCACTCCTCCTACTACTACTACCACTACCACCACCACCACCACCACTACTACTACCACTACTACTACTATTACTACTACTACCACTACCACCACTACTACTACTACTATTACTACTACTACCACTACCACCACCACTACCACTACTACTACTACTACCACTACTACTACTACTACTACCACTACCACCACCACCACCACTACTACTACTACTACTATTACTACTACTACCACTACCACCACCACTCCTACTACTATTACTACTACTACCACTACCACCACCACTACCACTACTACTACTACTACCACTCCTCCTCCTACTACTACTACTACTACCACCACTACTACTACTACTACTACTACTACCACTACTACTACCACCACTAACACTACCACCACCACCATCACCATCATTATCACTATCACAATCCTCACTACTCCCACCGACCTCTGCTACTATCACTCCTACCGTTACTATCTGCATGTGCTAGACCTTTGCTCAGATAGACTAATTACTAGCACCTCTACTGCTTTAGTTTCTTCATTTAAGATTGTTTTGTAAACCTTTTTCTCTCCTCATACCAATCCCTACTTGTTGAGAGAAGGCCATGATTAAAGACTGTAATATTGAACGCTGTTAAACAAACTTACCTCATTCTACTGTGGCCTAAGGACCAAATATTTTCAACAACTTGCCAATGCTCTGTGACTATGTATGATGCAATTTCTGCCATAAAGTAAAGATAACAGATACTGAGAAACAAACAAACTACAACAACAACAAAAAAAACCGTAAATGATAAATAAATAAATAAATATATATAAATAAATAGTAGATAGTATCATACTATCTTCTTGTTGTTAAGTGATATGGGAGGGTGACAGATAAAATAAAAGGTAACTAGTAGTGTTAAAAAAATTTTTTAAGGTGGGTATGAGACACAGTTCTGCATCCTGAATCTCAGAGAAAGCAAATTAAAACTCATCACGGAAATAGCAAAGCCTAGTGTAGTGGTGCACATGTGTAATTCCAGCATCCAGAGGTGGAGGCAGCAGGCGTGCCAAAAATTCAAGTCTAGCCTGAGCTATATTGTGAACTTCAGGGCAACCTGCTGTTTGCTTTCAAACGAACAACAGTAGCAGCATTAACAAATCCTCAGTGTCAGATTTATGAAGTCCAAAATAATTTCCAGTATGGTACTGTGTTTCCAGGGTGATGGTCACTGTGGCTTTGGAAAAGATTTATGGTTATGGAAACACTTTTACATATATACTTAAAGTAAAAATAGATGTAAGGGTTGATATAGCAAACTATGATTTTATCTTTAAGGAGCTCAAAATGCATATAAATCGTACTTAAATGTTTACCTAGGATCTCAGGTATGTTCTTTGTGGTTTATCATTATTTCTCCAAGTCTTATGAAGATAAAAGAATGCAGAATGCTGTGAAAGTATGTACTTAAGGATCTGACATCACAACACCAGGAAGGTTCTATGCAAGCGTTCATTTATTCTTTTGCAAATAGCAAAACTTGAATAATTAACTGTACCTGCTTGATGACTGAAATTGATTGACAAACTTTTCAAAACTACAAATGAGGAAAATGGAAAGAAAGAAACAAGAAAGGAAGAAATAAACAAGAAAGGAAAGAGATAGAAATAGATATATGATAGATATAGACAGACAGACAGACAGATATAGGGAGATGGGAGGAGGAGGAAGGGAGGGAGAAGGGGAGAAAGGAAGAGAGGGCTAGGAAAGACCATGCCTACTTCCATGAACTTCCAGATTGAACCCTAATGTTGACAATTTATTTCAGTTATAAGGGTGTCCATGGTGGTCACCCCACCATTGCTTCCAATAAGCCACATCTGACATGATTGAAACCATGTTTTATGGAAGGTCTATCTTCTGCAATAAAAGAACTCATTTACAATTCTTTCAGCTGTAAGAAATTTAATTTAGACAGAAGTCAAAAATAAACATACTTTTTAGAAACTTTCATAAGATATATGCCTACATTTATATTTTCATCTTTCTACTAAGTTTTCCTAAATATTGACATATTGATGGGATTATTACAAAAGTTACTGGAACAAAAGACTCCCTTTGAGATCATTCCATATACTCCTTAATATAATAAAAAAGACCAAAGCAAAATGTCAAAGTGTTTGATTGCACGGACAAATATGTTCTTCCGACTCACTGTTATTATTCATAAAACAATTTCTTGGATGCAGGTAATTGCTAGTTAAGGCCATTAATATTTATACCATTAAAATACAACTCTAAAAGCACAGCACGAATTGTTCATTTTAAATAGTAAATTTGGTACTGTTATCGTGGTGCTTCCTATAGGTAGAATGCTGTTGTGCAAGTTAATGCCATGGCCCAATCTCGCTCTCGCTCTCGCTCTCGCTCTTACTCTGCTTTCCTGCCTCTCTCCACCATACACATGCTAGAGAGTCAGACGTCTGGATTTGTGATAATCTCTCATTGCTGTTGTCCTCTTTCCCTTCCTTCTGTTGTTTATTTATTCTAACCCTTCCAAAGAGTGAGACATTAGCAAGGTACATTAAATCACATTATCTTTGTATAAAACTTTAGCATTGTCACAATGGGAAAAAGAATTAAAAGCAATTGAAAGAAAAATAACTTTTGTATTGTTTTTAACTAACGTTATTTGATTTTCAATTTGAACCTCATCAATATCAACCCATAGTAGTGGAAAGTCATCTTTCTGATTTGTAAAACATATACAACTACTGTATATTATTTTACTTCATTTATTTACTTTTAATGTAAGGATTTTGGTAATAAAAATCTGAGATATGAGTTATGCATTACTTGGTCAGAGAAACGTAAGTGGAGATCAGTGTCTTAAGGCCTTACTCATGCGCCTTAATTCTAAGTCACAGGTAGGGACACCATTGGGCTTTGGCAGTTTTTAATATTTCCCTGGTGATTGAGGTTTTTGACATATGACATGCTTTTATTCTTATGTGTAACTTAGAGTATGTTCTTGAATGAACATACATATGTGTGTGGGCATGTACAGTAAATTGTAGTGAATATATTTAACATTCTCACTTTTAAAGTAGCTTCCCTGTGAATTTACTAATAAACATGGATCTCTCAGCCCATTGTTTAACCAAGTAAACTTAATTATACTCAAAAATTGTTTACTAAAAAGTATACATATTGAATGATACATTTCCTTAATAGAGTATACCTGTGGCAGATAAAATGTCTCTCTTACGTATATGAGGTTTTATAATCATATATTATTTTACGAAAGTATCTAGTTTCAGTGGGTCCAAGGTAAAATATTACTCATGGTTAATAATTCATGAATGAAATTGAGAAACCAACTCCTCCCTTATCAGTGGTATTTCCCCATATTTATTTGTAACCAAGGCATTGACTACAATACTGCGGCCAAGTATTTATAGTATTAGATACCTATAGGGCAGCATCTCCACATGGAAAGGTATACCCATGTTCACTAGAAGGAGCTTTAAATGGTAGAATGCCAAAGCATTAGAATAGTACTCAATACGTACCAAAGACAGGCTGATTAATCTCAGACCACCTTTCTGAGGTGCAAAGCCTCGCAGTTTATGTTCTAAACCAGATCTTGAAATAGGAATTCATCCAAGGACCTGCTAGATACAAATGAGCAAATAGCATCATTACAGTGGATAAAACAAGTGACTTAGAAAACAAAAAACAACAAAAACTGCTACAGCATTTGTTTACTCTACTGGATGATTAATTCCATTCAAGAGAAGATGCTGGGCGTTGAAAGAGGAGGTGGCACCTGTTCTTGTTCACAAACACTCTGAAGTTTCTATTTATGGTGTGTGTGTGTGTCTTTGTATGTCTTTCTATGTGTGTGCATTTGTGTGTGCATATGTGTGTATGAATGTGTATGTTGTATCCTAAAATAGAAATTTATTCAAAATGAGATCACACCAGAAAACAAAGCTAGCATATGAACAGGCATGAAAAGAATCAGAAATACGTGGGGACATAGGTCATTTTAAAGATCCTTCGAAAATAAAGATGTTTCGAGTATGCAAGGGAAGTGTATTGAGTGACACAAGCAAGCACTCTTTATTTATTTTGCTTATTTTCGGAACGGAAATCCACAGATGGTTGCCAGAAACATTTGAGATCACAAAGTACAATTTCACTGCTAAGATTTTAGTCACTGAAAGATATGCAGTGACTTTAAGAGCAACATATTTAGCAAGGTAAATGATAGATGTACTATATTAAAGGCTGGACCTTGAAAAAGACATCATGAGTCATGAATATGTACAGCTTCTAGCCATGTGTGTACCCCGAGTACTTCTGGAACATTAGAGAATGGGAGTCTCCCTTTGGGGATCTTTCAAGAACACATATAAAGTTCTGTGATACTTGAATTTACATACCATAAAACCGTGAGGGATTGTGAGTGTGGGGTTAGCTGATGTGTCCAGTATGGCTCTATCCATGATCTTACATCTAACAAATGGAGGGAGGGGTACTGGAGGTCAGTCCCGTCCACACCGGAAGATCTGCTCCAGGAACATAGCAAGTCTGGTGATAAATGAGTGTTTCTGGGCATGGCGATAGCTTGCTGGAAGTTGGGGAAGATAAAGAGCAGAAGCAGTTCGGGCTTGTTTGTTTTCTTTTCTTCCTTTATTAATGATTTGATCGACGTGAGGAAAGTGGGTGGCAGTCAAATCTGCAGATGGTGTGACACAAGGATCAGTCTGAAAACATCTGAACCAGCCTCGCCAGAACCTGGGAGTTCAGTAAAATGCGATAATTAGAACACAGTACTGGTGAGATAGACCTGAGGGCATTTAAATGGGTTAAACTATTAAGCTGGAGAGGAAAATGCCAGAGGATACAGAAGTGCCTGAGGCACCCTGAGTTCAAACAGAAACTACCGGACCCTGTTAGTGTAAACTAGGATTCCATGTTCAAATTTTTTAAAGTTGATGATTTTGTGACTTATTCTTACATATTGAAATATCCACTAAACTTTTCAAGGAGGGACACACACACTCACTCACACACACATATATATATATATATATATATATATATATATATATATATGCCACCAGCAAGGTTAGTAGGTGGAAGTTTTTAATACAAGAAAGCATGGTGTCCAAAATTTGAGCATCATTGACTCCAATTTTAAAGTAAGTACTTTATGCTTTTTATTAACAAAATGCAGGGGGGTTTTTTGGACAATGGCCTCTGATTAGCCTAATTTAACAGTTTTTCTAGCCCAAAGCAAGCACATTCATATGCTTGTTAATTTGTGTGGGCAAACTGAAGTGAATAATTTGTGGAAGAATGGCAGAATATTAATTGACTAAGTTGTCCTCCCAGGGGGCCCCAGGCACTTGGAAAAGTGGTTAAGAGTTGCCTAGATTTTGATAGCCTGAATTTTGTATCTAATTTGCTTTGCTGCCTAGTATATTTACCTAGCTTAAAATAAAATGGAAAAAATTTTCAATTAATTAATAAGGTTTGTGGCTATTGTAGAGGATAGGAAGGATGCCATCTCAAGTTATCATTCTGTGTATGAGGTACTTGAAGGTAAACAGAAAGCAGAGATCTTGGACCAGCTCTCACCCTGCCTCTTTCTGCTGGTAACAGAATGCTTAGTCTGTGGAAACTGCTTGAATCAGGCCACACAGAACGATAGACTATAGTTTTACCTTTTCTGGCATTCCAAAATAAATTAGGAAGCAAAGACTGATTGAAAAAAATGAACTTGTTTATGGTCTTGCCAAATATTAGTATTTCTATTTACATTTTAAATGTTATCTCATTTCATGGTTTCCCCCTCCAAAAGCCCGCTATCCTACCTCACCCGCCCTCTGCTTCTATGAGGCTGCTCCCTCACCCACCCACATACTCCCCCCACCCCCCCACCCCCCCCCGCACCCTGACATTCCCCTACACTGGGACATCGAGCCTTCACAGGACCAAGGTCCTCTCCTCCCACTGACGCCCAACAAGGCCGTCCTCTGCTACAGATGCTGATGGAGCCATAGATCCATTCCTGTGTTCTTTTGGAATGGTGGGTTTCCTCCCTGGAAACTCTGGGGTCAGGGTGGGAGTGTCTGGTTGGTTGATATTGTGTTCTTCTTCTGGGATTACAAACTCCTTCAGCTATTTCAATCCTTTCTCTAACTCCTCTGTTGAGGATCCCGTTCTCAGTTCAATGGTTGAATGTGAGCATCTGTCTCTGTACTTGTAAGGCTCTGGCAGAGCCTCTCAGCAGACAGCTCTGTCAGGCTCCTGTCAGCATGCACTTCTTGGCATCCACGATGTTGTCTGGGTCTGGTGGCTGTATATGGGATACATCCCCATGTGAGGCAATCTCTGGATGGCCTTTCAGTCTCTGCTCCACACCTTGTCTCCTGTTCCATTAGTCCGATTACTTGTGTAGTAAACCTTGAACTCAAAAAATAAAGAGAAAAGTAAGAGAGAAAGGAAGAGAGAGAGAGACAGAGAGAGAGAGAGAGAGACAGAGAGAGAGAGAGAGAGAAAGGAGACTATGTGTGTCTTGTTCTTTTATCCCAAACCATCCCATAGGGCAGCATTAATTGAAAGCATAATCCAAACATGTATGTGCATAAAGTGATTAGATACATGCTAGATTCAGGTAGAAATATAAATTGGATCAAGAAAAACATGAAGCTACAGGCTGTGATGGAGACATAGGAAGGGTCCAGGTAGTGATAAAGTGCGCAGGGAGTTTCTTGTGCCTTCAAAACCTCCAAAACCTACAAAGAAACAACAGCACCTTTTCTTCTCTTACCCTAGGGAACCAAAATAAACTTGGAGTGTGTATTGTTAAAAGCTGTTATGATTAAATGTTGGCAGATAGACTAGAAGGTTAGCACATTTGCCTCTCAAGCCTGGTGACTTTCGTTGAGTCTCTGAAACCTATGTGGAGGTGGACAGAGAAAAACTGAGTCCAAAGTTGTCTTCATGAGCTTCATATACAGACGATGGCACACACATGCCTGCATTCATACATCAAAAAGCACTAAATTAAAATATTCCAAAACTTAAAAGATAAAAGTCTCTTCTCTAAAGCTGTATTTCTTCAGTTGCACATCTACAACCACTGCCAAAGATGTGTAAATAAACAGAGAAAACAGCAACAGCAGCAACAACATACAAACAAAACAGCCCAAGCAAGCAAAAGATTTTTTTTTTATTTTGCTGGCAGCACATAGCATCTTGGCAAAGGACCTACTGTTTAGTAAGTTGGTTTGTTTTATTGATTATTTTGGGAATTTCACTTAATACACCCCAATCACACTTATTTCCTAGTCCTCACTGGTCTACCACCCCACCCTTGTGACATTTCCAAGGGAAATAAAGAAATAAAAGAGAAGAAAAAAATTATAAAAATACCAATTCCTATTTGTTTTGCTTATGTATTCACTGGAGTGCACTCAATGGTCCAGTGGCCCGCCCCTTAACAGCTGGCTTGTTAGGATTTTGGAAACTTAGGGAATCTGTATCTACAATCACATTGTTAATTCACTGTGAGCATCTGCTAGAAGGAAATGTACAATGGTATTTTCCCCATATTTTCCACTTTTGAGCATGTTATTTGGGATACATGTGTGTTGAAGTGTCTGTCACTGGGGCTTCTAATTAGTATCATCTGAACCACACATTCCACCTCTATGGTCCTAGGAGGAGATGGCGTTTATCTTTTGACCTCAATAGCATCTTTCCTGTAATCTCACTCCTTGTACTTCTTCCTGTTGATTTCCATTTCTCTTGGAATAATCCTCACTCATATGAACCTTTAATTCAATTAAATTTATATTCACTTTTGACTTTTTCATGTGTCCTTACTTTTTAACCTCAATGATATAACTGGCAAACAAAACATTAAGTAATTGTCTTCGTTAACAAATGGAAAGACATAGATGTAAAACGGCAGTGCACCTCAAAGTTTCTGTGTCCATGTGTAATACTACCCACTACAGGACAGGGAAGGTGTTCTCGAGTGTAAATGCTATCACTGCCTAAATGTAATACAGTCCGCCTGTAACCAGTGCTTAATGACTGTTAAAAGACCAATTGCAATAGATGCTTGCTAGGAATCACCAACCACATGTGGACTGGTGGTTTTGGGTTTTTTGTTTGTTTGTTTGTTTTTTGTTTTTTTGTTTTTGTTTTTTTGGGGGGGGACTATTGGAGTAGCTTTAATTTTCCTCACATATTTTCTCTTCTATCTTCTTAACTCTTTTCTTCAGATGTCATCATTCACTTTTCTAACTTTGATTACAGAGGGTACCCACATTTCCATATAGTGAAAGATTCTTCTTTGCCTTCGGCATTGAGTGAAACTCTGAATGTAATAGGAATGTGTTCTACGTAATTTATTCTGTAATCATTATTCTGTCTTGGTACCAACTTACATAAAGTCATAATACATGACCAATGTTTTTACCTTCCACCTCTTCCCTGATTTTTACAGTAATCAATGTAAGGATGGAATGCGCCTTCTCCCACAACCCTCCTCTACTATCTTACTTTATTTTTCTTAAATGTAGAATATTTTTAAATAAATAGTTTTAAAAATATTTTAAATACAGATTATTTTTTAAATACAGAATTAGAACTCTGGTCGGGCTATCAGGGTCAAAGCCCCAAACTGGCTATCACATGTTATTCTCCTGCCTCAGCCATGACTGCTGACATTTTTTTTTTATCGTTGCCCATACAGGATACTGAGATGCTCTCAATAAGAAAGTTGATAACAGCTGTAGAACGACCTGAGCAGAGGTGACACACAGGACATGGACTGAATTCTACCTCTACAGCTTGGACAATCAGAGAAACTGACTTGCAATGTGCAATTCTATCCACATTGCTACCCATTTTCAGGTGTATAAAACACCACCTCCACACAGCCTTCCCTCTGCAGAGAGACTGGGACGCTTAGATTAGGATTAAAAGAGTAATTCTGCTCCTTTAGTGCAACAAAGACTCGGCAGGCCATCTCAAGTCAAAGTACGATAAGGAAAGTAGATTATAGTCAAGAACTAAAATTTAGTAATATTACAACTTTCTATAACTCATGTGGCTTTCTTCTATTCTGTTTGTTGTCTTTTTGCTTTTGTTTTTGTTTTGTGTTTTGTTTGTTTCATTTGCTTTGTTTTGTTTTGTTTTTCTCCTGATCTAATACTATAGGGCTGCTTTTTCTTTTTGACTTATCATTCCTTTCAATGGAATGATTGAGGTTTCCTTCATAGAGATCTATCAGTTGCCTAGATTTACTCACAATGACGTGGTTATTAATTTTGTTGGAATTTCAAATAGCTCATCTTGAAAATGTTTTGTTGCTACAAAACATAATTTTTTTGTTAATGGATCCAAATATCTTTGTAAATTTTCTCTTCGGTCCAAGTAGTTTACAGTCAGTTTGTCAAATCGCCCACACCTCTCTATACAGAGGTGTAGCTGTAGGGTTCTGATCAAATTACCAGATTAGGTTTTTAAAAAAAAGGAGTAGGAGCAAACCAAATGGATATGGAAAGTTGTAATAAAATTAAATTTTAGGTCTTTACTATAAATCCCAGTTTAACTTCCCTTAAAATAAATTTAATAACATGTATAATCACTCAGCAGGAATAATTTATTCTATAATTTATCACCTTAAAAGAATTCTTGTTTCTGAAATTATAGTTGCAAGAAAAAGTATATCAATTAATTCTGCCTTTTAACTTTTACAGGTAACATGGTAAATCACATCTGTAATTCACATGATTCAAATCATGGTTTATTTTCTCTGAACACAAAATATTAAAAATGTAAAAGTGTTCCAATGGGTTAGTTGAAGGGGAATTTTGGTTCTATATATTCTTTGTGTGTGTAGGGATATATATGTATAGTCAAAACTGTTACGTGTAGAAGCCAGGACTGAAACGAGGTAGGTTGTGTTGACTAGCCAGAGAGCCCAGGTATTTGCCTGTCTCTGCCTCCCCAGGGCTGGAATTGAAGGCCCAATGAGTTTAGCTTTTTTTGCATGGGTTTTGGAGATCATGCTCAGGTCCTTATGCTTACATAGCAAGTATCATGCTGACTGACCTCAGTCCCTCTTCCTAGATTTCTAAGTGAGACAATTGCTAAATTTCCCTAGATTATCGCCTTTAAAAATGGTTACACTAAACAGTAATCAATGTGTTGTCATTTAGTGTGTCAGCATTACTAAGATGAATACTCACTTCCTATACATTAAACATTAATTGTTTTTTTGATATTCCTTCCGTTTATTTTATTTCCCCCTAATATATATATTTGGCTCACAAAGGTTGTGCACAGACTGATTGCTGGACTTAAGTAAAATGTCACTTGTTAAAGTGCCCAAGGCCCTGTGTGGCACGTTGGAGGTGTGCTCTACGTAACTCACTTGCCCTTTCCTTTTGGCTATATGTTTTTAAAGGAAGAACAGGCGGGTCCTGCAGTTCTTTTTTGTTAACAGCAGCTTAAAATAGCCACCAACACTGGAGTCAGCAAGTGTGTTTGGTTTCCCTCAAAAAATGTTCCTTGCAGAATGCACACAATGTTCTTTTGCATAGTAAATCCCCAGACTAGAAGCCTGTCCCAAAGGGGTGATTATTATTTAAATCTAAGCCAGGTTATTAGGGAACATGTGGTGAACTCTTTGGCTTCCTATACTTTCCTTTATTTGGATTGCTGCAATTCCAGGTTTCAAACTGAAGCTTGACCTAAGTTCCAACACAGGGGAATGTAGGGAAAGAGGGATCTCCTTGGGAAAGCTTGAAGTGCTTGAGAGGACCTATGGAGCCCATAGGTCACCTACATTTTCCATTGACTTGGTACTAGGAATAGTGATTCTTCACTATCACTGTAAGTCAAGGACCCTGCACTGTCTTTAGCAATTAAGTTGTTGAGAAAGGCAACTGGTGTTTCTGAGATCACAGAAGACCATTGTAACACAAGATAGATTAGTTCCTGCCCCACCCCATCTCTCTGTGTTTGTGTTGGAGATGACACAAAGGAAAGAGAAACAGCCCTCTGATATCTACATAAAACAATATAGTACACCCTGAAAGTTACACTCAATATGAAGGGAGGATACAATTGAACATGTCAAAAAACAAAGTTTCTCATCGAGTTATTTTTTAAAGGAGAGAGGATAGATAGATAGATAGATAGATAGATAGATAGATAGATAGATAGATAGTTAAATAGATAGATACATACATATATAGATATATAGTTTGACTGATAGATTGACAGGTGCATCCTGTGTCTGAAAAAGGACAAAAACAAAACAGACATGATCCAGTATGCAATTCTTGATAGGATGTTTCTTGATGTTATCTTCTCTTCTGTCCCCAAAAATGAGAGGACTTAACTTTTTTTTTTTTGGTGTCCCCAGGACTCCTCAAATTGGCTCAGGTATTTCTTTCTACTTTATGGGTAAGAAACCCGAGTTACAAAAACATTAAGTAAATTCTCTAATACCACTCAGTTAAAAAGTACAAGTTGGAGGTTAATCCTGACCTAGCTAAATGGTCAGGATGACGCGTCTCCCTCCTGGGAAGCTCACTGCATTGGCTCTTACATTTTTTTTTTATTAACTTAAGTATTTCTTAAATACATTTCGAGTGTTATTCCCTTTCCCGGTTTCCGGGCAAACAACCCCCTCCCCCCTCCCCTTCCTTATGGGTGTTCCCCTCCCAACCCTCCCCCCATTGCCGCCCTCCCCCCATAGACTAGTTCACTGGGGGTTCAGTCTTAGCAGGACCCAGGGCTTCCCCTTCCACTGGTGCTCTTACTAGGATATTCATTGCTACCTATGGGGTCAGAGACCAGGGTCAGTCCATGTATAGTCTTTAGGTAGTGGCTTAGTCCCTGGAAGCTCTGGTTGCTTGGCATTGTTGTACTTTTGGGGTCTCGAGCCCCTTCAAGCTCTTCCAGTTCTTTCTCTGATTCCTTCAATAGGGGACCTATTCTCAGTTCAGTGGTTTGCTGCTGGCATTCGCCTCTGTACTTGCTGTATTCTGGCTGTGTCTCTCAGGAACGATCTACATCCGGCTCCTGTCGGTCTGCACTTCTTTGCTTCATTCATCTTGTCTAATTGGGTGGCTGTATATGTATGGGCCACATGTGGAGCAGGCTCTGAATGGGTGTTCCTTCAGTCTCTGTTTTAATCTTTGCCTCTCCCTTCCCTGCCAAGGGTATTCTTTTTCCTCATTTAAAGAAGGAGTGAAGCATTCACATTTTGATCATCCGTCTTGAGTTTCGTTTGTTCTAGGGATCTAGGGTAATTCAAGCATTTGGGCTAATAGCCACTTATCAATGAGTGCATACCATGTATGTCTTTCTGTGATTGGGTTAGCTCACTCAGGATGATATTTTCCAGTTCCAACCATTTGCCTACGAATTTCATAAACTCGTTGTTTTTGATAGCTGAGTAATATTCCATTGTGTAGATGTACCACATTTTCTGTATCCATTCCTCTGTTGAAGGGCATCTGGGTTCTTTCCATTTTCTGGCTATTATAAATAAGGCTGCGATGAACATAGTGGAGCACGTGTCTCTTTTATATGTTGAGGCATCTTTTGGGTATATGCCCAAGAGAGGTATAGCTGGATCCTCAGGCAGTTCAATGTCCAATTTTCTGAGGAACCTCCAGACTGATTTCCAGAATGGTTTTACCAGTCTGCAACCCCACCAACAATGGAGGAGTGTTCCTCTTTCTCCACATCCTCGCCAGCATCTGCTGTCACCTGAGTTTTTGATCTTAGCCAATCGCACTGGTGTGAGGTGAAATCTCAGGGTTGTTTTGATTTGCATTTCCCTTATGACTAAAGATGTTGAACATTTCTTTAGGTGTTTCTCAGCCATTCGGCATTCCTCAGCTGTGAATTCTTTGTTTAGCTCTGAACCCCATTTTTTAATAGGGTTATTTGTCTCCCTGCGGTCTAACTTCTTGAGTTCTTTGTATATTTTGGATATAAGGCCTCTATCTGTTGTAGGATTGGTAAAGATCTTTTCCCAATCTGTTGGTTGCCGTTTTGTCCTAACCACAGTGTCCTTTGCCTTACAGAAGCTTTGCAGTTTTATGAGATACCATTTGTCGATTCTTGATCTTAGAGCATAAGCCATTGGTGTTTTGTTCAGGAAATTTTTTCCAGTGCCCATGTGTTCCAGATGCTTCCCTAGTTTTTCTTCTATTAGTTTGAGTGTGTCTGGTTTGATGTGGAGGTCCTTGATCCACTTGGACTTAAGCTTTGTACAGGGTGATAAGCATGGATCGATCTGCATTCTTCTACATGTTGCCCTCCAGTTGAACCAGCACCATTTGCTGAAAATGCTACCTTTTTTCCATTGGATGGTTTTGGCTCCTTTGTCAAAAATCAAGTGACCATAGGTGTGTGGGTTCATTTCTGGGTCTTCAATTCTATTCCATTGGTCTATCTGTCTGTCTCTGTACCAATACCATGCAGTTTTTATCACTATTGCTCTGTAATACTGCTTGAGTTCAGGGATAGTGATTCCCCCTGAAGTCCTTTTATTGTTGAGGATAGCTTTAGCTATCCTGGGTTTTTTGTTATTCCAGATGAATTTGCAAATTTTTCTGTCTAACTCTTTGAAGAATTGGATTGGTATTTTGATGGGGATTGCATTGAATCTGTAGATTGCTTTTGGTAAAATGGCCATTTTTACTATATTAATCCTGCCAATCCATGAGCATGGGAGATTTTTCCATCTTCTGAGGTCTTCTTCAATTTCTTTCCTCAGTGTCTTGAAGTTCTTATTGTACAGATCTTTTACTTGCTTGGTTAAAGTCACACCGAGGTACTTTATATTATTTGGGTCTATTATGAAGGGTGTCGTTTCCCTAATTTCTTTCTCGGCTTGTTTCTCTTTTGTATAGAGGAAGGCAACTGATTTATTTGAGTTAATTTTATACCCAGCCACTTTGCTGAAGTTGTTTATCAGCTTTAGTAGTTCTCTGGTGGAACTTTTGGGATCACTTAAATATACTATCATGTCATCTGCAAATAGTGATATTTTGACCTCTTCTTTTCCGATCTGTATCCCCTTGACATCCTTTTGTTGTCTGATTGCTCTGGCTAGAACTTCAAGAACTATATTGAATAAGTAGGGAGAGAGTGGGCAGCCTTGTCTAGTCCCTGATTTTAGTGGGATTGCTTCAAGTTTCTCTCCATTTAGTTTAATGTTAGCAACTGGTTTGCTGTATATGGCTTTTACTATGTTTAGGTATGGGCCTTGAATTCCTATTCTTTCCAGGACTTTTATCATGAAGGGGTGTTGAATTTTGTCAAATGCTTTCTCAGCATCTAATGAAATGATCATGTGGTTCTGTTCTTTCAGTTTGTTTATATAATGGATCACGTTGATGGTTTTCCGTATATTAAACCATCCCTGCATGCCTGGGATGAAGCCTACTTGATCATGGTGGATGATTGTTTTGATGTGCTCTTGAATTCGGTTTGCCAGAATTTTATTCAGTATTTTTGCGTCGATATTCATAAGGGAAATTGGTCTGAAGTTCTCTTTCTTTGTTGTGTCTTTGTGTGGTTTAGGTATAAGATTAATTGTGGCTTCGTAGAAGGAATTCGGTAGGGCTCCATCTGTTTCAATTTTGTGGAATAGTTTGGATAATATTGGTATGAGGTCTTCTATGAAGGTTTGATAGAATTCTGCACTAAACCCGTCTGGACCTGGACTCTTTTTGGTTGGGAGACCTTTAATGACTGCTTCTATTTCCTTAGGAGTTATGGGGTTGTTTAACTGGTTTATCTGTTCCTGATTTAACTTCGATACCTGGTATCTGTCTAGGAAATTGTCCATTTCCTGAAGATTTTCAATTTTTGTTGAATATAGGTTTTTATAGTAAGATCTGATGATTTTTTGAATTTCCTCTGAATCTGTAGTTATGTCTCCCTTTTCATTTCTGATTTTGTTAATTTGGACGCACTCTCTGTGTCCTCTCGTTAGTCTGGCTAAGGGTTTATCTATCTTGTTGATTTTCTCAAAGAACCAACTTTTGGTTCTGTTGATTCTTTCTATGGTCCTTTTTGTTTCTACTTGGTTGATTTCAGCTCTGAGTTTGATTATTTCCTGCCTTCTGCTCCTCCTGGGTGTATTTGCTTCTTTTTTCTAGAGCTTTTAGGTGTGCTGTCAAGCTGCTGACATATGCTCTTTCCTGTTTCTTTCTGCAGGCACTCAGCACTATGAGTTTTCCTCTTAGCACAGCTTTCATTGTGTCCCATAAGTTTGAGTATGTTGTATCTTCATTTTCATTAAATTCTAAAAAGTTTTTAATTTCTTTCTTTATTTCTTCCTTGACCAGGTTATCATTGAGTAGAGCATTGTTCAATTTCCACGTATATGTGGGCATTCTTCCCTTATTGTTATTGAAGACCAGTTTTAGGCGGTGGTGGTCCGATAGCACGCATGGGATTATTTCTATCTTTCTGTACCTGTTGAGGCCCGTCTTTCGACCAATTATATGGTCAATTTTGGAGAAAGTACCTTGAGGAGCTGAGAAGAATGTATATCCTTTTGCTTTAGGATAGAATGTTCTATAAATATCCGTTAAGTCCACTTGGCTCATGACTTCTCTTAGTCTGTCGACATCACTGTTTAATTTCTGTTTCCATGATCTGTCCATTGATGAGAGTGGGGTGTTGAAATCTCCCACTATTATTGTGTGAGGTGCAATGTGTGTTTTGTGCTTTAGTAAGGTTTCTTTTACATATGTAGGTTCCCTTGTATTTGGGGCATAGATATTTAGGATTGAGAGTTCATCTTGGTGGATTTTTCCTTTGATGAATATGAAGTGTCCTTCCTTATCTTTTTTGGTGACTTTTAGTTGAAAATTAATTTTATTTGATATTAGAATGGCTACTCCAGCTTGCTTCTTCTGACCATTTGCTTGGAAAGTTGTTTTCCAGCCTTTCACTCTGAGGTAGTGTCTGTCTTTGTCTCTGAGGTGTGTTTCCTGTAGGCAGCAGAATGCAGGGTCCTCGTTGCGTATCCAGTTTGTTAATCTATGTCTTTTTATTGGGGAGTTGAGGCCATTGATATTGAGAGATATTAAGGAATAGTGATAATTGTTTCCCTTTATATTCATATTTGGATGTGAGGTTATGTTTGTGTGCTTTCATTCTCTTTGTTTTGTTGCCAAGACGATTAGTTTCTTGCTTCTTCTAGGGTATAGCTTGCCTCCTTATGTTGGGCTTTACCATTTTTATCCTTTGTAGTGCTGGATTTGTAGAAAGATATTGTGTAAATTTGGTTTTGTCATGGAATATCTTGGTTTCTCCATCAATGTTAATTGAGAGTTTTGCTGGATACAGTAACCTGGGCTGGCATTTGTGTTCTCTTAGGGTCTGTATGACATCAGTCCAGGATCTTCTGGCCTTCATAGTTTCTGGCGAGAAGTCTGGTGTGATTCTGATAGGTCTCCCTTTATATGTTACTTGACCTTTTTCCCTTACTGCTTTTAATATTCTTTCTTTATTTTGTGCGTTTGGTGTTTTGACAATTATGTGACAGGAGGTGTTTCTTTTCTGGTCCAGTCTATTTGGAGTTCTGTAGGCTTCTTGTATGTCTATGGGTATCTCTTTTTTTAGGTTAGGGAAGTTTTCTTCTATGATTTTGTTGAAGATATTTACTGGTCCTTTGAGCTGGGAGTCTTCACTCTCTTCTATACCTATTATCCTTAGGTTTGATCTTCTCATTGAGTCCTGGATTTCCTTTATGTTTTGGACAGTAGCTTTTTCAGCTTTACATTATCTTTGACAGTTGAGTCAATGATTTCTATGGAATCTTCTGCTCCTGAGATTCTCTCTTCCATCTCTTGTATTCTGTTGGTGAAGCTTGTATCTACAGCTCCTTGTCTCTTCTTTTGGTTTTCTATATCCAGGGTTGTTTCCATGTGTTCTTTCTTGATTGCTTCTATTTCCATTTTTAATTCCTTCAACTGTTTGATTGTGTTTTCCTGGAATTCTTTCAGGGATTTTTGCGATTCCTCTCTGTAGGCTTCTACTTGTTTATTAATGTTTTCCTGTGTTTCCCTAAGCGTGTTCATGTCTTTCTTGAAGTCCTCCAGCATCATGATCAAATATGATTTTGAAACTAGATCTTGCTTTTCTGGTGTGTTTGGATATTCCATGTTTGTTTTGGTGGGAGAATTGGGCTCCGATGATGGCAGGTAGTCTTGGTTTCTGTTGCTTGGGTTCCTGCGCTTGCCTCTCGCCATCAGATTATCTCTAGTGTTACTTTGTTCTGCTATTTCTGACAGTGGCTAGACTGTCCTATAAGCCTGTGTGTCAAGAGTGCTGTAGACCTGTTTTCCTCTCTTTCAGTCAGTTATGCGGACAGAGTGTTCTGCTTTCCGGCGTGTAGTTTTTCCTCTCTACAGGTCTTCAGCTGTTCCTGTGGGCCTGTGTCTTGAGTTCACCAGGCAGCTTTCTTGCAGCAGAAAATTTGGTCTTACCTGTGGTCCTGAGGCTCAAGTTCGCTCGTGGGGTGCTGCCCAGGGACTCTCTGCAGCGGCAGCAACCAGGAAGACCTGTGCCGCCCCTTCTGGGAGCTTCAGTGCACCAGGGTTCCAGATGGTCTTTGGCTTTTTCCTCTGGCGTCCGAGATGTGTGTGCAGGGAGCAGTCTCTTCTGGTTTCCCAAGCTTGTCTGCCTCTCTGAAGGTTTAGCTCTCCCTCCCACAGGATTTGGGTGCAGAGAACTGTTTATCCGGTCTGTTTCTTTCAGGTTCCGGTGGTGTCTCAGGCAGGTGTCCTGCCGCTCCTGGGCCCTCCCCCACGGTAGCCCAGAGGCCTTATACAGTTTCCTCTTGGGCCAGGGATGTGGGCAGGGGTGAGCAGTGTTGGTGGTCTCTTCCGCTCTGCAGCCTCAGGAGTGGCTCTTACATTTTTAAGACTGAAATATTGAGCCAGTCAAGATTAGGAACTGTGCCTGTGGCCCAGAAAAGGGATTCATAATGGATGCTTATAGATCACAGAGAATTGGTGAAAGAGTAAATATTTATTGCAATCTAAAATAAACAAAGTCTTATGCTGTCAAGGGGAATTTTAATAAAAGGATGAACACCTAATTTGACCATGTTGTTTTTGGGGTTTTGTTTTTATCATTGTGCACTGCAGTGTGCTGCTTTGCTTTATTTTGTGACAGTCTAGTGAATAGTCTAGATTGACTTGGCAGTGTGTAGCATGGTGCTAATGACTAGGAATAAAATGCAAAATAAATATTTTGTTACCCAAAGTTCTGCTGTTCCAGCGGATCTGTTAGAAGCCAAGTATAGATGTTTAGAGATACATTATGTATAATATAAAACATTCATTCCCTCTGTCTCATTAACTGTATTTTGAAATTCATAATAAGCCAAACTTTTTATGTCCTCTAATTGAACAAAGCAGATATAGATCAAGTGAATCTTCCTAGAAATTTCTACTAAACAACCAAATATATCTTGAGAAAAAGTCACTCCTTTTTATCTCAACTAATTTACAACCCACTCAGTGCTCCCCTCCTGGTTACACACCACTCACAGAAAATCCTTCCCCCCAAATTCCTCCTCTACTCCTCTAAGCAGGTGGGGGCCCCCTGGGTTTCCCCAACCCTGGCCCATCAAACTGTTTTTGAGACTAGGCATATCCTCTCCAACTGGGACAAGAAAGGGTTTACCAGCTAGAAGAACATAACCCACAGACAGGCGCCAGTTTTGGGATAGTGTCCACTCCAGTTGTCCAGGACCCACATGAAGACCAAGTAGCACATCTGCTACATATGTGCAGCGAGGCCTAGGTCTACTCTAGCTCCAAAAGGGCCTGCAATCCTTCCTCCTTTTCTTCCATAAGATTCCCCAAGATCCATTCACTGTTTGGCTGTAGATATCTGATCTGGGATTCAGCTGTTGGGTGGAGCATCTTGCAGGACAGCCATGCTAGACTCCTACCTGCAAACAGCAGAGTATGATTAATAGTGTTAGGAATTGGTGCTTGCCCATGGGTGGAATTATGTTTTCAATTCAGATTCTTATCATTTGGCCATTCCCTCAGTCTTTGTTCCATCCCCTGTCCTTGCATTTCTAGTAGACGTTATAAATTTGGGGTTGAAAATTTTGTGGGTGTGTTGGTGTCCCTGTCACTTCACAGGGGTTCCTAAGTACAGGCCTCTTCAAGTTCCACATTCCCAATGCTGTGACTCGCAGGTAAGATCACCCCCATTGATTCCTGGATGTAACTTTAATTTTTCAAAGTAGACTTTCAATGATGATCCTTAAATGCTCTAGGCTCCCTATTAGACCACCAACCCCAGAGCTAGTGGCAAAGGATCATACGGGAGGAGTGGACCTGTTCAGAAATGGTTCTTTGGAGTAACCTCCATCTGTGTTGTGTGAAAACCAGCAGTTCTGTTCACAGGTCGGCAGCAGCAGCTCAATCCACTCACAAAAACTTCGTGGATATACCAGCAGTTCAGTCCAGTAGCAGCAAGAGTGGCAAAACCTAGCAGAGACAGACAGGCCTCAGCCTGGAGTCAGCAGGAGAGACCAGGGCCAAGAGGAAATCAGGGAAAAGTAATTGGCTTTGCCTCTCCCAGAAAAGTAAAGATCAACAAAGACTTGAGACCAACAAACATTTAGTTATGCAAGCAAGCCTAGCTTAGCCCCAGTGACTATCCCTCGAGTCCACTTTATGTTCCCTCCAAAACCCAAATATCCTCCACAGGTTTTGCCTGAGCATGTATCATTCCTCAGCACACATGCCTGCCTCAGCTGACATCACTCTGCCAATCAGCCTGAGTCTACGGAAGCACTAAGAGGTTGCAGCATACCACCAGGACTTTTTCACTGAGTTTCTCTCTATGGAATCTCTACAAATGCAGTTTAATTATGCAACGTAGGCTGCCCAATACATGTATGTTGTTAGCAAAGAATCCTTCCTCATGTGACATTTCACAGGGTTGCTTTAGCAGAATATCCCTTTACCTGTGTGAGCTTTAGTTCCTTCACAAGTCTGACTTAGACTTTCACCTGTGTCTACTCAATGCAATGTTCCTTCACATGATTGCCTTAGCAAAACACCATCCAATAAAACTGACTTTCCAAAGAACCTTTAAGTTTCCCCTTCACTATGGACAATCTTGAGAGCTCAAGGGAGACCACCACTTCTGGTCACATTCCTGGCCCAAGAGGAGCTTGCTTAGTGCCCTCTCGATATGGGAACATAGGAGCAGACAGCAGCAGAACACTTCAGGTCTCTGCTTGAGCCCAGAGCTAAAAGCCAGTCACCTGGAGTGCTGACACACCTGAGAGCAGAGGTTAAGACAAAGACTTCTGCTCCAAGCCACCTGGAGGCTTCAGGACACACAAACATAGGAGCAGCTCTCTGTTGTCAGATCTGGCTGAAAGAAAGAAAACAGGTCTACAGGAGTGCTGACACACAGGCTTAACAGGAGTGTTAAGGCACTGTCAGAGTTAGCAAGACAAGTTAACACCAGAGACCATCTGATGGTGAGAGGCAAGCATAGAAACATAAGCAACAGAAACCAAGACTTCTTGGGATCAGCAGAGCCCAGTTCCCCCACCAAAGCAAACACTGGATATCCCAACACATGGGAAAAGCAAGTTGTGGATTTAAAATCACATTTTATGATGATGATAGAGGACTTTAAGAAAGACAGAAATAACTCCCTTAAAGAAATACAAGACAACACAAATAAAAAAATAGAAGTCCTTAAAAGGAAAACACAAAAATCCCATAAAGAGTTACAGGAAAACACAACCAAACAGATGAAGGAACTAAACAAAACCATCAAGGATGTAAGAGCGGGAAGAGAAACAATAAAGAAATCACAAAGACAGACCACCCTGGAGATAGAAAACCTAGGAAAGAGAACAAGAGTCATAGATCCAAGCATCAGCAACAGAATACAAGAGATAGAAGAGAGACTCTCAGGAGCAGAAGATACCACAGAAATCATGGACACATCTATCAAAGATAATGTAAAACACAAAAAGCTCCTAATCAAAAACATCCAGGAAATCCAGCACACAATGATAATAAAATCAAATCTAAGGATAAAAATTATAGAACAGAGCAAAGACTCCCAAATTTAAGGGCCAGTAAATATCTTCTTGCAAGGAACCCAAAAGAAGAGAGACACGCAAACATATTTCTACCTCTAACAACAAAAATAACAGAAAACAACAATCACTATTCCTTAATATCTCTTAACGTCAATGGACTCAATTCCCCAATAAAAAGACATAGACTAACATACTGGATGCTTAAAGAGGACCCAGAATTTTGCTGCATACAGAAAACACACCTTAGTGATAAAGGCAGACATTACCTTGGAATAAAAGTCTGGAAAGCAATTTTCCAAGCAAGTGGTCCAAAGGAACAAGCTTGAGTTCCATTCTAATATTGAATAAAATTGACTGTCAACCAAAAGTTATCAAAAAAGATAAGGCCACTTCATATTCATCAAAGGAAATACCCACCAACATGAACTTTCAACCCTAAATATCTATGCTCTAAGTGCAAGGGCACCTACATTCATAAAAGAAACCTTACTAAAACTCAAAGCACACATTGCAACTCTCACAATGATAATGGGGGATTGCAACACCCCACTCTCATCAATGGGCACATCATGGAAACAGAAACTAAACAGAGACATAGAAAAAATTACAGAAGTTATAAACCAAATAAATTTAACATATTTATAGAACATTTCATGCTAAATCAAAAGAATATACCTTCTTCTCATTACCTCATGGTACCTTCATTTTAAACAAGTGTAGCAAGCTTAGAAAGAAAACACATAAAATATATGTTTGAACATTAATGGGGTAACAGGAAGTGAAATGGAACTAAATGAGATAACAAATTAAGGGAGTGGGACCTTGGGGCAACATTCTACACAGCTAAATTTAAATCTAGGCAAGATGGCTCATGCCTTTAACAAAGACAAGTATATCTCTAGATGCAAGGCCAGCCTAGAAAAGAACAAGATCTAGGTAAAGAAAAACTTAAATACAGGTTTGGTAGCCCACACCTTTAATCCCCATGCTTAGGAGACAGGCATGCAAATCTTTGAGTTCAAAGTCAGTCTACACAGCAAGTTCCAGGACAGCCAAGCTTAGGCAGTGCAGGAATTGGAAAACAGAAAGCTGGTGATAATGTAATAGAACAAGGGGCCATATTTTAGCCCCAGCAAGCAGCAGAACTCAACGGCAGCTTTGGCCACATGGTTCTGGCTTTAGAGTCTGCAATAAAAGAGACTACTGGGAAAATCGCTGTTGGTCAGCTGGAGCTAAGAAATTAGTGGTGATTAAGAAGAGACCAGCATCACTGAGCTGAAATCTGGGAAGTGTCTTCTGAGAGCACAATGAAGCTGTGTTCCAGAGATAGCAAAGATTGTACCTTGCGCTTCAGCTGCTCTATTTGCTACAGTATAAGAGTAACCCAGGTGGTATTGGTTTTGAAGGCATGAAGGCATCATGAAGAACAGATGAGCCTTGGCATTGTGAGAGGCCACCGAAGGCCATGGGTAAAGGTGTAACCCCTGTAGCAGTTGACAGCCCAGGACTGAAGAGGTCATGCAAAGGAGTTGAGGCATGGTAACATGAGGAGAGCATATGAAAGACTATTTATTGGTGAAGCCTTTTTGCAGTGAATTCGTATTGCAAATGCCCCTACCACGGGATGATCACCACGAACAACAGCAATGGATCGACCTGAACTTAGAGGGCTACAGGGAGAAGAGAAGGATAAGTGATGTTAGCCCTTTTGTGTGGATTCCAGACAATGAAGCAAGAAACTGTAACACTGAATTTGTCTTGGACACCCCAAGATGTTTGAGATTGCGGAGCCATAGGATACTTGCTTTGCGGATTACAGTTAAGCGATTTGATGCATCTTGAAAAGACTTTGAACGTTGGACTTTTAACATTGTTGAGACTGCTATAGACAATGAGGTCTTTGGAAGTTGGACTAAATGTATTTTTATTATGCTATGTCTATATATGGCTCCCATAGACTCATGTATTCAAACAAGCCTATGAGGGCCAGGGAGTGGAAGGTGATGGTTTGTATATGCTTGGCTCAGGGAGTGGCAATATTAGAAGTTATGGCCTCCTGAAAGAACAAATAAGACTTTTCCAAATATTGTCGTTTTTGTTGTTTTTGAAGACCAGACTTAGTTCGTGGTGATCTGATGGGTTGCTTGGGATTATTTCTATCTTCCTGTATCTGTTGAGGCTTGTTTTGTGGCCAATTATATGGTCAATTTTGGAAAAGATCCCATTTGGTTCATAACTTCTGTTAGTTTCTCTATGTATCTTTTTAATTTCTGTTTCCATGATCTTTCTATTGATGAGAGCGGGTTGTTGAAATCTCCTACTATTTTTGTGTGAGGTTAAATGTGTGATTTGAGATTTAGTAAGGTTTCTTTTATGAATAGAGATGCCCTTGCATTTGGAGCATAGATATTTAGAATTGAGAGTTCATGTTGGTAGATTTTTCCTTAGATAAATATAAAGTGTCCTTCCTTATCTTTTTTGATAACTTTTGATTGAAAGTCAATTTTATTCAATATTAGAATGGCTACCCCAGCTTCTTTCTTCAGACTATTTGCTTGGAAAGTTGTTTTCCAACCTTTTACCCTGAGGTAGTGTTTGTCTTTGTTTCTGAAGTGTGTTTCCTGTATGCAGCAAAATGCTGGGTCCTCTTTAAATATCTAGGCTATTAGTCTATGTCTTTTTACTGGGGATTTGAATCCATTGATGTTAAGAGATTTTAAGGAATAGTGATTATTGCTTCCTGATATTTTTGTTGTTAGAGGTGGAATTATGTTTGTCTGTCTCTCTTCTTTTGCTCTCATTGCAAGGAGATTACTTTCTTGCTTTTTCTAGGGTGTAGTTTCCTTCATTGTGTTGGAGTTTTCCATATATTTTCCTTTGTAGGGCTGGATTTGTAGAAAGATATTGAGTAAATTTGGTTTTATCATGGAATATCATGGTTTCTCCATCTATGTTAATTGAGAGTTTTGCTGGATATAAAAGCCCAGGCTGGCATTTTTGTTCTCTTAGGGTCAGTATGACATCTTCCCAGGATCTTCTGGCTTTCATAGTATCTGGTAAGAAGTCTGGTATAATTCTTATAGTTCTGACTTTATATGTTACTTGAACTTTTCCCCTTATTGCTTTTAATACTCTTTGTTTTGTGCATTTGATGTTTTGACCATTATGAGACTAGAGGAATTTCTTTTCTGCTTCAATCTATTTGGAGTTCTGTATGTTTCTTGTATGTTTATGGGTATCTCTTTCTTCAGGTTAGGGAGGTTTTCTTCTATGATTTTGTTGAAGATAAATACTGACCCTTTAAGTTGGGAGTCTTCACTCTCTTCTATACCTATTATCCTTAGATTTGATCTTCTCATTATGTCCTGGATTTTCTGTATGTCTTGGGCTTGGATCCTTTTTCATCTTTGACAGTTGTGTCGATGGTATCTTCTGCCCTTGAGATTCTCTCTTCTATCTCTTGTATTCTGTTAGTGATGCTTGTACCTATGACTCCTGATCTCTTCCCTAGGTTTTCTATCTTCACAGTTGTCGCCCTTTGTGCTTTCTTTATTGTTTTTATATCCATTTTTAAATCCTAGATGGTTTTGTTCAATTCCTTCACCTGTTTGGCTGTATTTTCCTGTAATTTTTTAAGGGATTTTTGGCTTTCCTCTTTAAGGGCTTCTACTCATTTACTTGTGTTCTCCTGTATTTCTTTAAGAGAGTTATTTATGTCCTTTTTAAAGTCCTCCATCATCATCATAAAATGTGATTTTTAATGTAAATCTTACTTTTCCAGTGTATTTCAATATCCAGTATTTGCTTTGGTGGGAGAACTGGCCAAGTAGTCTTGGTTTCTGTTGCTTAGGTTCCTGCACTTTCTTCTTGCCATCAGGTTATCTCTGGTGTTAGCTTGTCTTGCTGTCTGTGACAGTCCTTGACTCTCTTGTAAGCCACTGTGTCAGCACTCCTGTAGACCTGTTTCCTTTCATCTGGATATGGGAACAGAGAGCTCTGCTTTCATGTGTGTAGGCACTCCTGGCAACTGGCTTTCAGCTCTCCATGCAGGGTCCCCAAAGGGTCCTGCCAGACTGCTCCTAGGTCCCTGTGGACCCAGGGGGTACAGATGGCACTAGGCGATTTCTCTTAGGTCAGGAATGTTGGGCAGAAAGTAGTTTTCTTCTCTGAGTTCTCAGGAGTGTCCATACTTCTGAAGGTCCAGATCTTTCCCCTACCAGATTTGGGTGTAGGGAGCTGTGTGTCCAGTTCAGTTCAGTTCCAAGTGCAGGCAGGACCCAGCCTGGTTTCTGCTGCTGACTGCCCCTATATTCCTGTGTCCAGAGGCACTACACAGTTTCCTCTTTGGCTAGGGATGTGGGCAGAAGTGGTGGTCTGTCCTGAGGCCTCAGGATAATTCACACTTCTGGGAGTTCAGCTTCTCTCCCCAACGTGACTTGGGTACAGGAAGCTGTAGTGTTGGTTCAGTTCAGTTCTAGGCACAGCCAGAAACTGAAAGTGTCCTGTCCCAGAGCACTTCTGCCTTTGTGTATCTTGAGTCTACCAGGCAGGTCACTTGGAGCAAAATAGTTGGTCTTACTTCTGCTCTCAGTTGTGTAGATGCTCCTGGAGTCTAGCTTTCAGCTGTTCACACAGGCAGAAACCTGAATGGTCCTGCCCCTGACTTTTCCTAGGTCCCTATGCCCAGGGAACATGGTTGGCACTAATCAATTTCCTCTCAGGTCAGGAATGTTTGTCAGAAAGTAATCGTGTCCTCTGAGTTCTCAGAAGTGAAATATTTTCCCTAGCCAATAAATATTAATATTTATATTTCAAGCAGAGTGGTGGTGTGAGAATTTCTAAAGGTATGAATTATACAGAGTGTCACTTACATAGGAAAACAGTTAAGAAATGAAAGTGATGTCATTACCACAAGATAAGATGGCACACAGCAGTCTTCATGGTTAATTTCTCATAATTATCAATAAGCCTTATACTTTGTATTATGGAAACTTTTAACATTTATTTACACAACACAAACACACACGCACACAAAACACACCACACCAAAACTCCATTGTTGAAGTTAGACATCTTTTTATAGTCATCTTGCTCCTTCTACCAGAGAGATTCAACTCAGGTTGTCAGACTGGGTGGCCAGTCCTCTGTCCCTCTGAGCCATCTCAACAGTCCATAGAGCACTTATTTTCTGATTCTTCATTTGGTGCACTATCTCTTTGCTTAAAATTTCAACTTGCTTTTTAAAATATACTACTTCTTTGGTGGTTTTAGCATGTAATACAAAGAAAAAGATTACAAGGGCCCTGTGATACTTAATATTTATTTAAATAAGCTTTCTTCTGAAGTTTCTCTGTGCCTGTGCTGGCTTCATAGTCCCCAAATTATCTATTCACATTGTCTAACAAACTAGTGAACCAAGTAAGAATTTTATGATTTTTCACTTTGAATAGAAAAAATCTTTTTATGCAACCAAACCATCCAGTTGCATTTTTATCACAAAATACCCTATCGCCACCCCCCAACCCTGACAGTTCCTCCATTACTTCTGCAGGAGACCACATTGAATGACAGTATCCATCCCACTTCTCTCAAGTATCATGGCTTTTCCTAGAGAACTTAAGCCTTCCCAGAATCATTTTTACTTCGGCTCTGCAAGCGTAAGTGCTATATGTTCATGCTACCTTTTAAATTAGTCTGTATAGCAAAGTGTGATTTCTTTTGCCAGCTTAATGTGGTTCCTTTAAACAACTACACCCTGTCTATATATTCCACACTTAGATTTCCCGGCATTAAATTTTTATGAGTTCAATTTTCATCAGTTTCCTAAATCTGAGTGGCAATTTCAGTAATGGTACATGTGCTTCATGAACAACAACTGAATATGCATAATGCTATTTAATTAGAAAATCTCAAAAGTTAAGTTTTCTCTGAGGCTTTTTTAAAGACATTTTTTATAAGATGGCATAATTTTTAGAATTTTGTTGAGCCTGGTGCTTCTCTTTTGCTGGTACTCTTCAGTGATGTTACATTTAAATCAAATATCTCAGTGCCACATGACTTGGAAGGTATTTCTGGAAATTAGCTAAACTTGTAATACACTTTATACCTGTGGCTTACACTAGCAAATTATGCTCAGTCAATGCTGAGTACTGAAAATTGCTGAGCACAGTCTTCATTCGTGACCTTATCTTATTCACGAATATTTCTTAATTTAGTAATTCTAATTTATTCTATTTCAGACACTATCATCACAAAATACAGCATTGTCCTTTCATGTTGTATTTGCTGTTTTCCTTGGAAGATAGTTCTCATAATAAATTTTGTACACAGCCTTGTAAAACAAGCTGTGATGACAACGGATACAGTTTGCTACCCCTTAACGTGCACAGAGGAAAAGAAAAAATTGAGGCAGTGTCTCATTTAACCCAGACTGGCTTTATACTTGCTTGTGCAGCCAAGCATGATCCTGAACTTCTGATTCTTCTGCTTGCACCTCCCAAATACTGGGATTATCAGCTTAAGCCACTACACTCAGTCCTTGGTGTGCTGAAGATGGAGGCCTCCTGCATGCTTGGCAGGCATTCCGTAACCTCTATCTGTCCATAGCACCAGAAGGGAGAATTCAACAAAGAGACTGATTTTGTTTTCTTTTTCTGCTTTACTTTGTCTTACTTCTAGCCTTCTAGGACCTTTCCCATACATTCTTGGTATCCAGTGCCAAGGTGGAAAAACTAACCAAGCTCCATAGGACTATACAGATTTCTTGGCTTCCGGGATTCCATTGCTACAGAAAGAGACACTCTCGATAAACTAGAATAAATTTTTCATATGGTTTCATTAAATTCATATATATTAAATATCATATATATCCTTTATGACACATATATTCATATAAATATCATATATATACATATATGTATATGTATATATGTATCCGTTATGACAAAATTTTCCATGAGAATTTGTAGTTGAGGTATGGCAAGATGGCTCAACACTCAACAGTTAAAGTAGCTTGCGGCTCAGGCAGGTGACCTTAATCAATAAATTAGGCCACACAAGAGTTGAAAAGGAACCTGATGCTTGAAATTGTACTGATATCTTCACATGTACACCATAGCTGTCATACTTCCCCCAACATCAATCTTCTGTCTCTGAAACACACACACACACACACACACACACACACACACACACACACACTCCTACATACACACTCACATACAATGCTAAAGTTTTAAAACTAAAAAGAGCTTTTAGTTAAGAAATGTACACATAATTATGATGCCAGCTTTCTTGGAGGAAATGACTTATGGTTTATTTAAACCAAAAAGAAAAGGAAAAAGAAAAAGTAGAAACTGTGACATGAGAACATGATGGCTTCTCTTGTACAAATTTTAATTGTCCCTCTTGTGTAATGTTTTCAGGGAATAAGCCCACCTTTAGGTCCATGAATAGACAAAACATGTGTCTAATTTAAAGGCACTCTAGTGTATGTCTCCTGGAACATTAGTATCCAGGAGAGTGTGGCTATGAATTAAATAACAGTGAATATTGCCTTCAGAGTGTGCCTTCAACTATGTGTAAGATGTGTATGAAACTTGATCTATTCCTTGCCTTCTGTGTATAGAACAATATTTTACATAGTATTGATATGTAACACAAATGCTATAAAAGTAAATAGCTAATTCTCATTTTAAAAGTAAAAGTGAAGTTAGGGAAAATATGAGATTAAGAGAATCAAGACCTTTTTGATGTGATTATTTAACTTTGTTTATCTAGCATTAACATCAAGAATAAAATGTTTCATGACAACTAAAGTAAGACCTTTCAAGACTAGAGAAAGCAAATAAAAGAGGACAAAAAATACATGGTTCCTTCAGAGTCAACTCTAATTATTCAGGAACTTCCCTGAAGCTATTTTCTTATATTGTATTTTTGTTCTTGTTTTTGGATTCTTATTTTTTTCATTGAAAATAGATTCTTTTCTTATACAATATATCATGATTGTAGTTTCAACTCTCTTTACTCCCCCCTAATTCTTTGCTTACTTCTCTCTCAATAGGGTCTACTCCCTTTCTGTCTCAGATTAGAAAAGAATAGGATTCTAAGAGATAACAACTAAACATGAAAGAATAAAATATAGTTTGATATTGGCTACTGGTTTGCTGTATATTGCCTTTACTATGTTTAGGTATGGGCCTGAATTCCTGGTCTTTCAAGGATATTGAACATGAAGGGGTGTTGAATTTCATCAAATGCTTTCTCAGCATCTAATGAAATGGTCATATAGGTTTTTTTTTCCTTGAGTTTCTTTACATTGTGGATTACGTTGATGGATTTCCATATATTCAACCATCCCTGCATTCATGGGATGAAGCCTATTTGATCATGGGGAATGGTCATTTTGATGTGTTCTTGGATTTGGTTTGCAAGAATTTTATTGACAGGGTGTTGAGATGGGAGTGAGAGCATCCTCATAGAAGCAGGTGGAGGGGGAGGGGAGAGGAGGGGACAAGTAGAGGGGATAACATTTGAAACATAAATACATAAAATATCCCATAATAAAAAAAGATAGAAACGAAAGCAGTATGAGGAAACCATGAGGAGTAAGTCAGTAAGCAGCACCCCTCCATGGCCTCTGGTTAAGTTCCTGCCTCAAGGTTCCTTCCTTAGGTTTCTTCACTGACTTCCCTCTGTGATGAATAGTTACTGAAAGTGTAAACTGAAGTAAACCCTTTCTTCCCCAAGTTCCTTTTGGTCATGGTGTTTTACAATAGGAACCATAAATGAGACAAGCTTGTCCTTTACCCCTTCCTCCTCCCTTAAATTACCTCCTTCTCCTCACCCAATCTATTCCCTCCTCCCTCTCTCTTCCTTCCTCTCCCTTCTTCACCCTTCTTTTCATTCTTTCCTTCCTCTCCTTTCTTCACCCTTCTTTTCTCTCTTTCCTTCCTCTTCCACTCCTTTGTCGCCTTGCCCCTCTCTTTCCTCCTCCTCTTTCTGCTGTCTCACTGTCTTTAGCCTGAAACAATCTTGCTATGAAAGGGGTTTTTAGAGCAGTGGCACCTTCTAATTCCCACTGGTGAGAAACTGTGTAATTATAAATGTGTACCTGTTGGACAGGAATATATTATAGAACGATTTTATAATGGTATATTATTCATCAGTGAATAAACTCTTGTTTGCAAATATCGTTTCCTTAAATAAAACATTAGGGATTCTGTCTGATATTACAAAAAAAGAAATGAAAAAAGGAAAGAAAGAATAAAATATAATAAGGAGAAGCAAAAACTATCACATAGGAATTAGTTGTAGCAACCCAATAGGAGGAAACAATTTCCAAGAGCGAGCAAAAGAGTCAGAAATCCACTTAATCACTTCCGATTTCCATCTGCACCCAGAGCTGACCTGGTCCCACAGCTGTTGGTACCCAGATCACCTTGGGAAGAGAGGTGGATTCTCAGAAGTGAAAACAATCCTAAAAGCTAAGGGGAGACCACCACTTCTGCTCACATTCCTGGCACAAAAGGAACCAAGTTAGAGCCTTCTGGACACAGGAACCTAGAAGGAGTCAGGGACTGAATCATTCTGGTCTCCACCTGAGCCTGGAGGTGAAAGCCAGCTTCCAGGGACCCTGACACACCTGACAGCAGAGCTAAGACCACTTCTGCTCTGAAAGACCCGTCTGGAGACCTCAGGACACAGGAACCCAGGAGCAGTCCGGCACAAAATATATCTGGTTTCTGCCTGTGACAGGAACTGACCAATCACAGAGCTCTCTGTACCCCAATCCCCTGGGGAGAGAGCAAGACTCTCAGAAGTGTGGCCAATCCTGAGAGCACAGGGGGGACCACCACTTCTCCACACATTCTTTGCCCAAGAAGAACCCGCTTGGAGGCATCAGGACATACAACACAGGAGCAGTCTGGAACCTTTCCAGTTTCTGCCTTCAGTCATAGCTAACCCAGTCCCACAGCTCTCTGTACCCAGATCCAGCTGAAAGAAAACATATCTACAGCAGTGCTGACACACAGGCTTATAAGAAGCTCAAGTCATTGTCAGAGACAAATAATGCTCCAACACACAACAAGGACACATGCTCCACTATGTTTATAGTACCCTTATTTATAATAGCCAGAAGCTGGAAAGAACCCAGATGCCCTTTAACAGAGGAATGGATTCAAAAAATGTGGTATATCTACACAGTGGAGTACTACTCAGCTATCAAAAACAATGACTTCATGGAATTAATAGGCAAATGAATGGAACTAGAAAATATCATCCTGAGTGAGAGGTAACCCAAGCACAAAAAAAAAAAAAGGGTAAGGGTAAGGGTATGCAGTCAATACGTGGATAGTGGATATTTGGATGTATAACCCAAAATACAATTCACAGACCACATGAAGCTCAAGAATAAGGATGACTAAAGTGCAGATGCTTCAGTCCTTCTTGGAAAGGGGAATAAAAATATTCATAGGAGGAGTTATGGAGACAATGTTTGGAGTAGAGACTGAAGTAACAGCCATTCAGAGCCTGCCCCACCTGAGGATACAGTCCATAAACATACAGGCACCAAACCCAGACAACATTGATGATGCCAAAACATGCATCCTGAAAGGAACCTGATATAGCTGTCTTCTGACAGGTCAGCTAGAGCATGACAAATACAGAATGCTGGCAACAAACCACTGAACTGAGAATGGGGTCCCGATTGGAGGAGTAAAAGAAAGGATTGAAGGAGGTGAAGAGATTTGCAACCCCATAAGAACCACACTATCAAACAAGCAGATCTCCCAGGGACTAAACCACCATCCAAACTGTCCACATGGACATACCCATGGCTCCAACTGCATATTTAGCAGAGGAAGGCCTTGTTGGGCACTAACGGGAGGCAAAGCCTTTCGTCCTGCCAAGGCTGGAGCCCTACTGCAGGGGAATATCAGGGAGTGGATGTGGGAAGGGGTGTGTGGATGGATGGAGAAACACCCTAGTAGAAGAAGGGGCAGGGGAAATGGGATAGGGGTCTTACAGGCAGAAAATCGGGAAAAGGCATAGCATCTGAAATGTAAATTTTAAAAATCCAATAAAAAAAAGTCTTTAACAAAAGAAACCTTCTTATCTGACAGAAGTCCCTCAAAAATACTATAAAAGCAATGCTGTATTTGCTGAGGGAAGATGTGGCACTCACTCGTGCAGACGGTATGCTTACTGCTCCAGTCTTGGTGAGCTCACATGTGTCTTGCTTACTTGATTTGAGGGGGCCTTGTTTTGCTGGCATCCTCCATCCACTCTGGGTCTTTCATTCTGCATCTTCTTTATTAAGATTCCGTGATCTCGCTCTTGCTCTTACTCTTCTCTTCTCTACTCCTGTGCCCTTTTCCTCTTTGTCCCTGTCCCTTCTCTCCCCATCCCTCCACCCTTCCTTCCCTGGGTTCATAGCTGGCCTTTCCTCTCCTCTTCTCTTCTTCTCTCACTAAACCTCTCCACGAGAGGAAAAATAAAGATTCCATGATCTCTGAGGAGTGGGATTTAATGGAGTCCATCAATTTAAATTCTTATTCCAAATAATATCTGGCTGTGGGTCTCTGCATGTGCTCCTGTCTGTTGCTAAATAGAATCTTTCTTGTGATACCTGATTAAGGTACTTACCTATCATTAGAAACCATTTTTTTTTATTAACTTGAGTATTTCTTATATACATTTCGAGTGTCATTCCCTTTCCCGGTTTCCGGGCAAACATCCCCCTCCCCCCTCCCCTTCCTTATGGGTGTTCCCCTCCCAACCCTCCCCCCATTGCCGCCCTCCCCCCATAGACTAGTTCACTGGGGGTTCAGTCTTAGCAGGACCCAGGGCTTCCCCTTCCACTGGTGCTCTTACTAGGATATTCATTGCTACCTATGGGGTCAGAGTCCAGGGTCAGTCCATGTATAGTCTTTAGGTAGTGGCTTAGTCTCTGGAAGCTCTTGTTGCTTGGCATTGTTGTACTTTTGGGGTCTCGAGCCCCTTCAAGCTCTTCCAGTTCTTTCTCTGATTCCTTCAATAGGGGACCTATTCTCAGTTCAGTGGTTTGCTGCTGGCATTCGCCTCTGTATTTGCTGTATTCTGGCTGTGTCTCTCAGGAGCGATCTACATCCGGCTCCTGTCGGTCTGCACTTCTTTGCTTCATCCATCTTGTCTAATTGGGTGGCTGTATATGTATGGGCCACATGTGGGGCAGGCTCTGAATGGGTGTTCCTTCAGTCTCTGTTTTAATCTTTGCCTCTCCCTTCCCTGCCAAGGGTATTCTTTTTCCTCATTTAAAGAAGGAGTGAAGCATTCACATTTTGATCATCCGTCTTGAGTTTCATTTGTTCTAGGCATCTAGGGTAATTCAAGCATTTGTGCTAATAGCCACTTATCAATGAGTGCATACCATGTATGTCTTTCTGTGATTGGGTTAGCTCACTCAGGATGATATTTTCCAGTTCCAACCATTTGCCTACGAATTTCATAAACTCGTTGTTTTTGATAGCTGAGTAATATTCCATTGTGTAGATGTACCACATTTTCTGTATCCATTCCTCTGTTGAAGGGCATCTGGGTTCTTTCCATTTTCTGGCTATTATAAATAAGGCTGCGATGAACATAGTGGAGCACGTGTCTCTTTTATATGTTGAGGCATCTTTTGGGTATATGCCCAAGAGAGGTATAGCTGGATCCTCAGGCAGTTCAATGTCCAATTTTCTGAGGAACCTCCAGACTGATTTCCAGAATGGTTTTACCAGTCTGCAACCCCACCAACTATGGAGGAGTGTTTCTCTTTCTCCACATCCTCGCCAGCATCTGCTGTCACCTGAGTTTTTGATCTTAGCCAATCGCACTGGTGTGAGGTGAAATCTCAGGGTTGTTTTGATTTGCATTTCCCTTATGACTAAAGATGTTGAACATCATTAGAAACCATTTTATTTCTTTACATGAATTGTAGTTTCTGGGCATATAGTCTTTAGTTCCTGTTATCCAAGCAGTGTTAGGCTGTAAGTCAAATTAGACATTGGGTGGTTACTCCCCCAGTTTCTGTACTACAATTGCCACAGTGTATTTTCTAGGGAGGACAGATTCTAGATGAAAGGTTTTGTGGCTCTGTTGGTGTCCATTTTTTGTTCTTTCTGTAGCCCCTAGAGTACCTTTCAGCAGTTAAGACACTAGAAAATAAGGGTAAGGGGACGAGAGCAAATTTATATTCATTGAGTTGTGTAGATGTTGTCCTCATCAATGGGTTCCCACTGTCAGTTTGGAGAGAACAACCCTTTGTCCTAGAAACATCCTGAGTTGTTTGAGAATTTCCATAATAACTCCACAGCCAGCAACTTAGCAAACCCAGACCACCACAGGAACCCTCACCTGACTACCAGTCATGGCCAGTTGGAACTACAAATTCTCCATTCAAAGAAGTCCTTATTAGAATCACCTTTGTTGATTCTATTACATTTCTACTTCGCATCACCCCCAGGGCCCCCCCAGTTCCAGCTGTTACTCCTTGCATTCTTTCCTTTCCCCCTATCTCTTCCACCCGATGTGGATCTTCTCCTATCAAACACAATCTCAGTTTACTTGTAAATACTATTTCACCCTCTGAGGGATATCCATGTGTCTCCCCACTTCTCTTTATCTAACCTCTCTGGGTGAAGAAAACAGGTTGGCTATCATTTACTTAATGTACAGTATTCCTTTAAAGTGAATGCATATCATATTTATCTTTCTTTCTAGGTCTGGCTAACCTCACTCAGGATAATTTTTTTCTACTTCTTTCTATTTGCCTGCAAAATTCATGATGTCATTGTTTTTAAAACAGCTGAGTATTTAAACAAGTACTTCACTGTATAAATGTTTCACAGTTTCACTATAAATTCTTTGGTTGAAAGAGATCTAGATTGCTCCCAGATTGTATATATTATGAGTAAAGCTACAATGAACATGGTACAGCGAGTAGCAGAATGTAGTATTCTTGGAGTATATGCATAAGGGTGGCGTAATTATGTCTTGATGTAGATTGAGTCCCAATTTTCTGAGAAAGCACAATATTGGTTTGATAGTGACTGGACACATTTGACCTCCCACTAGCAATGGACGAGTGTTCCTCTTGCTCCACATTCCTTCCAGTATGAGCTGTCACTTGTGCTATTGACTTTGGCCATTCTGACAGGTGTTTAGATGGAATCTCAAAGCAGTCTGAATTTCTATTTCCCTGATGGCTAAGGATGTTGAGCATATGAGTGTATCTTGGCCATTTGTGAGTCCTTCATTATAAATTCTATGTTTACAACTGTGTGTCATTATTAATTAGATTACTATTATTTTTTATAGCAAGGTCCTTTGGAAGAGCAGCCAGTGCTCCTGTTAATCTCCAGGACACCTGTAGTTTTTCTTTTGTTTGTTTGTTTGTTTGTTTGTTTGGTTGGTTGGTTGCTTGTTTTGTGTGTGTATATATGTGTTGTTTTAGTTTTTGTTGTTGTTTTTGTTTTTAGAGATTTATTTTATGTATGTGAGTACACTGTCACTCTCCTCATACACACCAGAAAAAGGCATTTATCACCTTACAGATGGTTGTGTTTGCAGGGAATTGAACTCAGGACCTGTGCAAGAGCAGTCAGTGCTGTTACCTGCTGAACCATCTTTCCAGCCCCAATTATTTGATATTTATATTATTTTTCCTCTTCATCTTAATAATAATAATAATAATAATAATAATAATAATAATAATAATAATTGTGTTGCTGTGCTGTTATTAGCTTTTGAGACAAGGTTTATCTACGTTGCCCTGGGTATCTTGGAAATCACTCTGTAGGCCTGACTGCCTTCAACTCAGACATCCACCTGCCCCTCTCTCCCCTTCTTAGTGCTGAGATTAAAGTCATATGCCATCACCTCCTGGCTATGATATCTACAATCACTACATATTTTGGATCTTATTCCTTTACCAGATGTGAAACTGGTAAAGTATTTTCTAATGCTGTAGGTTTCTGCTTTGTCCAATTGACAGCCTTTTGCCCTTCATAAACTTTTCAGTTTCGTGAGGACCCATTTGTTGATTGTAGGTCTTCGCACCTGAGTGTTCTAGTGAAAAAGAAATGTTTTTTCCTTGCAAGTACGTAGAAGGCTGCCTCCCATTCTTTCTTCTAGCATGTTCAGTATGTCTAGTTTTATGTTGAGATCATTAATCCATGTGGAATTTAGTTTTGTGCAGTAGATAAATTTTGAAATGTTTCCATTTTGACAAGCACCATATTTTAAAGAATCTGACTTATTTTCAGTGTGGATTTTTGGTATCTTTATAAACAATCAAGTATCCATATGTTTTTGGATTTATTTCTGAGTTTTCATTTGGATTCCATTGATCAACATTGTCTAGTTTCATGCCAAACATCATGCAGTTTTTGTTTCTATAACTCTGTAATATAACTTGATACCAAGGATGGTGTGAATTCCACCAGTTCTTTTATTATTCAGGATTGTTTTGAATATCTTGAATTTTTTGTTTTTTCATATGAAGTTAACATGTATTCTTTCAAAGGCTATAAAGAATTGTATTGGAAGTTTGATGGGGACTGCATTGAATCTGTAGATTGCTTTGGATAGGACTGTCATTTTTAAAAAGATAATCCTACCTATGCTGATGCTAAGAAATGCATGCTGACAGAAGCCTGATACAGCTGTCTCCTGAGAGGCTCTGCCATAGCCTGACAAATACAAAGATGGATGCTCACAGCCAACCGTTGAACTGAGAACTGGGTCCCCATTGGAGGAGTAAGAGAAAGGACTGAAGGAGCTGAGAGGGTTTGCAACCACATAAGAACAATAACAACCAAGCAGAGCTCCCAGGGACTAAACCACCATCCAAAGAGGACACATGGGCAGACCCATGGCTCCAGTTCCATATGTAACAGAGGATGGCCTTGTTGGGCACCAGTGGGAGGAGAAGCCCTTGGTACTGCAAAGGCTCGATGCCCCAGTGTAGGGGAATGTCAAGGTAAGGAGACAGGAAGAGATGGATGGGTGGGTGGGTGGGGGAGCACCATCATAGAAAAAGGGAAAGGACAGATAGGATAGGAGTTTTATGGATGGGGAACTGGGAAAAGTGATAACATTTGAAATGTAAATTAAAATATCTAATTAAAAAAATCTTCTTTTTTTTCTTCAAAGAATTGAAGATTTTATTATCCCAGTCTTTCACTTCCTGGAGCTATGAATTGTATCCCCCAAATGCAGAAATTAATGAGAGCAGAAACTGAGAAACAACTAAAATATACATAATTTGATGTTCCAATGTGAAAATTAAAGGGACAACACAGTGCCATGCTTGTCTGAGGTAGTATTACTGACACACTTGAAAAGAAGACTGCAACTCTTTAGAACGATTTGACTGTACAGTAAAATTGTGAGAAAATTGCAAATAATTCTATACCCTATGTTTCCCTTCTTTATTAACATCATACATTACTATGTACAGTTGGTAAAATCAGTGATTCACATGGATAAATCACCTGAGCTAAAACACAGTCTCATTTCACACTTCTTTCACTTATTTATATCCAGTGTCCCTTTTCAGTCCCAGGGTCCCAGACAAGAAGCCACATCAGTTATTAATAGTTTATGGTTTATGTGTTCTGCTGGACTCTTTTCAAAATTTCTTTGTCTCCATTACTTTGAGAGTTTTGATGGTCAATATGTTTGTAAAAATACTTTGCCACTAGAGTGTGTGTGTGTGTGTGTGTGTGTGTGTGTGTGTGTGTGTGTGTGTGTGTGTGTCTGCTTTTCTCATGATCTGATAAGGGAATGAGTTTAGGAAGGAAGACCACAGATGTGAACAGCTCTCAGAAGACACAGGCTGAGAATTTAATTTGCCACTGGGCATTTTGACTTTGACCAACCCACTGAGATATTTCTCCAAAGAGGTGTTTTACTCTCCTCCAGGTCTTTGGCATGGTATTATTTTTAAATGTACAATGTTCCTGTCTCTGCATTCAGAGTACTGAGATTATGGTTATGTACTTGTACCCCTGTACCTTTGGCAGGAAACTAAGTTGTATAAAAGGAGGTTATTTGCAAACTGATAAACCTTGGGGTTATGCTTTACCTTAAAAATTATTGGGAATTCTTTTGTCTACTTCTTCTTGAGTAGCCTTTGGCCATCTGATAACATATCCATTTGCCATTGCACTGAAATTTCCTACCCGAGAAACAAGCAGAAGACCGTTTATGGTAATATGTTACTCCTCGTATCTGTTATGACAGTAGTAATGTCTCCACTTGAGCTCAGTTATTGAGTTACTATTTGGGATTTCCCATCATAGGCCCAGACCTTTGTTATTGTTATTGTTTTACCTTATTGTCATTGTGGTAAGCTTTATCAATTAGGTTAATCTTTTAAAAAAAAACACCTGTTGTTATTTTTTTAATTTGGTTTCTGTGATTTTCTTTATGCTTGCTGAAGGCTTTGCAACCCTTCATTCTGCAGTTTCCTACATTTAAAATTAAATTGTAAATTCGGCCTCTTTTTCTTTTTATCTTGCTGCCCTACATCTTTGGACTATAGATCTCCTTCTAAATGCTCTCCGTACCTTATGCATATCTGTTAGCTACTGCCTTACTCTTCATTCTGTCTTCTTCACTTTTCTTCACTGCTTGGGGCCAAACTTAATTGGTTTGCCATTGAAATCCTTGCCCATCCTTACTCATTTGAGATAGGGTCTTGCTATTATCTAAAAATGATCTTCCTGCTTCTGCCTCCTCAATGTAAAAGCTGCCGGCATGCAATGGTATGAATTCAAAGTATATTTAAAATCACTTAAAATATCTTTCTTGACCAATAAATTACACAGACATATACAAGTTCATCTTCAAACCTTCATGGATGTTATGGCTATTATTATGTGATTCATATATCAGTTGTTGATAAGTCATATGTAACGGTTCAACTGGAGGTCAGCATGTAGAAGAATGCAGATCGATCCATGCTTATCACCCTGTACAAAGCTTAAGTCCAAGTGGATCAAGGACCTCCACATCAAACCACATACACTCAAACTAATAGAAGAAAAACTAGGGAAGCATCTGAAACACATGGGCACTGGAAAAAATTTCCTGAACAAAACACCAATGGCTTATGCTCTAAGATCAGGAATCAACAAATGGGATCTCATAAAACTGCAAAGCTTCTGTAAGGCAAAGGACACTGTGGTTAAGACAAAACGGCAGCCAACAGATTGGGAAAAGATCTTTACCGATCCTACAACAGATAGAGGCCTTATATCCAAAATATACAAAGAACTCAAGAAGTTAGACCGCAGGGAGACAAATAACCCTATTAAAAATGGGGTTCAGAGCTAAACAAAGAATTCACAGCTGAGGAATGCCGAATGGCTGAGTATTTCTTACTCTTGACCATTGACCCTTATCATTAGGTGCACCCCTCTCTATCATTACTAATATTCTTTTACCTAAATTTATCTGTCTGTTGCAAAGTTATGCATAGCTTTCTTCACCTTCAATTTAGAATGACATTTCTCTTCATTCATGTACTTTTATAAAATCTAAGTATTTGAAACAAGGGTTGGCTTCTTAGTGATAGCATAACTTTGGAACTTACTATTTTAATTAAAGCATGAACTCTAAAATATGCTTTGGTAATAAGCATAGGTGAAATGACTCATGACATAATTTAATGGAGATGATGCCAATGCTTTTTTTCTTCAAAAACTTTTTCTTTGTTTGGGTTGTTGAAATATCCCTTTCAAGTAAGGAACCAAGAGTTAAAGCACCCCTTCTCAAAGAGGGTTCCTTTCAGCTCTCTGAGAAATAGTCACATTATACCACATGCTATGGTCCTAGATATACAGAAGGTAAATCACTCTGAGTTTAAAACCCATAGCTGCATGTTAATATGGTTAAATATATATATATATATATATATATATATATATATATATATATATGTGTGTGTGTGTGTGTATACACATGCACACACACACACACACACACACACACACACACACATTCATACAACTTTTCTGACCTTGGAGAGAGCAAAAGACCCAGAGGAGGTATAACTAGAGAAAGAAACTTCTGCACATCTAGGAACCAGAGATGAGAAAGACTTTTTAAATTTCAAAAGTCATGGATTACAGCATGTGACTTGGCACATAATGGGCCCATTTCATTTAAGAATATTCTTCTACCATTCTCTATGAGTAGCATTTTCTTTCCTGGTTCTAGGAATGTGTTGAAGTTCCTGGAGATAAAACTCACAAATATGTGGGGCCATTCCTCATACTGAATTTGTTCACAATAAACATTTTCTTCTGTTTTGTTCTCATCATAATTCCATAAGCTTCTGTACCAGAAAAATGATTCACTTACTATGTCTCCCTCTTTATACCTTAAGAAGAATTTGTTCTATGACTTTTGTTTTTATAGGCTCAAGAAATGTCACAGATATTCACATTGGTTTGATTTTCTTAAGAGCAATAAATTCCCAAATTATTATTCATCAGAGCTAAAATTAGGAATTTCCTCAGGAGTAAGCATTTAAAAATGAAAAATAAGTATATTATGCTGTTTTTAACATGAAACTGATCCAAGAAAATGTTTCATATCATAGTGGTTCCCACAGCAGGCAGTTCTAGAAAGTGCTAATATGACATCAGAAACATGAGACCCAAAAAGGCAATAAACCATCATAAGGTATTGAGAAACAGATGGCAGCTGCAACAAGTGTGCTGTATTCTTAAGAAACCACCAATCTCCCCTGAGTCCGCAGGTGTCACACAAATGTAGAAGCAAGAAGTTTGGCCATCCTATATATCTTTATCTTTGTTGAGAAATATCTACAAGTTATTAGATCCTAGGTATTCCAAGAGAAATGTTCAGATGATCACTGTAATGTGCTATCACCAAAGGAATAAATGTGTTACTGTTAGTTATCACCACAACAAAGTTCTATAGAGGCATATGTCCATGCCTATGTAATATAGATTTTAATAGCATTGTTAGGAGTAATTCTACTTTGACTAAGTCTAGTATCCCTTCTACTGTGGTCCTTGTTCCTTCTACTGATCATTCTTCTTCCAAAACAGAGTCTTTCTAAAATTCCTTCTAAAAAATGACCTATTGAAAACTTAGAGTTCTCAAAATATACATGAATCCTGCCGGTTTTATGGTCTGACTGTGCAAGAGGGAATCTCCAGCAAATCACCAGCGTGAAAGGCACTGATGTTAGTTAGCTTTATTGTTCAGAATACCTCAGCGTGTGAGGGAGATAGTGTTCCCAGAAAGTCGGTGCCACTTGTTTCTGTTTGCTGTCTTGCTCTTTACCTGAAACTACCTTCTTAGCCAACTTCAAAATGTAGACATCATTTACATTTGTAAGCTTCACTGCTTTTCCATCTAAAGTTTTAAATAATTCAACTTGTACTTTCTTTAAGAACTTCCATTAAAATTCTTTCTATTTAAGTTATCTCACAATATATTCTTTTGAATTGTGAAAAGTTCAATTTAATTTTAGGTATTGTTCTACATATAGAAGAAATAGATGGGGAGAGTTAGTATTCAGTATGACCATGGAGTCACTGAAGTCCAGAAACCATTTGATCTTTATTTTCACCAACTGTATTCTCTAAAACACATGCAAAACTTCTGTCCATGTCCAATTTGATTATTGCTATTTTTCTTCCAACTTGATAAATGTCTTCTTTTTTGACTGAAATAACTGTAAACTAAAAGATGCTTATTGACAAAATAATTCCATCTATGTTAATCCAAACACATGTTAAGCAGAAAAATAAAATGCACTTCAAAATTTTTGAGCATTTATGATATGTTTGTTAATTATATATAATGGAGAAATCAATATATTAGAACATTAGCTATTCAGAAAAGTTCATGATTTTTAGAAATCACCATTAATTGATTTTCAGAATTGTTGATAGAAGTGCTGATTCTTAATTTGTATCCTTTCGTATATATTGTAGATATTAAAACTTTGTCTGAAGAGTAGTTGACAAAATTTCTTCTCATTCACTAGCTGCCTCTTTTTTTTTTTTTTTTTTGTTCTTTTTTCGGAGCTGGGGATCGAACCCAGGGCCTTGCGCTTCCTAGGCAAGCGCTCTACCACTGAGCTAAATCCCCAACCCCTCAGTAGCTGCCTCTTAGATTCATTAATAGTTTCTTTTGCTATGTAAATTGTTTTAATTAACTTGATGTAATCCTAATTGTCATCTCTTGGGACCATTCCCCCTGCTATCCAGGGCTTATTCACACAGTTCTTGTCTATAACTTCATCTTGAAGTGTGCCCCTGAATCTTCTCATATCAATCAGGCAGGCATCAGGATAATGCAAATTCAAAGTACTAAGTGTTTCCTCTTCACTCTATCCAGAATGACCATCATTAAGGAAAAAAGTACTGACAGTTATTGGCTAGGATGTAAAGAAGAATAAACTTATTTAGTCATAGCTGGGGAAAAAATATTCATACTGGTGCAGAACCTAGATTTCAGTGTAAAGTCTTCTTAAAAAAACTGAAAGCATAACTATCAAAGACATCAGCTTTCCCAAATGACGATACAGAGACATTTGTAAATGACTTTTCTTTTCATGAGCAAGGAAATTGTACTACTCAAGAAAATGCATATATATACATATACACAACTCTAAAGGAACAAATTATATATTCAAGAAAATGAATCAAGCTGGATAATATTAAGGGTGATTAACCTAGGGTTCAGGAAGGTAAATACTGTATACATTGTTTTTCATATACGGATCCTACCTCCTAATTTTCCAATATGTATACTTATACAGGATTATGAATAGGTTAGAGGCCTAGTTCCACAGGATTCTCCAAGCTCCAGTTAATTTCTGGCCATGGGTTTCTGCACTAGTTTCTAGCCATTGCTGGGTGAAATATCTCTCATGACATTCATGCTAGACTCTTGTCTGCGAGAATAGCAAAATACCATTAACAGTGTCTTGGGTGGGCTCCCTCCAATTGCCTGAGTCTCAAGCTGGGCCAGTCAATGGTTGGCCCTTCCATCAAATTCTGTCCTTTTACTCCTGCACAATTTATATGTATGACAAATTGTGGTTCTAAAGTTTTATGGCTGGGTTGCTCTCCCAAACCCTCTATTGGAAGACTTGCCTGGGCATAGGAGATGACCAGTTCAGACTCCATATCTCTCATTTCTAGGAGTCTTAGGTTGACCCTCATAAATCCCTGAAAGCTTTCATTGTGCTCGGTTTCTAGCTCATTCCAGAGATGCCCACCTCAATCTATTTGTCTTTCCAAAGACTGTTTCCCTCCATCTTTCAAATCTTTTGTCAGTAGTCACTGAAATAAAGATGAAAAAGGGCCCTTGGTTCTGTGATAGCTCGATGCCCCAGTGTGGGGTAATTCCAGGGCAGTGAGGTAGGAGGAGTGTGGGGAGCACCCTCATGGAGGAAGGGGTGGGGAGGACGGGATAGGGGGTTTCCAGAGAAGAAATCAGGAAGGGGGATAGCATTTGAAATGTAGATAATGAAAATATCCAATAAAAAAGTTAAAATTGTATAATGTCCTAATATCTCCAGAATAAATCATTAGAGAATTGGACATTTTTTGCTGATACTATCATATGCCTAATTACTGAGTTGTTCTAAAACGGGCCTCATTGCTAGTTTGATATTTTATAGAATGTTATTAAATTTGTCACTGACTGGAAGGATGACGTTGCATTCCATCCATTTGGGTGAGAAAAGAAGTCTATTAATATTTTCAAGTGCATGACATTTTCATGAAAGTAAATTCTTAAAGATAATTTGTTTGCTTGCCACGAAGGCCACTTCTTAGTTCTACATTATGAAAATCATTGGTTCCTCTAGTTCTTTAATATGAAAATCATTGGTTCAATTATTTGTAGAAATGTTTCTTTAAGTGACAGAAATTATCAGGTGTTTTAGGTAACTATAAAATTATAGTAATCATTCCTCACTTAAAATACAGTTTTCCTTAAAAGAATATGTACATGCTTACACTTTACTTTGAGAATGCAGAATCTGTCATCCATCCATTCATTGTTAAATTCATGACATATCAGACCTTAGAAATTTGAAACTTTAATTCAGAAACATTTTGAATCTTCCTAAGTCAACATTGCACAAACATTATTTATTAATGACCCCCAAGATGGATAACACTTCCCTACATACTTTTGTAACCAATCATAGGCTTTTATAAGAATCTGTGGATTTATAGGAAGCTATACAATTGTTTATTAATTTTTTTAAAAGAACTCAAACAAAAGAGAAAAATTGGAAGGCATGCAAGGTTCTGAGCATGAGAGAAGCAACTTCACTAGATGGGCACCAATATTGTAATAAATTAAGCCTTCATACCTACAAGTATTTTAACACAGTAATAAACAATGGCACATTCTTATCTAATGAAGGGGGACTTGATGATCATGGAAAACTAAAACTTAAATAGCAAACATTTAACAAATCTTATGACAGGGACGTACTAAACATTCTTTTTCACATAGATTTTGAAATGATTTTGTTTCTATATGTTGATGTGAGAAAACAATAATAAAGTATAATAGGGAAAATCATTATTTGGAAAGAGATAAAGGTGAAGAAAAATAGATGTGAACAGAAAGAAACAAAATTTACTAAGCAAGCAGAGGGTTTTTTCCACCAGGAAAATTCATGATCTACATGCAAGTTTTCACTTAAGGAAATTCGGCAAATTAATAATCACAAATTTAAAACACAATAAACCTTACTTAACTGCATAATGAACTGATATTGCAATCAGAACATCAGACCCATTTAGGGGAATACAACTTCAAAGACTTAAGAATAAATGTAGAAGAAGATATTGAAATTATTCTGGAGATGTGCATAATGCTAAAGGCAGAATATTCTTAGACAAAATTTAGACGTATAACCCTATTTTACATCAAGTGTTAAGATAAAGCAATATAGTTAATACTGTTATGTAGCAATAGAAAAATATAAAAAATAATTTAAATCTTAAAATTATGCAACCCTTCTGCTGTTTATCTATCTTTTGAGAATGAGAGGTAGGGCTGAGAGATTGGCTCATTTAGCCCTGCCTTGCTCCATACTCACTCATTATGGAGCCAAGACTAACTTTGAAGTCCTATTACTCTTGTCTCTACATCCTAAGTGCTGGAATGACTCACTTGCACCACCATACTTTTCTACACTATATTTAAATACATTTGTTATAGATGAGCATACATTATTAAAATATTGAGTCAGGATATTATGGTACTATATAACAAGACTATCCAATCTTTTGATATCAATACACAATATTGTCTTCTACTAAGTAAGCTACTACTAAAGACAGTTGGAAAAGAATTCATTTTTAAGGACATTTACAATTTTATTTGGGGGCTGTATTCATATTTACCTTGTGGTCCAAATGAAAATATGCCACTAACTGAATAAATATACCTGTATCAAATATGATGCTGATGGGTGTCCTAAAGAGAGAAGGTGAGAAGAGAAATGCAATAAAAAGCAATACAATGAAATGATACAGGATGAAAATTGTCATCTATATCCAGGACGCAATGCCCTAGAAGAAACCACCTGGCTTGATCTTCGACACTTGATTTTAGATTTTTCTTCTCTGGAAGAAAATAAATATCTGTGGTTTTGACTGAAAAAGAGAGAGAGAGAGAGAAAGGGAAAAAAAACAAAAGGCACTGATAGAATGAAACTTACTACTTGGAAGTCATCCACACATGTGTAGGCGCTTGCATTCTCAAGCAAAACAAAGATGAGTCTCTACTGCATAAAGCACTATAAAATCTCAAAACAAAGAACTAGGGTTATGGGAAAGCATTGCAGGGAGGTAAGGGTAGCATGGACATAGGAAAGAGATGGAAAAGGGGGAGGAAAACCAAAATGCATTATATACATTTATGAAGTTGTAAAAACATTATAATTTATAGAGAAATAATATTTCACACATCAAATTAGTAACTTTAAAAAAATGGGAACTTCTATTATAGCCAAGAAGAGCAGACTTGAAATAACAAACAGAAAGCTTGAAATAAAAAAAAATTGGACTTGCCCAGACCTTGGTAGGGCATACTTTTATCCCAGCAATCCCGAGGCACAGCATGTAGTTATCTGACTTCAAGGCCAGTGCGGTCTATAGAGTTCCAGAATAGACAGGTCTACAGAGAGAAACTCTGTCTCAAAAAACCAAGCAATACACCATAGGAAGAACAAGAATATCAACCAATCAGACCCAACCAGAGTTCCCAGAGACTAAAGCACCAATCAGTGAAACACATGGATGGATCCATGGCTCCAGAGGATGTAGCAGAGGATGGCATTTTCTGACATCAATAGGAGGAGAAGCCCTTGCTCCTGTGAAAGCTCGTTTCTTCAACGTAGGGGAATGCCAGGGTGTTGTGGTGTAAGTGGGGATGTGTGTGAGTGAGAACATCTTCATAGAAGCATGGGAGCAGGGAGGGGAGCAAAGCAACAGATCCAGCTATACCTCTCTTGGGCATATACCCAAAAGATGCCCCAACATATAAAAGAGACACGTGCTCCACTATGTTCATTGCAGCCTTATTTATAATAGTCAGAAGCTGGAAAGAACCCAGATGCCCTTCAACAGAGGAATGGATACAGAAAATGTGGTACATCTACACAATGGAATATTACTCAGCTATCAAAAACAATGACTTTATGAAATTTGTAGGCAAATGGTTGGAACTGGAAAACATCATCCTGAGTGAGCTAACCCAATCACAGAAAGACATACATGGTATGCACTCATTGATAAGTGGCTATTAGCCCAAATGCTTGAATTACCCTAGATGCCTAGAGCAAATGAAACTCAAGACGGATGATCAAAATGTGAATGCTTCACTCCTTCTTTAAAAGGGGAACAAGAATACCCTTGGCAGGGAAGAGAGAGGCAAAGATTAAAACAGAGACTGAAGGAACACCTATTCAGAGCCTGCCCCACATGTGGCCCATACATATACAGCCACCCAATTAGACAAGATGGATGAAGCAAAGAAGTGCAGACAGGAGCCGGATGTAGATCTCTCCTGAGAGACACAGTCAGAATACAGCAAATACAGAGGCGAATGCCAGCAGCAAACCACTGAACTGAGAATAGGACCCCCGTTGAAGGAATCAGAGAAAGAACTGGAAGAGCTTCAAGGGGCTCGAGACCCCATATGTACAACAATGCCAAGCAACCCACAGCTTCCAGGGACTAAGCCACTACCCAAAGACTATACATGGACTGACCCTGGACTCTGACCTCATAGGTAGCAATGAATATCCTAGTAAGAGCACCAGTGGAAGGGGAAGCCCTGGGTCCTGCTAAGACTGAACCCCCAGTGAACTAGACTATGGTGGGGGGAGGGCGGCAATGGGGGGAGGGTTGGGAGGGGAACACCCATAAGGAAGGGGAGGGGGGAGGGGGATGTTTGCCCGGATACCGGGAAAGGGAATAACACTCGAAATGTATATAAGAAATGCTCAAGTTAATAAAAAAAAGAAAAAAAAAAGAAAAAAAAAAAAACAACTGTAGGGCAGCGGACTATGAAAGTACCCTGATTCCTGATCTAGATAGGTCAAATCTCAGAGAACCCTAAAAGGGATGGTGGAGCATTCGCAGTCTTCCAGAAGATCAGGCCATTCTCATGTAGCTACAGTGCCCCAGAACCCACTATAGAGAGGTTTGAGACAGATCAGTCACAAAGGACAACACCCCAAGACCCTCCTTCTTAGGTGAGGACATGACCATGGGTCACATAGGCTCAAGACGGATCAGACTTAGAAATAAGACCATGCCCCCAATTATGTAGATGAGATCTTCCTAAGCTCTCAGGCCATACCAATAGGAAGTACCTGCGGTCAGACACTGACCCATTCAAAAACTGTATTTGAGAATCCTGTTGAGAAGAATTAGAGGTGTGCAGAAACTATTTCATCGTCCGAGAACTTCTGTCATAAAAGCTGTAACACCAACGCTTCGGGAAGAGATCTGTCCTCCCAAAATCGCTGCCACAAGCTCCCCTGCACCCCTCACCAGCTCGCCAGTCCCCTCCTGGCTCAGCCCGGGCTGAAATGGAGGTGAAGCAGCACCAGTGGAGGCAGCAAAACGCCGGTCCCCTCCCTGCCCTAGATCTCTTCCCTTCTGAATCCACACACCTAGCCAGACCAAAGATCTCCATGAAAACCTCCAGCACGGAGCCCCACAACCAGCCAGCCAAAAACGAACAAAAAGCTCAACGTTTCAAAATACCAAAAACTCATGAATTAGAAATTTTATGAAATTATGTGAAAAAATTATTATCATAAGTATCTTTAAATACTAAATATCTAGAATCTTATGAAAGGTGCACAAAAAACTTTCTTACAATAAAATGGGAAAGCAATTTGGAAAATGAACAAAGATGTTGATAAAGTCAAAATATAGAGACAACTGTGACCAATAGACATATCATTCCCCTTTGAATTCCAATATACACAAACCAAACACATCCTTATTATACCCCATAGTTGCAGAATGTAGTAATCCTAGTAAGTCTATACTTAGCAAGGGAGCAGAGCAAAAAAAAAATGTTGGTGGGAGTGTAAAGTTTTATAACCAATTTTTTAGAGCAGTTGAACAGTCTGGTGGATTTAAAGATAGGGTTGTCAATATCACCTAGTAATTTTATATCGGAAGACATGTCCCGGTATATTCATAAAAACATAAGCTGAATATTTGAACATTGAGAAGACTAAAAAACAAAAGGAAAATTTTCTGATAAGGAAAACATATACCAAGATTAATGCCATATGGGAGAGGTTAATAGACAATACATTTAAAAATGATTAATTCACAAAACAATGCATGGAGCAGAATTAATAATTTGCTGATTGTAGAATTTATAAGCGCTTAGATTATGTATGGTTGCACTGTAAAACAGGGGGGAAGGCTACAGATATTTTCAACATTGCTGCTTGTCAGACACACAGCCTGTGCTGTTACCAGCATCTGCCACCAGAGCGGTCCATTTGTTGAATTGATGGAACTACATTGACATGTCATTATCACTCAAAGTCCATAGTTCACTCAGGGGCTTACCCTTTGATGTTTTTCATTATGCGTGTTTGAACAAATTTATGATAGATCTCTAGAGTTATAGTATGGATCAGAAGATTGCTACATTAGATTTCATGAAAGATAATGCATCATTTAGTTCATTGGAAAACTTGAAAAATTATATTTTATATGCAGGTAACTATATTATATAAATACAAATGGTTATTGTGAAATATTCCACTTCTGTATATGACACAGACACACATGCATGCATTCCCTCATTCATATCCAAGTGTATACACATTTACACACACACACACACACACACACACACACACACGTTCCCAAAACCACACACACATAATATACACTAAAAACCCTCAAAGATTATTTTAATCCTTATTTTACCGTTAATTACCAGGCTTAGCAATGCTTGGGAACTCATGATCTATACATTAAATTAAAACCAACAATAACACATTTGACAAGACAACAAATGCAGCTTTCTTTGTATCCTGTTTTGTTGCCATTGTTAAGAAATGAGCCTGGTAAGTGACAGAATTTAAGAGAGTCTTGCTGGAGAGAAAGTCTGCTGGAATTAGGTTTTTAAATAGCAGACCAGTTACAAAGAGACAAATCAGACAGGCTGGTTTTAATTCTCATTTGCTAGCACATTCGGGTCTGAGGGACCTTTCTCAGTTTCTAAGTCAACACAAATTAAACATAATAACACTGCTTTGTCCTTTCTGTTTCACTGCCCAACTATCACAAGATTATCTAGTGTCCTCCAGGCTGGAGCGAGACACCTTTTATCTTGGCATCTAAGGCAGTTTGGTGATGTCCCTGGCATCCGAATTTAGGCTGGTCATATTGAAGCACAGAGGTAATATAATTCTGGCTTCAGACACTAATTGCTCTATGAACAATTTTTATTATTTACATCGAAATTTAAAGGCCAGCCTGTGTAGTATGTAGCACAAGAGGCAGAGAGGCATTTATTCATTGAAAAATTAAAATAAGATATCATGATGAGAACTACCTCAAGAAAGTAAAGCACAAAAATGGCCGCCTGGAATAAAGAACGGAGTTTGCTTTTAATAGCAAATTGAGAAACTGTACAAATCTAAGCCTGTCTCTGAATGTCTTCTCAGACCTCACTTTTAAATGAATAAGAACAAGGTTCATTATTTTCTGTTCAAGGTGCCTGTGCACCTTCTGGGACCTTACTCATCACCCACAAAAACCTGTTTTTATATTAAAGTTGTCTTCCAGTTATTTTGTAGATCCAATATTTACTTAACTTTTTCTATTATTTCTAAGACTGAACATCATTAACACATATACATATATATGCAAATTTATAGCATGCAAACAACACACACATACATATTATGTACACACATATTTATATATATGCACACAAAGTGTATGTATGTAAATTTTTCATTTATAATATTGGCAGTTCTGTGTATACGGTACATATGTTCACACATGCATATGTACTTGTAGATGTCACCCACTGCTGTGTTTGTGTATTGGAACAATTTCAAGGTTGTGTTGCACAACTGATTTTGAAAATACATTTTTCTGGGTGTTTTCTTCTGCTTATTATTGGTTCTCCGAAATGTGAGAGTAATTCCTCAAGTGCTGAAATTTTGTGAAGGGCATTTGACTTGAGGTATTGACAAAAACCAGAGGGAGGGCACACAGACACTTTTGCACTGGGCATAATGTTGTAGCCACCTGCCAGGAGAGTGCATTTACCATTCTGAATCCTTTGTGTCTCCCCACAACCATTTTGCAGAAGCATATGTTCATGGCTGGTGTGTACTTAAAGACTACTTGGGGATCTGACCATCACTGTAAGCCTTTAAAAGAGAAAAAAAAAAGCCAAGTAATACCACATGGGTCTTGCTTTGGGTTACTTTGGTTCCTGTAAAGGGTAATGCTTGTTTTAGATTTCTGCGGGCTTTTAGCAGGGTGTGCAGTTTTAGGCCACACTTGGTGCAGTTCGACTACACTTAAAACTGAAGAACAAATGCTTTGCCATTTCTTTTCTTCCCAACGATGTAAAACAGAAGCCTGTGATTTGCAGAGGTCATCGGTGTTAAGGAAGAACACTTACCATGCAGTGGCTCCTGCTATGTAGTGAATATTCATCTAGTGTCTGCTACTGCTTATCAGGAAACCACTAATGAGTCTCTATTCCCCACACAATGATATCCCTGCGTTGTCTCTAGGCTGTAGGTGTTCTGTTCTAGGTGGAAGAAAAATGAGCTACATAGAAATAAAACAACAAGCTCCAGGGTTGCACACTAATATATTTCAGCACGGGGATTAAGGAGCAATGGAAGCAGCCATAGTTTTGTAAACATTGGGAGTGGGTTATTAAACACTGAAGTGTAGCACCTTTGTTTTTACTCTTACGCCAAGGAGAGAATAGAAAGAGAACAAATTTTGATCTGATAAAGATGCAGAGTCTACCTTCCTTTTGCCCTGTGGGAATAATATCTATTATGGTCACAGATATGGGCACACACACACACACATATAACCTACACATAGCGCAAGTTAAATAATGTTATAGTCTAAAACAACGTATGAGGAAATGATGCGATTCGGCTGGAGTTATCAACTTTGATGAAATAATAGCTGAATTTACTTGGTGAACTCACACCAAGTGTGCTCAGAACAAGCAAAATACCCTTGGACATGCTGCTGGCCACAGTTACCTTCAGAGCGGAGAGTGGGAAAAGAAGAATGTGGAGATACACTGATGATGTACTTGATAGAAATGACAAGTGATTTATGGACATAAACATACTAAAATGTGCAGCGTGTTCGTCAAGAATGAAGAGCTATAGGCCTAGACCCATGTTACGTATTTTAATTTGGCTCTTGTGGGTTATAGAGAGACAAGGCTCTGCTTATTTTTCTTGAACTTCATTACTGAAAGCTAATGATCCTCCACCCTATTTTATTACACCCTGCAGTTTTTTGAGAAACCCATAATTTCTAAGTAGCACCACTAATTAACTAGAGGCTGTTGTTTGCATACAAATAATAGTCACTGTAATTCTGCTCATCTTTATATTAGACGCATAGCGCATTGCCATGATCAATCCCTTAGCAACACGACAAAGGGCTTTGCACGACTCCCCAGGTATAAGACACTAAATGAGCTGGTAAGTGCTTATTGTCAGACATGATGTTGACTTTTAGCCAGGAGAGTTGTGAGTATGATGTGGGGCTAGGGCTGAGAGTTATTAAAACTTAAGCTTTGCATTTTGGTGGGGGGTGTGTGCAAAGATGAGGGGTTGAATGGTAAAAACCACAGCATTGCTAAGGGGTCTTTCTAGACCTCATCAACAGACTTCACATTAATTGGCGCCACTTTCCGCCTCTGCGACTGCTGTGGCTCGCGTGTAAATAAGGAAAGGAGGCTTTTAAAATTCTGATTTCAACTCATGACTTAGAATTTAATGAAACCGTTCAAGTTCAGCACTTTAATCTCACAAATTGGTTTATCACAGCCTAGTGGCCACTTCTTGTTTTATAATAAGCACAACAAAAAAAAATATCTATGAACACTTAGAAAATTAAACCAAGAGAAGTGTATGTAATTCTGAGCTCATTAGGAGCAATTCATATTTTCATCTGTCTCATTAGAGTGCTGTTTTTACGAGCTGAAAAGTGTACTTTTGTATCTGTATTTCTTATATATGCATTCTTTAGGCCAGCAGAAGGAAAGTTTTCTTGCAAATGGTATACAGATAGATTTCTAAAGCACATCTTATCGTTGCTGGAACAGGAAAGCCGGGCAGTGAAAAAAATCCCCCAAAGGAAAAGTACAATCATATAATAATTCTAGCATTCTGAGATACCTTAGTGGATTTTTATGTACTCCAACAGCATTCAAAAATAACCATGTGCATTGTGTATCCATATGAGCATATGGCACTCATATTCATTTCTCCACAAAAGTCAGGGTCGGTCACTGGATTTCCTAGTACTTCAGTCACAGGCTATGGTGAGCAGCCCGAGTTAAATGGTGAGAACCACACTTTGGACCTTAAAAAGAACAGAGAGCACTCTTAACCACAAAGCCACCTCTCCAATCCATATCTCATGAATTTAATCTCCCACTTCTGCAGATTTTTTAATTAATTTTTAATTTTTTTAAATGAAAATAAAACTTCCACATCTGAAAGAGAGGATATTTACATTCCCCATAGCTTCATAAAGATTATAAAAACTTATAAAACAATATATCATTTGTCAATGACAGTTCTTTAGCCTACCACTTTAAACTCTATTAGGTTCAATATTTCACATTTAGTAATGAGAATAGAAATCTTTCTTCTACATTTCCTCACCTAAGATGAAAACTAGTTTGTGTGAACAGCACTTCTCTTTGACAAGAGGCAAAAATCATTTACTGTCTGCCTAACCTGAGAAAGCAAATATAAATTATGTCTGTGATCTTTAGAATAGGCCATACCATCGCCATATGGGTTAAGTGCAGATCTTCAGTTCTAGTAGTAACGCATGATATCACTCAGACACGATCTTGCCTTTCAGGGTGCACCTGTATATGCTTTGTCCTGAGCTCATTTGAGTGAGAATATTATTGAAAACCTTAGAATCTATTAGAAGATCATAATGCTTATTGATTTCTAAACCTATCTGGAACATGCTTGAATTAAGTGGATTGAATCAGATTGCCCTATTATCTTAGTTACTCCCATACTGAGTATCTTGCTCAGGACATTGCAGGATTTGGAAAAGAGAATTGCAATTCACGTTTGTGTTTTATCATCAGAATAGGGAACCAACTCTAGGCTTCTTTGTGTCCACCATTTAATACACCTTCATCGCCATAGGCCCTAGGACACTAGGCAACAAAGATTTTATAATCCATATGTAGTTAAATTTCTTCATATTAAACCAGAAATGCAGCAAGCCCTCCCTTCCCACCCCCTTCATTTTTCCACTTTAGTATGTAAAAAGTAAACGATTTAGTTATAAATCTTAGCTGCTATCTTAGAGATTTTCTATAGATTGGTGGATCGCTAAACTTCAGTTCCCATCTCTCATTCTAAATCATTTCTTCAAGGTCAATTTTCCTCCACAGATTAAATAATTCGGCATAAAGGATAGTGCATAAAATTAAGTGATATTACTCATCTTTTCCCAATGACTCCAATACTTTATGAAAAACACAAAGATACCTTTTTCAACAGTAGAGGCAGTAATTTCTACAATGACACGTAATAGGTTGAATTGTGTGCCTGAAATTCATGTTTTCCATTGAACTCAAGAACGTGACATTATTTGTTTTCTGATACATAAGTGCAAAATGTGTAGTTGTATTTGAGTAGGGTGGGTCATTGGCTCATGTGGCTATATCTATAAGCGAACAGAAATTCTTGGATAATGCACATAGAAGAACACCACTGAGGTTAGACTTAGAGATAAAAGTTACCTGAAAGTGCAGATTGTCAGAAAATGCCAGAAGTTAATTGAAAAAGCATGAAAAAGAGTCTTCAGTAGACACGTCTGAGTAAGCGTGGCTCTGATATCTTCCTTTCAAGTGTTTGCTTTCAGAATTGTTTAAATCAGACATGTTTTCAGCTTCCTCTTTGTGCCACTATGATATGGCCACCCTAAAAATCTAGTAGAGTCTGTTTCCTTTCAGTCATGCACTTACGTTATAACACAGTATTAAGAATTTTACTCATATTATCTGGAAACCCAATTTTGTGTGTCACAAGATAAATTCCACAAGACTCTTGACCTTGAAGATTCCCAATGAATTTCTTTTATGTTCTGTTTCCAAGTTTGTCAGAAGCCATGTACGATGCAGATGGGTGAGTGTGGTGTGGAAAGAAAACACAGATAGGACTAGACTATGAGGCAGTATTTTACAGTGCCTAATAAATATTCCTCACTTGAGTATGTGGCAAATATTTGTTGATGGGAGGCTTAATGAATCAATAAACAAGACAATCAATGAACAAAAGAAAAACATGGAGTAAATATATATTACCAATCTTCTCCCAGTAGGATCAGATTTCAGCTCTGATGTTAGCAAGAGGTTAGAAATGGTGCTGACAGACCCGAGGATAAACCACTCAATTCAACAAGTGCAAATGTGTACTGGGTGATGCGGAGATCTTGGGGTGGGGGTAGAGGTAAAGTATTGAAGAGGTTTATATTTTGCAAAATAGTATAGATTTTTTAAAAGCAAAACAATCTGAATCACTAGCTCTTTCAATACAGGTGAAATTGTCATAAATATTTTGAGGAAAACTGTTCTTCCAACAACACTTTAAATATTTGGAGTATTCACTCTCCTGGACTGTAAAGACCAGTGCCCATTTCAGCCTGGACCTGTGTTGTTTGTTAGTGACAGCCTTCTGTTGCTGTGACTGCACTTTGATATTCAGAGCCCAACTTTGGATTCCAAATGCACCCTCCATATATGGAAGCTGTCCACTTTTACTATTACACAACTGCCAATTCCTCCCTCTTGGCTCTCACTCCTTGTCCATTTAAATCAAGGTTCCTGGATCCTTGTCTATTTTGTTTGTCCCAAGATTGTTGGGGGGAAAAATGGAGACACGGACATTGTGAGGCTGCATATAAATTTTCTTCAGGCATATGATATTATATTAAATATGTAATATTTCATTTGTAGAACTGAAGGCAAGGGGAAAGCTGATGTTGCATTATTGTTTACAATATAAGCTAATGAGCACATTCAAAGTGATTTCCTATTATAAATCTTCCCCCTGCCAGTATATAGAATATAGGTAAGAGCCTGCAGGATTTGTAGCATGTGAAGATAATGTGGGTGTGAGTTGGAAGTCTGCCCAGTATTGAAAGGCTGTCATTGCTCTAAGATGTCACCTGGGACCATGCCATCAATCTACCCACCTTTCCTGAATGGCTCTGATGCCGATCAGTCTGGTTTCCCTTAGTATTAAAGTAATGGGCTCCTGGCTCTATTTCAGCTCTGTCAGAATAGCTGCTGAGCCTCTGTACTGCCTTCCTACAAGGATTTAATCTACTCCAAGCTCCCTGACACATTATAAGGAGGAAATCTGTTTTCTCTGTCACTTCTCCTTTCTCAGCTGGGTCTGCAGCAGAACATCTTTGCTTTGGGTAAGACAGTACAGACTTGCTATGAAAGCTGGTGTTCTCCTCAGTGCTGAGTTGCCTAACTTAATCTTATTGTTTCCCCACACCCTGGAGGCTTCCTGCATGTTGTTTCCTGTCGAAGAGAGACTTTATACACATCTTTACACTACTTCTGTTCTTTATTTTGAAGTGTTTGACTGCACAAGGAGACAACACTATTATTCTTGAACTTGGACAATTACATCATTTAATGGCTTCATTTTTGTGATATATTTCAGACTACTTTCCTCTGTTCCCTGCTACTAGACAGGAAACAATAATGACAGAAATTGTGTACTTGGTTATATACATATTTAATAAAAAATATTTTTGCATTGCTTACCGTGGATGAAAAGAAAACACACTAAGTATATGTGAGTGGTGTGTGTGTGTGTGTGTGTGTGTGTGTGTGTGTGTGTCTGTGTGTGTGTGTGTCTGTGTGGTTGTGTGCTTCTGTTACTGTGTGTGTGTTTATGCCTCATCACAATTAGCTATGTCAAACCTCTATAGGCGCTGTCAGTGAGTAATTCATCTAGTTTTGTAGAATATTGCTTGAAAGGCCAAGAGAAGCATGCTCCTGTCCTAGGATTGTTATCGTGTATATACACAAGTCTTAGCACCACTTTAGCATAAACACAAATCCTTGGCAACTCCCCAGAGAAGAAGACAAATGGAGAAATGTGTAGATAAGTAGTAATGCAACGTACAGATTATATCATTTGCCTAGTCCTGGAATCCCAGTGATGTGCTCTCATACCTGACTTCTGATGCACTCTCCTGGGTTTCTATTTGACAAGAAATATCCTATTGGCACCTTGGCAAAAAATCATGCTGATGCTCTAGGAGACATTCCTCAAATGCTTTGTTCTATTCTCACTAGATCTCTGCTCTTCACCTGAGGGAATGACATCTCCACCTAAATTTTTCATAATACATATGAGAAAGGAAAGAAAAAACACTCCTTCAATAATCTAATACACCATAAGCAATTATTGACTAATATGAACTATTTATATCCTTATGTTGTTTCCTGACACATATTTTTTAAAAAAAAATCAAGCCCTAGGGCTAGGAGATGATTTCAAAGGGCTTGTGAGATGACTCCATGATTAAGAACATATGTTACTGTGGCTAAGGACCGAAGTTAGGTGTCAAACACTCATATCAGGTGGCTTACTCCAGCTTCAATCCAGCTTTAGGGTATCTGACACTCTTCTCTGAGTGCTAAGGGTTCTGACACTCACAAATATGCAAATATACATAATTGAAAATAAAGATAGGAGGCTGGAGAGATCTTTCCAGTGGTAAGATTTCTTGATCCTGCCACAGAGGACCCAAAGTCAGTTGAATCTACATGGTAAGTCACTCTATCTATCACCCCCAATTCTAAGGGATGCCTTCTTTTGAGGGCATCAAATATACAGATGCAGGGGAAAAAACACTACTACACATAAAATAATGATAATTAAATATTTTTAATTAAGATAATAAAAAGAAGACTTTAAAAATGTATCAGTATGGCTGTATGAACACTGGCTGTTACCTCAGTTGGGATGTGTTTATACTTTTTTTTTTATTAACTTGAGTATTTCTTATATACATTTCGAGTGTTATTCCCTTTCCCGGTTTCCGGGCAAACATCCCCCTCCCCCCTCCCTTTCTTTATGGGTGTTCCCCTCCCCATCCTCCCCCCATTGCCGCCCTCCCCCCAACAATCTAGTTCACTGAGGGTTCAGTCTTAGCAGGACCCAGGGCTTCCCCTTCCACTGGTGCTCTTACTAGGATATTCATTGCTACCTATGGGGTCAGAGTCCAGGGTCAGTCCATGTATAGTCTTTAGGTAGTGGCTTAGTCCCTGGAAGCTCTGGTTGCTTGGCATTGTTGTTAATATGGGGTCACGAGCACCTTCAAGCTCTTCCAGTTCTTTCTCTGATTCCTTCAACGGGGGGTCCCATTCTCAGTTCAGTGGTTTGCTGCTGGCATTCGCCTCTGTATTTGCTGTATTCTGGCTGTGTCTCTCAGGAGCGATCTACATCCGGCTCCTGTCGGCCTGCACTTCTTTGCTTCATCCATCCTTGGATGTGTTTATACTTGTCTTCCCAATCTCATTTCCATCCAGAGGAACTGGTGCCATCGTAGTCACCTCTTTCTGTTGAAGATATGATAGAACACATAGATCAAACATGAATTTAACAAACCTCTTGCAACACTTTATCATTGAGAGTAAAGTTTAAAATAAGTAAATTTGTTGATACATACATAAGTACATACATAAGTAAGTAAATAAATGAAGAAAAGAAGCGATAATAAAAATAATTGACAAGAGAGAGAAAATTCTCACTGAGAATCAAATATTTCAGGGCATCCAGTATTGGGGAATATATGGTCAGAGGAAAAACTTGTGTACAAAATACCAATGAATCAATAATTTTGTTAAAAATAAAGACAGCGTTAGTAAATAAGTTTATCTGCTCATACGTGCTTTTTCAGTATAAGAGAAAAGATATTTCACTCTGTGAAAAACCCAAGTATTGTTAAGAAAGTAAAATGGTGGGGCTGGGGATTTAGCTCAGTGGTAGAGCGCTTACCTAGGAAGCGCAAGGCCCTGGGTTCGGTCCCCAGCTCCGAAAAAAAAGAACCAAAAAAAAAAAAAAAGAAAGAAAGTAAAATGGTAAAAGAGAAAACTATCCATTTATTCTTGGTTTCTATCTTTTCTGTAAAATAGGGCAAGAAAAAAAAAGCCTAGCCCAAGGGGAAGAGAGCCTAGCATGGGACCCATGCTTATACACCATAGAGCAAAAGTCCTGAAAATCTGAGGGCCAGCAAACGCTATTCAGCACAGTTAGTGTATTATCTGGAGCCTGTGTTTAGTGTGTTTGCGCTTCTTGTAGTTGGTGTTTCAGCCACAGAGTATTTTCTGATTTCAGCAAAAGTAAAATAAAACTGTAGTTAGATGCTAAGGAATTTCAATTCTTATGGGTGAAAGAAAAAATATGACAACTTTCATAAAAATAATTTTTGGAAAAGATTATTGAAGTTTCCCTTATCAAAGAAAGAAATGAAAAATACTTTGAAAAAAACAATTATATGAGCAAACTATATTCTTTGGAATACTTTTGATATGTCAATTTCACTTATTTTTGCATACAATATATAAATGTGAACGGTGGCAGTGCTACAAGCAGTTTGTGTTGATCACTGCATATTTTCTATATGATAGAACATCAAGAATAATTGAAATATCATAAGGCTTAGACAGCTAACTAGTTAGTTTTCAAACACATTAAATAGACTATGCAACTCTCTTTAAAGAGATAAAAAAATACTATGTTGGGGGTTGGGCGTTGCTTAATGAGTAAAGCATTTGACTGGGAACCTACTTTAGTGCACATCTTTAAACCTATGGTGAAGTGGGTGACGCAGAGACAGGAGAATCCTTGGGAGCTCTTGGCCAGTTATCGTGCTGTACATAGCATGTAGCAGTAAAAAGCAAAAAGATGTCCGTTCAAACAAGGCACAAATCTTGAAACCTAAGGTTTTTCCTATTTCTCCAGGCATATTGTGTTTCTTCATGCAAGGAAACAGCCCCAGCAGCAAGTACTGAGGAAACCAGGGATGGATAGCACCAGTGTTTCTTCAGGGACAAAACTTAGTTTTGCAAGGGTAAAAGTTGGTTACTTTTAGCAATATTTACCTTTCTTAATTCTTTACTATTCTAAGCCTGAAGCCATTGACTTCTGGTAATTAATTCCTGCTGCTCCACCTCAAAGGATAAAGAAAAGGGGGTTAATTGGTAGAGCTCTTTTTTCTCTGGTTCAAGGACTTCTTCCCTGGTCAGGGTGAAGGCTTGGAAACTCATTAACTCATCAAGAAAGAGAAAGAAAAGACAGGAAGAAAAACAAAATTTATTTACACAGACAACATGTACAGATGTACCTAGATTCATACATATACAACCTCTAGCCAGCCCCTACCACCTGTCTCATCAACTCCAGCAGTGTTCATGCATACTTACACATACATATTTACCTACACAAGTATATATAGACACAAAAGTCACACTGTATTCCCTATCTGGCCATCTTATACCTTCCAGACAAAAGTCCTCTAGAAAATTGCCTAATAGATAAAATGTTACACAAAAGGAGAGTTCCAGAAAGATGTCCATAGTGAGTTCAAAGCAGGATTTCATTCTTTAAGGTCATTACAAGTTTAAAGCAAGTCTCACATGGCTTTTTCTTATCATAGTGCATACCTGTGGCTTCAGTCTTGGACCTGACCTAGAACGACTGTTTCTTCTTGATCACAGATTTGTCCCAAGCCTATTTCTCTTTTGAGTACAATTATGGAAACTTATTATATTCCTTACTGTGCAGCTTTTACTTACTGTTTTATGAGGAGTTGGCACACTCTATTCTTGATTCTAATTTAATATTACATCTTTTTGGCAAAACAACAGAAATCATCTAAAATTTTCAAAAACTATTGAATCAAATAAGGAATTCTATAAAGTCACTAATTCATCTGAAAGTATTAGTTTCTGAAAGTTGCTCAATAGGGTGAGCTGACGCCCAGAATTCAGTAGGCTATGTAATAGTGGCAGGGAAGACTTATCAGCAGCAAGAAGCAATTCTGTGTTGAGGTCTCTAAGTCCCCTGCATCCCAGAATTCATACATCATTGCCAGCAAAATGGTGGGTCATCTCCAAAAATCTCACTTGCATGCCTTTGTCCTCTCCTTGAAGGCTTTTGACAGCTTCACACAAAAACACACATGTGCATATACACATTATAAATACATATACATATACTCACATATATGCATGCAAATCCACAAACACACATGTGTGCACACACACATGTGCTCACACAAACACACACAATTAAGTTGTCTAATAGCCACTGAGATTTTGCTTTTAGGATTCTCAGGTGTCCCACAGTCTTCCTTTCTTCCCTTCCTTTCTTTCTTTCTTTCTTCCTTCCTTCCTTCCTTTCTTTCTTTCTTTCTTTCTTTCTTTCTTTCTTTCTTTCTTTCTTTCTTTCTTTCAGGTAGTCTTACTGTGTAGCCCAGTCTAGCATATAATTTATAATTCTCTCACACTCTCCTCCTAAGTGCTGGGATCACAAATATTTTTCACCCACACCCACATAAAATTTAAGTTTTATTAACATCCAAGTTCTTGTTGCATTGATGTTTAGCAAATGCTTTTTATTACGCAAATAGAATATTATAACTTACATATTTTTCTTTAGTTTGTTTCACAATTCTTGGAAGACATACATGTAGATAATTGTGCTTTAACAAAGGTCCACACTGAGCTCAGCCTTGGTTTTCAGCTTTCTTTTTGTGGATTAGTGTGATCTAATTAACCTTCCAGGTGTCTATTTTCATTCATAACTCCTGAAAGGCAATTTTTTGAAAATGTGAAGCTTACACATCTGAATATCCTTTGCACACTCAAACCATGAACTTCAGTGTATTTATAACAGATGCATTCCATGCACAAATCCAAACCTTTTAAGAGAGTTATTCATGCCTTTTGCCCATTGCTACTGTGAGTAATTCTTCTTGCTCCTCACTATGAGTTTGCTTCACCCGTATGACTAGACACCTTGACCAAACTTCTTTTCAATTAATCTTATCCTCCTTCCCTGGGGATTGGCTTCTTACTTTTGAGACATAGCCTCATGTGTTCCCATATGTCCCCAAACTTTTGATCCTTCTCTGCCCACCTCCACAGTGCTGGGATTACAAGCAAATGCCACTGTGCCCAGTTTTGTTAAAGTTTCTTCTTAAATGTGGTCCTATCTTGAAATTCAAACCTTCTACTGTCAGAGCCTTTTTGTTTGACTAATCAGCTATCTTAGGCCTTGTTTTTGTGTTTTTTCTCAGCTCTCACTATGATTTCATTGGTCACCTGAAACTGATATGTTTCTTTCAACCCTTAAGTAGCTTTAATCCTAAATCTGAAACCCTGATGGACCTAATATCTATCAACAAATTCAGCATTTATTAAACTTAATTTTCATCGCAATATAAATGCCCTCATTTTGAATAAAAAAAAGAACACCAACAACAACTTAAGGTCAAAATAACAAAATATATGTCTTTTCACAATTATAGACGATATTTTCTCGAAGAGCCTCAGTGACTTTAGGGGCCAAAGTCCTGTTGTTTTAACCACCTGGATACTTTTCAGTGCTGTTACTTCATTATCCATCTGAAAACACACACACACACACACACACACACACACACACACACTAATGTGTGTGTGCACACGTGCATACACACTGTTTTATTGTCCTTCCAATCAGTCTATTAAAAGCCAACCATGATTCCTTGAAAATAGAGGAAGAGGAATTGTGTTCAAGCCTCTGTAGCTGATGTAGTAAACTCTGAACTGGGCTTCAGCTCCTCTGGCTTGCCCTCCCACTGTGCCTCATCACTATGGCATTTTATTAGAAGGATGAAAAGTTGAATGTTCAGTTTTATTTCTGTATCACTGTAAAAGCTGTCATAGGACGATGTGTACTACTCATGGTCATTGTTACAGATTGAATTCACTAAAGTAAATAGCCTTGAAAGTCCCAACTGTCTTCCTTGGCCAGACATGATAACATGGTTTCTGAACAAAACTAAGGACTTGAGTTTCCCCTAGCAAAGTGACCTAGGCACCCTTCTGAGAGAAGGTAGTTTGCTAGACTTATCTCAGGGGCTGTTGAAATTCCTGTGCTCTACTACAAGGTCGCTATAATTCCTCACTAGCTATCAATTGTATGACAATAAGGTGTCATCCATCAGCCTGTAACTTTCATTGCCAAGTGCATTCTATTTTTATATACCCATGAACTCACACATTTAGCAGAGACAGGAAGACGTCTTTCTCTATAGGATAAGCAATGAATTGTGTATTTCATCTGAAATACGTTATTTTACAATGTATTATTCAGAAATTGTCTTTGTCACAGACAAAAAAGACCGCAAAAATTATAATATATTCCTCCTTAAAAACTATTTTTTCTGTGAAGGTTTGCTCAGAGAGCAGATTGAAAAAACTGTCTTCTATTCTGCCATTTTATAAAATATGTCTCAGCAAATAGTCATAAATCTGTCAGATATTGCAACCCAGTTTGGTATTATATACTAGGAAAATGAACTCAATAGCAATATAATCTTACTTTCCAATATAACTGAACTCAGGGAAAATATCTCAGGAAGAATGCAGGCATGGAAAGCAAATAAAATCTAAGTACCACAGATATAAAGAAGTTTATGATGGCATATACAACTTCGGATATTGGTGTTTTCCTTTTATTAATTCTAACACAAACTCTCAATCATATCTTTCTTTTTAATTTGCCTTATCTGTTTTTTCCACTTTCTCTGAGAAGAGTGAAATTGCATTTTGTTTTTTATCACTATTTTGTTTAAGTTTATTTTCTATTTAGAATATCGTGGGAGCCTTATATTTAGAAATTAGTCTATTCATGCAAAAGACATTTTAAGAATAATATGTGAGACTCATTTAGTAATCTGTCTTTTAACACAAAAATATTTTGTGGTTCATTCTGTAGATGTATACGTGTGTGTCTCTGTGTGTGAGTGTGTGTGTGTGTGTCACTGTGTGTGTGTCACAGAGATATAAAAATAACAGGGATTTACTCAGTTTTATTGATTTCTCATTTCTTAAAGATTGGATACCATGTCTTTATAAATTGGAGTTTTAATTGAAAGATAAATACAGATTGCTCAAATTATTTTAGCAGTGTTTGAAGGGCTGCCGCCTTTCAGCAATGTTTGCTTAATGAGGAGACAGAAAAGGTATTTTAGTGAATACAGATAGAAATGCTAGCCACAGTATAAAGAGATCATTTTACGTGGTGTAGAGGTAACTGGCTATCTTGGGATTTTTTTTCCACCAAAGCCTTTGGAGAGTGATCACAAAATGACTGACTGAAAAGAAATGGAATTGAGCCTTTTTGGAATAACTCTGCCATTCATTCTAACTACAACACCATCCAGCAAGTAATTATTGAAAAATATAGGCCCTCAGAAGGAGCAGAGGGCCGAGGGAAAGCATGTGAAGTAGTTAGTGTCTCCAACAGAAGGACCTGCCTATGATATATGTTAATTAGCCAGTGGAGAAATGGCTTCTCATTGATCAGGAATACAAAGTCCCTAATTTGGTTCACTGTGGCTTTTATGAACTGCTGCTCATTTGCTTTCCAGCCTCCGTGCTTATGACTTCTCCACATTTTTCTCTCTCAAACTCTGAACTCCAGTCAGAATAAATTTCTTTCAATTTTGTGAAAAAGTTAAACTGCCTTTTTATTCAGTAAACCTTAAATATGCTAGAGTCTTACCACAGATCATTGTCATTCTTGCTTATCCCTCTTTCGCTCCTTCATCATGGAGATAAAAGTTGAGTATGGTTGTAGGTTGATGTCATGATGCAAGTGAAGGCAGGTACAGGATAGAATAAGGTCTGTCATTGGACGAGAAGGAAGGATGGGTGAGTGAAAAGTTTTAGAGAGGAGAGCATGGAGAGGCCGATGTTAAGATTTCTCTCTATATTTACAGGTTGTTATGACTATTCTTTTTTTTCTTTTTTTTATTATTAACTTGAGTATTTCTTATATAGTGATGGATATGTACAGAATTTTGTGTGTTTAGATGAACAAATTATATATTATGTAGGTGGGATGTTTATATCCTTAGCAATTGGTTGTAAGTTAATTGTGTGGATGTATTGTCCATTGAGTAATTAACACATAAATCTGGTTGTTGGGTTACAGTTTGTTGAGTCATGACTTCACTGGGTTGGGAGTGTGCACAGAGTCCATGACAGGAAGTCATTCTAGGCTGTAGAATGCTTGGGGCTGGCGTGGCGTGGGGCCATGCTAGCACATCCCATGGAACACAATGTGTGTGTGTCAGGCATGGCAAAATCCCACCAAGGGGACTGTGTGTGAAAGCGGCTGACAGACAAACAGCTATGAGTGCACGGATCACACAGAGTAGGAACTAGCAGGAACTAGTTGTGTGCATTTTTTAATTATGCTGCAATATATACTCATGAAGAAACTAGGTCTACATTTCCTATTACATTTGTAAGGGATTTAGAAAAGAAGTTTAGGTGTTAGCATGTTTTTCTAACACACTAAAGAAGAATGTAGACTAGCACTTCATATGTAGGCCCAGAAATTTCAGAGGCTTAAGGTCATAATGTGTATGCTGGCTAGGTTATGTGTGCTTGAAACAAGCATGAGTTGTTTGGACAGAGGGAACATTCCGTCATATTGGAGAGGTGCATTTTCTTCTTTGATGATTGACATGGGAGTGCCTAGTTCACTGTAAGCACTGGAATTGCTTGTCTGTTAAGTTTAAGTAGTATGTGAAAGCAAGATGATGAAGCCTGAGGGACAGGCACATAAATACCCTTCCTCTATGGCCCCTGCATCAGCTACTGCCAGCAGGTATCTACCCTGTTTGGATTTCTGCCCTGACTTCCTTTGGTGATGGACCATGATATAGAATTGTAAGCTTGAGTAAACATTATCCTCTCAAAATTTTGTAGGTGTTTTAGCACAACAATAAGAACTTTGAGACAATCTTCCCCATAGAAATCAAGGCAAAGTTAGCCCAGTATTCTTGAAACTTTGTGTACTGTTATCTTTTGTGTCAATTTGACACAAGCTGTAGTTATCAAAGAGGAAAGTGGCTCATTTGAAGAAATCCTTCCGTGATACCAAGCTGTAAGGCAGTTCCTCAATTAGTGTTCAGTGGGAGAAGGTCCCTAACAGTCTAGTTGGTACCATCTCTGGGCTGATGTTCCGGTTTTCTGTAAGAAGACAGGATAAACAAGCCAGGGGAAGCAAGGCAACAGTAATACCACTCCACAGTCTCTGTGTCAGCTCCCGCCTCAGATAGCCTGCCCTGTTTGAGTCCCAATTCAACTTCCTTCAGTGATGAAGAGCAATGGGAAAGTGTAAGCTGAAAAGAATTTCCTCCCAACTTACTGTTTGGTCACTGTGTTCTTTGCAGCAATTGAAACCATAACTAAGACACCTTGTCTAGAAGCAGCAAAATAAGATTCACCAAAGAACTGTAATTTCACTATTCTGGCATCATATTACAATACTTTTTTTTCTTTATACGAGTTCCCCATTAATTCTAGGAAGGAAAAGAGTTGCTTTGCTCTGTATTGTATGCCAAATAAAGAACATTGAAAACTTTACCAAGAGAAAGCACTCCAGATAGTGGAAAAAGAAAAGGCATGGATTTAGCAAGTTATATGATTTGCTGAAGGATAAAGAGATTCTAAGTACTCTGGAGAAAATGATTGTAATAAATGAGTTGTAAAAAATTATGTAGTAATAACATTGTGCTGTAGTTTAAATTAATTATTTCATCTGGAATCTACATAATGAGGGGGTACAAAATATACGCTTTAGGTATTCTGGAACTGAAAGAGTAAGTTTATTTTTCTATTATCTATATATGTATCTCTTGAATTTTGTTAGGTTATTCTTATTTTAAAGTTATTTCTTTTATTTTTAAGATTATAATATAATCACATAATTTATCATTTTCATTTCATCCCTCCAAACCCTCCCACATAACCCTCCTTGTTCTCTTTCAAAATCATTGCCCTTTTATTCATTAATTGCTGTTATATATTGTGAAGGTTTGCCTGTGCTTTGTCCAGGGAGTGGCAATATTAGAAGGTTTGTCCTTGTTGGAGGAAGGGTATCACTGTGGGGGTGGGCTTGAAGACCCTCCTCCTAGGTGCCTGAGGATGTCCAGTCCATTCCTGTCTTTCTTCAGATGAAGATGCAGAACTCTCAACCCATTCTGTACCATACAGCCTGGATGCTTCCATGCTCTCAGCTTGATGGTAACGGACTAAATCTCTGAACCTGTGAGCCAGCCCCAGTTAAATGTTGTCCTTGCGAGACTTGCCTTGGTCATGGTGTCTGCTCATAACAGTAAAACCCTAACTAAGACATTTATATTATGGCACAGTACCCCGAAGCATGCAGTAGTGGCACACATACCTGGCTAGTAACGAACAGCTCTCTAACTGTATTTAAGGTCCTCTTAAAGGTGAAAATCAAACCTCTGTAAAACTACTAAAATACAGGACCATTGAGGCAACCTGCTATCACCACTTCACGAAAGTGTTGTATATTATTGCAGGAGAGGCTGAAAATAGAAACAAAATGATATAGAACAAAACACCACAGTAATATTGATATTGGAGAAAGGGCATAGCTTTTCGCTTTCATGTTCAACTCCAGTGGCTATTTCTAAATCAGGTGACATTCTTAAGCAAATTCCAGCTGCCACAAGTAATTTGATCAGCACAAGGACTCTTAAGATTACAAAAGTTAGGAGGAATTGAAAGGGTAACTTTTTTACATTTTAAACTTAAGCATTCACTAGTTTCTTGGGTTTTTTTTTTTTTTTTTTTTTATTTACGGCTTATGGCAGAGGACGTAAGAGGAATTTAGAGTCCAATTGACCTTTTTTTACCTGTGTGTTTGCCACACAGATATTTTCCACTTTATGGAAAGAATTGTAATGTTCAGTTCTAATTTAGAAATCTCAAAGTTAATTATGAGCTTTGTCCTCTAAGACAGTGGTTTTCAACTCTCCTAATTCTGCAAACTTTTAATACAGTTCCTGATGTTGTGATGACCCTCAACCATAACATATTTTATGTTATTACTCCCTATCTGTAACTTTGCTACTGTTATGAATTATAACACAAATATAATTGAAGATAAAGGCTTGTCAGCAAGGTTGTGATCCACAGGATGAGAACTGCCTATGTAAAATTATTGTTGAAAAATCTTAGTAGGCATTATTTGGAATTTTTGAGGACTTTCTATCAACATTTCGTTAAGTTCCAAACTGCTAAGATATAGTTTATTTATTAATTCATGGTAAACTGACATGTGTTTTATGTGACTGGAATCTTATACAATTCAGCAACTATGTTACGTCATGTAGATTGAAGAACCAACAGGCATAATATTATATTAAATACCTTTGTTGTTGAGCCAAAGCCTTGTGTAGACCAAGTTCCTTGTGCCAGCTTTTCAGCTGCTGAGATTGAATGACACTGCATGTAGCCCAATAGACCCCCATTTTAATGCTCTGTGTGGTAGTCTTCTGTGTAGTTGTACATTATTTATAGCTTTTACCTGGTAAAGTACAATATATCATATGTGTAAACTTGGAGGTATATAAAACATTCTGCTTCTGTCTTTCTGAGAGGCACACAGCTGATTTCGTCTTGATTTTTATGAGCTGGTTTCCAATAGTAAATGCTCAACCCTCTATGAAAATTATTTCGGATAATAATATTTTAACTTGGTACCTATTCTTCAATAGGTTGCAGAAGTCCTAAAATAGGGTGAAATATTATGCTTGTATTATGCACAAAAGCCTTAATAGACTGAAGAAAAGAAAATGTAGTTCTGGAGTTCGAGTATTAACTACCCACACTTCGGCAAGAGGACCAGGGGTACACAGCAAAACTCAACCTCAGAGTGCCAGCCCAGTCTGCGTTATGTGACACTGTGGATTGGAGAGGAGGATAAATCTTTCCACATTTTTTAATCCACTCTTACACATTAAAAGTCGCAGGGTGAAAGAAGCCTTAAAAATGCCTGAAGAAGTGTAGTCATAGCTTGTCAATTGCATAAAATTTATATAAAAATCCCAACTGTTCTTGTTAAAATATTACACTACTATAAGCAAAATGAAAGCTTGTTTAAGAACACAACCTTTCGGGGCTGGGGATTTAGCTCAGTGGTAGAGCACTTACCTAGGAAGCGCAAGGCCCTGGGTTCGGTCCCCAGCTCCGAAAAAAAAAAAAAAAAAGAACACAACCTTTCTACCTGGTAAAATATATAGGCTATGTAACAGGATTTTACCTAGATATATAAATAATCAAAAGCCTAAAATATAAAAATTAGTAGCCCATTTAATTAAAGTTAATGGTCTGATTTCCCCAAATAAAACAAGACTTCATGAAGCAACAGAAAAGGTCAATATAATTTCACTGGACAGACACCATGTTGAGTATAATAGATGCAAACCAGCCCCTGGTATCACAGGAAACCTGCTCCAGTGTCATCCAAATATAAAATCCGTAGACACTCATGTATCTCATATAAAACCATATAAATACTGCCATGTGACCTATGTATACATGTGTGCATTTGCATACATGAATGTATGCATATGCTTTATAAAAATAATTTCAAATTGCTTAGAGTACCCAGTAGATGCAAATACTGAGTATATCAAGAGTTGCTACCTTATATTGCTTCAGGAAATGCACTTTTAATATTTTTCTTTTTTCCCCACCTTTATTAAATTAGGTATTTCTTATTTATATTTCAAATGTTATTCCCTTTCCCAGTTTCCAGGCCAACATCAGCCTAACCTCCTAACCCCTCCCCCTCTCCTTCTATATGGATGGTTCCCTCCCCACCCTCCCCCATTAACACCCTCCCCCCAACAATCCCATTCACTGGGGGTTCAGTCTTGGCAGGACCCAGGGCTTCCCCTTCCACTGGTGCTCTTACTAGGATATTCATTGCTACCTATGAGGTCAGAGTCCAGGGTCAGTCCATGTATAGTCTTTAGGTAGTGGCTTAGTCCCTGGAAGCTCTGGTTGCTTGGCATTGTTGTACTTTTGGGGTCTCGAGCCCCTTCAAGCTCTTCCAGTTCTTTCTAAGATTCCTTCAATGGAGGTCCCATTCTCAGTTTAGTGGTTTGCTGCTGGCATTCGCCTATGAATTTGCCATATTCTGGTTGTGTCTCTCAGGAGAGATCTGCATCCGGCTCCTGTCAACCTGCATCTCTTTGCTGTATCCATCTTATCTAGTTTGGTGGCTGTATATGTATGGGCCACATGTGGGGCAGGCTCTGAATGGGTGTTCCTTCTGCCTCTGTTCTAAACTTTGCCTCCCTATCCCCTTCCAAGGGTGTTCTTGTTCCCCTTTTAGAGAAGGAGTGAAGCATCCACATTTTAGTCATCCTTCTTGAGTTTCATGTGTTCTAGGCATCTAGGGTAATTCAAGCATTTGGGCTAATATCCACTTATCAATGAGTGCATACCATGTGTGTTTTTCTCTGTTTGGGTTAGCTCACTCAGGATGAAATTTTCCAGTTCCCTCCATTTGCCTATGAATTTCACAAAGTCATTGTTTTTGATAGCTGAGTAGTATTCCATTGTGTAGATGTACCACATTTTCTGTATCCATTCCTCTGTTGAAGGGCATCTGGGTTCTTTCCAGCTTCTGGCTATTATAAATAAGGCTGCTGTGAACAAAGTGGAGCATGTGTCTTTGTTGTATGTTGGGGCATCTTTTGGGTATATGCCCAAGAGAGGTATAGTTGAGTCCTCAGGTAGTGCAATGTCCAATTTTCTGAGGGACCTCCAGACTGATTTCCAGAATGGTTTTACCAGTCTGCAATCCCACCAACAATGGAGGCGTGTTCCTCTTTCTCCACAGCCTTGCCAGCATATGTTGTCACCTGAGTTTTTGATCTTAGCCATTCTCACTGGTGTGAGGTGAAATCTCAGGGTTGTTTTGATTTGCATTTCCCTTATGAACATTTCCTTAGGTGTTTCTCAGCTATTCAGCATTCCTCAGCTGTGAATTCTTTCTTTAGCTCTGAACCCCATTTTTTATTGTCTCCCTGCAGTCTAACTTCGTTAGTTCTTTGTATATTTTGGATATAAGCCCTCTATCAGTTGTAGGATTGGTAAAGATCTTTTCCCAATCTGTTGGTTGTCATTTTGTCCTCACAACAGTGTCCTTTGCCTTTCAGAAGCTTTGTAGTTTTATGAGATCCCATTTGTCGATTCTTGATCTTAGAGCATAAGCCATTGGTGTTTTGTTCAGGAAATTTTCTCCAGTGCCCATGTTTTCGAGATTCTTCCCCACTTTTTCTTCTATTAGTTTGAATGCATCTGGTTTGATGTGGAGGTCCTTGATTTACTTGGACTTAAGCTTTGTACAGGGTGATAAGCATGGATAGATCTGCTTTCTTCTACATGCTAACCTCCAGTTGAACTAGCACCATTTGCTGTAAATGCTATTTTTTTCCACTGGTTGGTTTCAGCTCCTTTGTAAAAAATCAAGTGCCCATAGGGGTGTGGGTTCATTTCTGTGTCTTCAATTCTACTCCACTGGTCTATCTGCCTATCTCTGTACCAATACCATATAGTTTTTATGACTGTTGCTCTGTAATACTGCTTAAGTTCAGGGATAGTGATTCCCGTGGATGTCCTTTTACTGTTGAGTATAGTTTTAGCTATCCTGGGTTTTTTGTTATTCCAGATGAATTTGCAAATTGTTCTGTCTAACTCAATGAAGAATTGGATTGGAATTTTAATGGGAATTGCATTGAATCTATAGATCGCTTTTGGTAAAATGGCCACTTTTACTGTATTAATCCTGTCAATCCATGAGCATGCGAACACTTTTAATATTTTAAGTACAGATACAGTTTTTCAGTGCTTTTGTCTGTGATTATGATAATATGCCAATGTGTAACAGATAGAGTGGCTAGTTGTAGGCTTTTTAAAACATTTGTGTTTAAGGAATGGGAACCCTCAGCAAAATTTCATTTACTCCATTGTATATTATTTTATTTAATATTTCCCTTTACACATAACATTTGCAAACTTTATTGAATGTAAACAAATGTTCCTTACAGAAAAAAAGAACTATTACAGAAATCATAATATTTAGAAGGAAAGTAAGCCATAATATTTGTAAAACTAATTTGTAGGAATACAGCATCCATTCATCATATGATAATCTTTTGTTCTGTGTTTTCTTCATTATACTTTTGAGTGGATGCTGTGTCTTTTTTCTTTCAGAAAAAAAGTAAACTAATGGAAAAGTTTGAGGAAATGAATTGCAAGGAAGTCAATGGCCCTGGTTTCACCCCCAACTCCAACAATCCCACCGTGCTTCTGTTCATCATTTGTCATCTACAGCTACACATACATGATTTAATCCACACATATGTTTCACATCATCTTGAGCGATACATTCTCTTTTACAATGGACTCAGGAAGATTGTTGTTGACACTAAACTCCATCTAACTTCACCTTACATATTTTAAACTGCATTTCAGTGTCCCAGCAAAGTCAAAGTGTGAAATTTATATAATAGTTCCATTATGTCTGTTGTCTTTTTCTCATTTGAATAAAACCTACTTGAGCACCATTTCATAGAAAGTAGTGTGCAATACAGCTTGAAAAAATGCCAAAGTGTTATTAATGCTTTACTGATATTGATATTTTGGGAAATTTTAACAATGTATTTAAGAGCTCCTGAGCCATTGAGTGTTTGATACAGGTTACAGTTTGGGGAATGAACCCTTTTTAATCTCCATTTCATGTTAAAGATGGAAAGAAAATTGACATTTAGATGATCTAGTCACACTTCCAAATGACTTAGAAAGTAGAAGACATTTATCCGTTTTTCCTCCTTTCTTTACTGTAGCACGCATCTTAAAGTATTACTTACAGTGGCAGCAAATCTTTGCACTATACACTGTTTATCCATTTTCATATTATTATTTAAATTTTTCTTTACTTTTTTGAGATATCTCAGTTGGCCTTGAACTTTTGCTCCTTCTTTCTCTATCTAGCAATTGTTAGGATACCAGGTATGCTGTAATGAACACAGACACCCTGACTTGCTTTCTCATTATGCTCTTCTAAAATAACTTTTAAAATCACTTCTATTCCAGGTGGTTCTTGTCAAGTATTACAAAGAAACACTGGCCCACATAAGCCTTTTACCTTCATAAAATAACTTTTTAAGATTTAAACCAACCAATACCAAAACAAACAAACCAAAAATCAGGCTAGTCATGATGGTTCAAAACTATAATCCCAACACTAATGAACAGGACAACACCCACGTCTTTAGCACTGTCCCTGGGAAAATGGAATGAAAGATATCGTGAAGGTTGTATAAGCAGATAAATCAGAAAGTATGCTATCCTGGGCTACATTGTGAGTTCCTAGCTAATCTGGGCTACAGACTAACACCCTGGCTCAAATATAAAAGGAGGGAATGAGGGAAGGTAGGAAGGAAGGAAGGGAGGGAGGGAGGAAGGAAGGAAGGAAGGAAGGAAGGAGGGAAGGAGGAAGGAAGGAAGGAAGGAAGGAAGGAAGGAAGGAAGGAAGGAGGGAAGGGGGAAGGAAGGAAGGAAGGAAGGAAGGAGGGAAGGAGGAAGGAAGGAAGGAAGGAAGGAAGGAAGGAAGGAAGGAGGGAAGGAAGGGAGGGAGGGAGGGAGGCAGGGAAAGGGAAAAGAAGGGAGACAGATAGCAAGAGACTAAAGGGGAGAGGGTGAGCAATGAAGGAAAGAGGGAGGGAGGAAGGGAGAGAGAGAGAGAGAGAGAGAGAGAGAGAGAGAGAGAGAGAATAATGGTGTCAAAAGTCAAAAACACCATCATTTTTGATAGAATCTCGTGAATAATGGAAAGATGGGACATCTTTTTATTGTGTTTTGTTTTTAATGAAAATTTAACTACAACTAGGAATTAAAATCTTTATGGCCATACTTTTTGTAAAATGGGTAAAAGCTGGGTCATTTATTCCAGCACTTGGGAGGCAGAGAACAGGTTGATCTCCATGAGTTCAAAGAAAGTCTCATATACAAAGTAAGGTCAGGATTATCTAGAACTACATAGTAAAATTCTGTCGTGAGGACAATAAATATGCCCCATAACAGAAGAAAAGATACAGAAAAAAAAGTGGTTCGTTTACACAAGACAATACTTCTGAGCTATTAAGAACAAGGACATCCTCTGTTTTGTAGGCAAATGGATTCAACTAGAAAATATCATCTCAGTAAGGTAACTCAGACCCAAAAGGACATGTATGGCATGTACTCACTAATAAGTGGATATTAGCCATAACATAAAAAAGGACAGACTACCCAAGATACAGTCCAAAGAATTCAGAAAAGGTCAACAGCTAAAAGGCCCATGTGAGTACACCTCAATTCCAGTTGGAAGGAAGAAGAAAGGAACCACAGGGGAGAGGGAGGGGCCTGGGAGGAAAAGGAGACAGGCAGCAGGGGATAGGGGGACATATTATGGTTTGGGGTGGGAGAAAAAAACTGAAGCCCTGAGTGCCAGCAGAAAGAATAGAAACAGGCAATTTCGGGAAGTAGGTTCTAATAATAAAGACAGTAAAAACAAAGAAGAAGATAAAGAAAAATAAAATAAAATAATATAACAAAGAATTTTAAAGGATGCAGGTTCTATGTGCTTGTACACACACAAAACCTGCCAGCACTGTCATAGCTAATGTGGGTGTTAGGAAAAAAAAAGGACAAGAAATGTTTAATGTGGCCTGAATCCTGGATGATGATTAGAAAATTTTAGGAAAGTCTGAAAGGAAGAGAAACAAATAACTGCTGAGTTATCTGGAAGTAGCTGCTTGAAATTACTCCTTCATTTTCCATGAAAAATGCAAAATACTTGCAATTGCTAGTTAATACTGCAGACTGGATTTGATTTGGCTGCATGGAAAGGGGTGGTTTTTTTCTTCTACAGTGGCATAGATAATAACAATGGCTCTCATGAGCACCCAAAAACATCTAGACGCATTAATAAATAGAATGAGATCTCAAATCTACCATTTCATTCCTTCCTGTACTTACTTAAGTGACCCTCCTCCCCGTCTCCTGGCTCTCTTCCCTTCTTTGTCTCCCTCTCTCCCTCTACTGTCCACTAACTTACAAGTTCGTGAGTATTTCCAAATGCTATGAGTAGGTAACATCAAATTTCCACAATGCACTTGATTGAAGAGTGTCACTTATACTTCTATCACACACACAAACACACACACACACACACCACACACACACACACACACATATTGCCTTGCACCTACTTGCTAAATGCAAAGAAAAATGTGTTCTATCATTTTTAAAGGGAACATGATTATTCCTGTATATAATCTCTAAAGGCACATGAATGTCCCTGACCATGTGTACCTGTGCTTTTGGAAGGCTAGGGAGGTGGAGTGTTCCTCCTCCATTGCCTTCTACCTTCATTTCTCTTGTATAGGTATCTCATAATATTTGAGAGTAACCCAATAGTTCCGAAACCTGTTTGGTAAACCAGACTTACCTTGTGTTTTTGCTTTGTTTTGTTTTGAGACAGGGTCTCATTATGTTTCTCTGGCTGGACTAAACCAGAGTATGTAGACATGCTGACCTAGAACTCAGAGATCCTCCCAAATAATGGGGTTACAGGTGTGTTCCACTGTGTCTGGGCATGCGCTCTTGTCCTGAATTTGTTCCTCTTACCCTCTCAATACTAAGTGGCCTCATATATGATAATATGTTTTGACATGTGAAGTTCTAGATGGCAGGTTCCTGCTGAGACCTGCTCAGTGTCTGCTCATCTGGACTGATTTTAAATTGACACATATATCATCTGTAATTTTGATTATAATGGTACAAAGTTATTGACAATATATTTTTGACTTTTATTTTAAATTTCTGTATTTCCTACTAAGAAGAGAGAGACCCCTCTATCTAAAGGCATTGTGGTCTCACATCTGAAAAAGCTCCTTCACTGACCCATTACTGTCTATTTTATTTCCAGATTGTCACATACTTTCCAAATCTAAAGTCCTGAATGTCTCTTCACTAAAGGTATGGTAGGGTAGTATTGGACCTTTAGGTTGGGCCATTTCAATCATGGTCTTCCTCTTCTTTGTTATCTAGTAATCAATTTGGGAGAATTCAGTTCAGGCTCAGGAGTTCCCACAAAGGATGTACATTTAGCTACTGAGTGACATTAACTGAGAAAATGAATACGAAGTCCATTCCTATTAGCTGGGCTACACTCTGAAGGGTTGGATATGGCAATAGTTCCTGATTTAATGTGTACGTTGTGGCAATGTTTTCCTATTTCACAGAATACCTGCTAAACTAAACATAATCCCATGGGTATTTTGTGAGCATATTAAAATTGTAACTTTTAATTCATATAGCAGCAGAAAGAGCATGTCATATGTAGAATGGTGTTCTCCTTTTTAATATATTTAATATTTATTTAATGAAAGCTACATCAAGAAGTTTCTCCTTGAAAGAAAAATTTCATGAGTTCTGATCTTATTTCTAAATTTAGAAAGACAAAGTCAACTAGAAAAGGTGAGTAAAAACCCATTTTCTCTGACCTTGTGGTTCATATTTTTGGGGAAGTAGGGTTGCTAAATGCGTTAACCTTGGCATACCATGAACTTTGAAATACTTTTGATCCAACTTAGTACTGGAGGCAGATGATCGCCTTTCCTTGAGAATTCATCACACTCCACACAGGGATTAGAGCCAGTAAAGAGACAAGCGTCATCTATCAGAGTTCCCAGATCATCACTCAGCTGTGACCCTGTACAGCAGCAATGACACTGATAGTAACTAAGAGTAGAGGTTTCTTTCTAAGTTGTTTTGTAGATAGTGGATTCCAACTTTGAGCAGAGAAAGTCTTAAGACCGTATAAAGTCAAGGAGTTCAAAGACAAGAAAACCTATTTTCCTGTTAATTAAGCCACAAAAGGAGTTTGTTCTTGAATGAAAGTTGGAATTGTGGTTTCACTTTTGTTTCTATGAAACATACTGCTAGCAATAATTGTATTAAACATTTATCTAGTGAAGTATTTAAGGACTTTCACTACTGTCTATCCATTAACTACATAGAATTCAGGCACCCATAGTTGTAGTGCTAAAGTAGCAGTGTTTTGTACCTAAAGTCTCTAGCTTAATTATCTTCTTACTTTATTTTAAGCTTCTTATTGTCAGGTATCAAAATCAGTATCCATTTATGATGCCCACAAATTGGAGCATACTGCCAAGCTCTTGATAAGTGTGAATTATTATTTATTATTGTTGGGGCTTATAGCATCTTCCAGTCACCTTGTTTTCTATTATTCCACTCGTAGGTATCATGTCTTCTCTTTTTATCTTCCTTTGCAAATCACGACAATCAATGCAAACTAAACAATCGAATGATCATGCTCACACTGATTTGTGAAGATACAAAGGTCATGCTCATCTCATTGCATGGCAATCCTTGTCAAGTGTTAGAAAAATAAAGTTTTGGACATTTTAAAAGGAAGAAACTGTGGTGATGGATGCATGGTAGAATCAAACAAAAGAAAAGTCACAAAAAGAAGAGTTTTAAATTTCCATGAATTTTCATTTTATCTTCTTTTTATATCTGGTGCTTCTGTATTTTAAAATGACTTTTAAACCAAAAAGGAAGAGATGCTCATGAATTCTCTATAATGATCAATTACCTAAGGACAGTGAGGCTTTTGACAGGAAAATTGACTTAACCAATAACATCTTTGGAAGCTTCTGATGAAGAGATCAAAGGCACCAGTATCTGATGCTTTTACACTGCAGAGAACTAACCGGCAGATGGACCCTTCCATCCCACATATTCTCAACTTTTCCATCTTGTAAATCCCCAAGACTCCTTCAACATTTGCACATAGTGTCACTTCTATAGAGAAACTGTGGCCCTTCACTTGTTTTTTGATTAAAAGAAGAATTCTACATCTGGAGATGGCTGTCTGTCTTTTATTTTCATAGCTGTTCCATTTTTCCAAACCAGAGAGATTTCACGTATTTCAAAGTGTTCTGGACAGAGAGCAAGAATACTCATCTTACTGGGCATCTGACTTCCACATTACAAGAAGGTCTGTTGAAATGAATGTTTGATACTTGACATCACTCTGCTGTGGAGAAGCCCCACATTAATAAAGAGATGAAGACATGTGACTTGCCTGGAGGCTTAAGTGTTTAATATAGAAGTCATTATTCTATGAAGAAGGAATATTCTATTCAACCAGTTCATCAACTTTATGTATCTAAAGGACACATTGTGTTGGCACCCAAGGGCAAAGTAGAATCTCTTCTGTAAAAGTATAAAAATGCCACTACGATTTGTAAAAGATAAATCAAGCAAATAGTTCTACTGTCTATTTCAAATTGGAGGATAATTCAGAATATCCAAAAGAATATAAAAGCATAACCCTTTTGCCCTTCTATTCTATTTACTACCATTATAGCTTTTGTAACTCAGCAAAGACTTTAAATACTATCTCAGGAATTTCAACAGTGCAGATCAAAGAACCCCACAGATGTGCCTTATTAGCCTACTGTGTTGACTCATTTTTCTGATGATATAATTGTTTTAAAGGTGAAAATTTGAGTGGTAAATTTTGAAAATTAAGATTCTTACCACTTGAGTTTAAAGTACTGACTTAATTTCTAAAACTATTCTGCCAAGTTTAGGATCGAATCCACAGTCTACCTATTGTGAGGGACAACAACAATAACACTGTTTGCTAGGTATGGTGACCCATGCTTTAATTCCATTTAGGAGGCAGAGGCAAGATGATCTATGTGAGCTTGAAGTCAGCCTGGTCTACATAATAAGTTACAAGGAAGCCAGCATGTATAAAGAAACTGTATCTCAGAAAAGAAGCAGAAGGAGAGAGAGAGAGAGAGAGAGAGAGAGAGAGAGAGAGAGAGAGAGAGAGAAATATATCTGGTGTTTGTTGGTTTTCTTTTGCTTTCTTTACATTCCAATTCTAGATATTTAATTGCTTTCAGTCAACAAATGAGAGATAGTGAATGAACCATAACACACTTACCTGCATAGCATATTTAACCTTGCCTGAATTTTCATAATTCATTTTGTAAATATTTATTTTGAAAAAATATTTCACTCTCTCCTTCATAGCTGCACTATATGTGGTAAATCTATTCATTTAAGTAGTGTCTGGACATCATTTCTATGCAAAGTGAATTCTTTTGGGGTTCTCTATTATTTCCTTAGATCACACACGCAAGCTAGGTGGCTGAGCCCTAACTAGAAGGTTGGTGCTAATCTCAGATTACAGCACCAATGTCACACTTCTCCAAATATCTCAATGTCAGTGAATGGCAGACCTAGTTATAGAAAACACAGAGATCATGAGACAAGCTTAGTACTGAAGATTTCTCCCATGAGATTTTATTTCCTTATTCTACTCCTAGCGACTTACTGTATTAGCTTCTCACTTAATGCTATTGTCATTTCTTTTCTGTGATATTTGATCACAGAGTATACCATCCACATCTCCAATCTCTCAGTTTTCTTGAAAGATGGGTTACATTTTCTAGAAGAGAGAAGGTTATCGAAAGATTCTCTAATATATATTTTGTGTCGTGTTCATATTTTCTCTGTGAATGTCAATAGCACCTAATCCATATTTGGATGACTTTTCCTGTGATAGTTATGGTTTCGATTAAAGAAACTACATACAATGACTTGTTCAGTGCCTGGAATGAACTCTTAAATTAACTGTTGTCAATTTACTCATTCTACAAGTGTTAAAACAGAGCCTGAAATTTTCAGTAAATTGATGATAACCCCTAAGTTAAGAGAAAGGATTCTGGGAAATAGACCTATCTGACCTCAAAGACTGTGATCATAACAGTCATTGTTGATTACTACCACCTTGACATTACTGTTCTACAGTCTAAAGAGTCTACATACTCCCTGGGGAAAGTTTGAATTTTAGCAGACATCCTACTAAGAATATCACGTTTGCTGCTCTTAATCACCACAAAATAGGAGAGTTTCTACCAGTAGCTGCAAATATTTACAGCCAAACATTGGACTGAGGTTGGGACCCCTATGGAAGAGCTAGAAAAAGAATTAAAAGAGCTGAAGGGGATTGGACCCTCATAGGAAGAACAAGAGGTTTAGCAAACTGAGATCCATCAGAGCTCCCAGAGTCTAAGCAAAGAGCATACATGGGCTGGTTTGTGGCTCCCAGTACATATGTAGCAAAGGACTGCTTTGTTTGACCTCAGAGGGCAAGGATGTATTTAATCCTGGAGAAGCTTGATGTCCCAGAAAAGAAGTATGCCTGGGGGCTACCCTCTCAGAAGCAAAGGGGAGAAAGAATGGGGTGGAGAACACAGGTTGGAAGGACTGGGAAGGAAGGCAACATTTAGAATGTAAATAAATAAAATAATTTAATAAAAAGAGTAAGGTTATCATTAAAATTTCCAATTTACAGTCGACAGACTAAGGTCCAGAGAAATTGAGTAGCATACCTCAATGATAACATGTGCAGTAGGGTTGCAGTCAGAGTTCCTCATCATGAGTCTGCATTTTGCATTCTCTTCCTTTAGGATACTGAGAATTTGCTAATTTAGGGTGGTAGATAGAATTGCTCTTCTGTCGGGGCTAAGGAAATTTAAGAGTCTATTAAGATGTAGTGAATATTTCAGTTTTATTTCAAGCTTTAGTTCAATTATATGGGAATAGGTTATATAAGAAATAGAGATCTTTATTGGACTACTGAGGACAAGGTGAAAAATATATTTCAGCTTATCATCCTCCCATATATATGTCTACATGATTAAAGGGTTTAATAAGTTTTATAATAATCATTATTGTAACACATGACATCATCTTATATCATATGATAGAAAGTTATGGTAGAATACTTTATGTTCCTGCAGCTAACTCTTCTAGAACAACAGGACACCATATTAGCATGCAAATTAGGACCACATTAATTGTTGAATAAATGCTTACATCTTACAAAGTAACAGATAAGAAGTAATTTAGACATATTAAGTTCATTGCCATGGTAACCTTGTAAATGTAAGTCCAAGCAGAATATGACTTTGTACTATATCATTTTATCTTTCTACCCAAAAGACATTTTTCTCTTTACCTCTTTACAACAGAATTTGAGTCACAAATTTGAAAAAAAAAGTTCTAAAAAAAGGAGATATGTATAATATGAATTATGACTGGTATAAATATAATTTTACTGTCTTTGACTTCTTTACCATTCCACCTTGCAAATAAGTATGGTTTATTAACATTGTTTGGTCAGTATCCAACAGACGAATGCAGTATCCCCCATGGATATCTCTGGAAGAAATATGTAAAAACAGAATACACATGCTGCTCTTTCCTCCTTTATTACACATTCTGTAATGTGATATTTACAGGGGAGGCAACATCTTTGTGATTGACAGGCAAGGAGCTCAAGGAAGAACCTTCACATCTGAGTGAAAAGAGGAACAGAGCCCTTGATAGCAACCTTAAGATAGGGCACAGATTTGAATTTCTTTAACTCTGTCCCTATTTGATCACCTGTGTTAAATACACATGGAAGGACTGGGACATTTAATACTCAGTGATGGTGTGGGGTTTAAGAGCATGCATACCTTGAGTCACTCTGCCTTTACTTAATATTGCACTCACATTTCGACCTTCTACAAAGAACTTAATTCCTATGTGTCTGCTTCCTCAGTCAAAAAATACTTCATTATTTCTGGTAACGATGCTTGGAAGAATTGTTACCCACTGTGGTGGATATAAAAGAGTTGACAAATTGAATTCTGTGGCAGATTTTCTTTCTATTAAATTGCACTTTGTATTTCTGGCTGAAAACAATTATCTGCTCTTTTTACCCAATTAGATATCACAGAGATGGTCATTCTATGGACAAATATAAACAGGATTATTTTGGTTCACAGTTAGATGTAAACCTGACTCCTTCCCTAGATACCTAACCCTCATCACATATTTTTTGTGCTATATTCATAGGAAAGGAAAATGACATTTAAAAATTGAGAGAAAGCAAAAAGTCAATAAATGAACAGAAAATCCAAATGCTCTGTTCTGAGTTCTTTGGGCTCGAAGATTACAAATTCTTGAGTCATCTAAAACAGACAAACCATAAATGCAGATGATGACTAACATGTGAATCAAAGTGCTTTCTTTATGAGTAGGCTTACATTTAACTTATATTCTCATTTTCTGTTAACTTTTCTTTGTGGAAAATTATTTCTGGTTTGTGTGTGTGTGTGTGTGTGTGTGTGTGTGTGTGTGTGTGTGTGTTTCTCTTTGTGACTTTGTGTATTGTCTTCATTTGTCCCTGGCCTTTCATTTCCCTTCCCAATCTGATGTCCATTTTAAATTGTTATACAAATTAATCACAATAACTTCGATTATGTGCAAAACATGATTAAATGCATTCTGAGAAAAATATTAGAACATGGAAGACAATGCATCAGCAATTTTGGATTCCCAGAAACCAATTATTCTTAATTTGGGATGACTTGAAAATTTGCTAAAACTGTCACATTCTTGTATTTTTTGCTATTGCAGACAATGAGGAAGACCCTAAGAATACATCTCTGTTTCAGTGCTATGCTGCTGTCCAACATACGAAGAAGCTAGCCTCAAGGTCCGGAACTACCCTGCAGGCAAGAAACATGAGTCATTCTTCCAGCTAGTTTCAAGGGAGCAGTGGATTGGGAAATGGGAGACCTCAGCTCCTCAGTCCTCTGAGCCTCCCACTAATTAACCTCTTACTAATTAGAAATGCCATTTTTAATTACCATCATTTCCCTCTTTAAATGTGGTGAAAGCTATCTCTGTAAGGCTCTGGGGTTCCATTATGTTTCAACAGCTGTAAATTACCTAAGTGATTAATATGGCCTCTTCCGATGCCCCTGGAGGCCTGTTCTCCCTGGGGAACAACGATGTCAAACACAGAGCTCAGCATCATGGGATGGAGCACATGTTCTCATGATCTAACTTAATAAAGTGATCTGAAATGCAAGACCTTGCCCTAAATCTGGTATACCAGATGGTTTCCAGTGAAAGACCGGGTCTCAGCTATCATGGAGAATGAGAGATTTTCCTCCCACACACTTCTTAGGCATATAACCACCTTACAATGACATGCTCCTATCCCTGCTTCTGCACTTGCACATACATGTGTTGAATACAAATCTCCCTATTCAACTGTAAACTTTGATCACTTGAGGGGGAACTATTCTGAAGCCTGCACATAACACCATACTTACATTTCAGATCATCTTATCTGGTATTTTCTACATTTATGCCTCTTCATGCCTCATAACCCTACTTCCCTTGTATGTCTAGAAAACTATCGTCTCGTATCTCAATTTGCTCTTAGCTAGCTGTGCTAGCTAGTTTTATGTCAACATAACTCATGCTAAAGTCATGTGAGAGTTAGAAACTTCAATTGAGGCATTTCCTCCATAAGATCAGATTGCAGACAAGAATCTAGGATATTTTCTTAAATATTGGTTTATGCAGGAGGACCCAGTCCTTTATGGGTGGGAGTATACATGGGACTGTAGTCATTGGTTCTATAAAGTCAGGCTGAACAAGCCAGAGCAAGCAAGCCAGTAATTAGCCCTCTTTCATTGCATCTGCTTCAGCGTCTGCCTGTAGATTCCTATACTGGGTTCCTGTAATAGCGTCCATCACAAAGAACACTAATGTGGAAGTGTAAGTCAAAGAACCCCTTTCCTCTCCAAATTGCTTTGGTTAGGATATGAAATTATATCAATATATTAAGACACACACTCCAGTTTCATTTCACTAAGGCCATCTTTGTAAAAATGCTATCAACTGAACAAAGTTGCTCGCTAGGCTACTTTGTTCATACCTCATAGCCTACATCTTAGCCTCAGGTTAATGTCTGTTTGTCCTTCCATTTGAAAAATATTTGTTTTTCTCAGGTATAGGCGACAGAAATAACAAGGAAAGGAAAGTTTTGACCCACAATATATGCTTACACACAGGTTGCGGAATTTGATACATCAATACATTTGACTTAATAAATGCTAAGTGAATAAATGACTGAGCTACTAGCTTACTTGACAATTCCTCACCAGGAGTAAACAGAAAAAAGTTCTTTACCATTTTTATAATTTGGTTGTACACTCATCAGAAGTAGGTATTTATATGAATGTCTTCTGATAATTTAACTTCTTTGATATTACTGGAGATGTCTGAAAATATTTGCATTGTTTTCTATTTTTGTTCAAATATTAGTGTCCCAAAAGGCTGGATATCAATTTTTCTGATCTGTTAGATAGTGGATTATAACCCCATGGTTCAGTCAATTTGAATATTCTGTAAATTAAACAAGAATCAACATTTCCCATGATAATTTAGTATGAAAGGCCACATAACTTACCTATGAAAGGAAAACATTGTGTGTTAAACTTATTTATATAACAAAGTATTTACAATAACAATGTAATTATAAGTCACATATACAGTAAAACATTTAGCACCCAATAAATGTTTCATATTTCATGTCTTTGAGAAGAGGATGTATGGAAAAAGGAAGATACAAACTTCGACTCTAAATCAATATGGTGATGATAATATTGCTGGCTTTATGCTGACTTTCCTGAAACAGTGGTTATTTTAATGACTGTGAAATCGACTGACCTCAAAATTAAAACAATATCCTGGGTCTTCTGTGTAAACTTCATGCTCTCTCCTTTCTGCTTTGTGTGTGTGTGTGTGTGTGTGTGTGTGTGTGTGTGTGTGTGTGTGTGTGAAATTAAAGTGTCAGGAAAACAACAGTAAAACAAGAGTGAGAAGCCATTAGCCAGTTGTGGATCAGGGTATGTGAACACTCAGTCAGTAGAAACAGGAAAATGGAAATGAGTATTTGTGTCCCCAGTTCCCAAAGAGAAAGTCTCACAGACACCTTGCTTATGGCCACAGACCCATTTTTTTGATTCTAGACTAGAGAAATAAGAGTAAGATAAGATCTTAAATCAGTACATTTGCATTTCTTGAAACCTGACATGTATGGTACATTTTAAGTTTGTGACAGAAAACAAATACAACCATAATCTGGTTGTTTCTATTTTCTATCTATACACGGAATTGTCTTTAAGACCAGTGATTAAATGATTTCTTATGCACTCAAAATTCCAAGGAAACTAGTGGTTCTCCAAAATCTTAACTACTAGGGGAATATTTTTTACTTAAAGCCATACCAATTATATAAACATCTGAGTGAGATATATATATATATATATATATATATATATATAGTGATATATATAGTGATATATATATATATATTTGTATGAGTATCAGAATAGTAAGAAATAAATGGGCAAGCGTATGGCTCTAGTGTTGTTTATATTCCATTATAAGTATGAAATACATGATGCATGATATTGTAAGTGGATTCGGAACAACATTTAAGCTCAACACAATAGAAGAAACATGACAATAGTATGGCAGACACCACAATGAATTCATGCAGAGTTTCAAACTTAATTTGGTGTTGTCGTTTGGATTGGGGGTAGTTTTTAAAAGACAGGCTTCTCCCTGTCTTTTAAATCTCAAAGTCAAGACTTTTCTTTGTCAGTCTCTTGAGTGGTGAGATTTCAGATGTCTGTTGATGTCTATTCATTGACGGTATAATTTTGCATGTTTCTCTTTGGTCTAAATGATACCATACATAATCTGCAATTTTTGTGCATATTTTGGAAGTTTTTGAATTTATAATTATTTATTTAATGACAGTAATAACAAAGTTGATTGCTATTTGTATATAATTTATGTAGTCATGTTATATCTTTTAAAATAATTAATTATTATTTCTAAGATAGTGTTCACCCACAGATAAGATTTTTCTAATTGTCACAAATGGAAAAGAAAGAAAGAAGAAAAGAAAGGAAGGAAGAAAGAAAGACATCTAGATATGACTGTATCACTTGATTCAAAATTGTGTTGTTCAAAGGTCAACAGCTGTTTCTTGTGGCATAGGCCTATCTGAAAATATTCAGTTAGGGACATGAGAATTTCAAGACCACCTGGGAAAGTTAGTGAAGTATTGTTTGAAATTAAAAAAATGAAAATCTGACTAGTTTATATTTTAAATATTTGTTTCCCATCTATAATGCTTTGGTTTAATCCCTAGTCCAAAAAGGGAAAACATCTCAACTGTATCCATAAACACATAAAAATGCAATTTTATAAATGCACATTTATAATCCTAACACAATGAAACATTTCAATTGTAAACAAACTGGACAATGATTTTATTGATGTTCGGGACAGATAAGATTCTGACAAGTTTTACTCTCGCCTTTTACTTAATTTCTCCAGTAACCCAAACGCATATAACTGTCATTAATCTCCTAATCGTGGCAGTAATTTTATGGTGGGATTACTTTCCCATTAACATTCTCATTTCCTTCACCAGAAGGGGCTTTCTTTCACCTTCAAAGTGTGTTTCAGCTGTGGCAAGAGCCCTTCAGAAGGGAAGGGCCACCGAGATCGGAAGGGGGACTCTATTAGTTGGACACATCTGCTTTCCAGGTGGTGGCAAATTCTATGCTTGACTCTTAGGTGAAAAGTTACATGTGCCATCAGTGAATAAATAGACCGGAGAGAATTAAATAAAGTTGATACTAGCTAGGAGTTGGACTCATATTAGAAAAGACAAAACATAATACCAGACAGAAGAGACTTTCCACTGCTCAGTCTTACTGAAATTAGTCTTCTGTTGGCTCCTCTCAGAAGTTTGGTTTCCTATAAAAAAAAATTATCCTTAATTCCCATTCCACCCTAACTCCTTTTTCACTTTACAACACTGAGGTTTATTCAGTTCTTTCAAAAAACTATTTTTGTCCATAAACCCATCTCTGGCCTAAGCCCACAGAATGGAAGTTTTTTTATGATCAATGAACTTATAAGCATTTTGGGAACGAGACGCTGGTGAAAAGTCACTAGGAAACTGTACGGCTTCCTTATGCTTTCTGTGTGCCACTGTCAATCAAAAAAATAGATTCTTGGCTTCAGGGATGGCTCATCTGTTAAAAGAACTGAGTTCTATTCTAGAGGTCATGAGCTGTGTTCCCAAGATGTACATGGCATCTAACTACCATTTGTACCTCCAGCTCCAGGAGAGCCACTCCCTCCCTCTTCAGACATTCGGAGACACTGCACGCATACAGGGCAAAGATGTCTATCCAGGTAAAACACATAGACACCTAAAAAATAAATAATACCTCAAAAAATAAAAGGAAAAGAAAGTGCTCCCTGTCTGGGCTTCTGTCTTAGCACAATAATTAGGAGTCTGAGGCAAGAGGATTGCAAATGAATGACTGCTTGGGCTGCAGAGTAAGTTCAAGACTGTCCAGACAGAACTAATAAGACCTGTCTTAAAAGAGAAGTTTGCTCTTTTAGGTCAGTAGAAAAAGAGTATCCATACATGCATAAGTCCACGTAAAAAAAAAAAAGAAAATACAATGGAAAAGAAAACGCATTACTTTAAAGAATATTTTCACAATTTTGTACTTAAATGAAAATAAAATTGTCTCATTATACTCTTCTTCCAACTTTCTGATTCTACAAACTACTCCTTTTCAAATCCATGGCCTCTTTTTTCTACAGATTATCATTATTATTATTAATAATATTATTATTATATTCATACATATAAATACGTATATAAATAGAGCCTAATAAGTCCATTTAAAGGAATTTGTATGTGATTTTGGAACTGAACAGTTGGTATTCAATAACCAACCACTAGTGTCGTATTGGAAAGGGCTTCATCTGACACTAGGAGCCTCTAAAATTTCTTCCACTTACTTGGCATGTTAATTGCTGCTGCCTTTGTTCAGGATTTGTTTATGAAGCCATATTGTTGAGATTGCATACGTGTGGATCTCCTGTCGTATCTAAAGAGTAAAATCTCACAGTGGAATTCCTGGTCTTCTTGTCCTTCCTCTGTTTCTGATTCCTATTCTTATTGTTCCTTGAGCTTTAGTAATAGAAATTGTACTGCAGATGTGTCAGATAGAGATCCTCATGATTAGTTGCTCTCTGAATTTTTTGTTACGTTTTTTTATCTGTTTCAAGAGATGCTCTTTGATGAAGGCTGAGAGATGCACTTATCTGTGTTTATAAGGACATGTATTTTAGATGGACTTAGTAATTACACTGGTTTAGTAAGTTGTAGTAGTAGTAAGTTCTCTTCTAAAATCCACTGAGCTAAAATCCACTGAGCTGACTATCCAGAGGGTAGGTGTCTTAGTTAGGTTTTACTACTGTGAACAGACATTATGACCAAGACAACTCTTATAAGGACAACATTTAATTTGAGCTGGCTTACAGGTTCAGAGGTTCAGTCCATTACCATCAAGCTGGGAACATGGCAGCATCTAGGCAGACATGGTGCAGGCAAAGCTCAGAGTTTTGATCTTCATCTGAATTCGACTAGTGGAAGACTGGCTTCCAGGCAGCTAGAATGGGGGTCTTAAGCCCATGCCCACGACACACCTACTTCAACAAGGCCATAACGCCTAATAATGCCACTTCCTTGGCCAAGAATATACAAACCATCACATTCCACTCCCTGGCCCCCATAAATTTGTTTGAATATATGAGTCTATGGGGGCCATATATAGTCATAGCATAATAACAAATACATTTAGTCCAATTTCCAAAGTGCCTATAGTCTTTAGCAGTCTCAACAATGTTAAACGTCCAAAGATCTCATCAGAGATGCATCCAATCATTTAACTGTAATTCCCAGAGCAAGCCAGGAAATCAACTTGGCAAACTCTAAACTCTGCATCTCCATGTCTGATGTCAAAGTGGACGTCGGATCTCCAACTCCTTTTTCATCCTTGTTGACCAAAATATTTTTCTTTCCACTTGTTCCACTCCCTGTCAGCAGCATCCTCAACAGATAGCCCACGGTTCTGGAATCTCAACCCTCTTGGGGTCCCCAAGGTAACTTCAATGATATAGCTTCTTGTTTCAATGTGTAAGATCCACATATGTTTCTCAGCTCCTCTAAAGGGCTGGCTTCTCTTCTCCAGCTCTTCACTTCTCTGTAGCACTCCAACCTGATTGATTCAGTCCAGTGCAACTGCTATTCTTGGTGATCATCCCTGGGTACTGACATCTCCAGTATACTGGGGTCTTCTAATGCAATTGGGCTTCACCAATAGCCTTTCATAGGCACCCTTCATGGTGCCAAGCCTCAAATCTTTTGCATGACACCTTCAATCCTGGACTGTCAACTACAAATGAGGCTTCACCTTCACCCATGTCCTTCCATGTCCTCTCACAGTACCAAGCCTCACCTGCTCTTCATGACCCCTTAATGCCATCAAAACCAGTACCACCTGGGTGATTGATTCTTTCACATTACCAAGTACAGCTGCAGCATGAAGTACAAGCTTGACTATCTCTGGAACACAGCTTTACTGTGCTCTCAGAAAACATTTCCCAGAAGATTTCACATCAGTGGTGCTTTTTTCTTCTTAATCACCATTAATTTCTTAGCTCCAGCTAACCAGCATCAATTGTCCCAGTAGTCTCCTTCTCCTCTTGAATATAAAGCCAGAGACACATGACCAAGTTCTGCTGCTTGCAGGAGCTAGAACATTGACCTCCTTGTTTTATTACATTAATGCTAGCTTCCTCTTTTCCAATTCCTTCACTGCCTAATAAGCTTGGCTGTCTAGAATCTTGCTCCATGGATTGACTTTAACTCAGAGATCTGCATGCCTCTCTCCTAAAGCCTATGAATTTCATGAAGTTATTGTTTTTGATAGCTTAGTAGTAAAGGTGTGGTCCACCAAGCCTGGATTTAAATTTTTCTTCACCTAGTTCTTGCTCTGTCCTAGGCTGGCCTTGAACTCAGGGATCTGCTTATCTTTGCCTCCTGGGACTAAAGGCTTGTACTACTCTGTCTGGACCTAAATTTAGTTGGGTGAGATCTTGCTTCAAAGACACTACTCCCTTAATTCCATTTACCATCCTTGAACACAGGATTCAGCTTCATTTAACTTTCTGATGTTCCTTTAATACATAAAGTATATTTCTTGAATTTTTCCTTTCTCAGCTTGCTCTGTTTGCTCAAAATGCACTCCATCAAACTTAACTGGGGAACAAAGTCTCTACTGGACTCTTTTGAGATTTACTTTGTCAATGCAATTAATATAAATCTCTTTTTTTAATGGATTTTTTTTATTTACATTTCAAATGTTATTTCCTTTCTGGTTCCCCATCCATAAGCCCCCTATCCCATTTCCCCTCTGCCTTCTTCTATAAGGTGTTTCCCCTCCCAAACCACCACCTCTTCCTGCCTCCTGACACTGACATTCACCTACATTGGGGGGTTCAGCCTTGTCAGGACCAAGGGCTTCTCCTCCCTTTGGTACTCAACAAGACCATCCTCTGCTACATATACAGCTGGAGCCATGGGCCTGTCCACTTTGTGGGTAGTGGTTTAGTCCCTGGGATCTCTGGTTGGTTAGTATTGTTGTTCTTATGGACTTGCAAGCCCCTTCAGCTCCTTGAATCCTTTCTCTAACACCTCCAATGGGGAGACTCTGAGTTCAATGGTTTGCTGCTAGCATTTGCCTCTGTATTTGTCACATTCTGGCTGAGCCTCTCAGGAAACAGCTATATCAGGCTCCTGTCAGCATGCACTTCTTGGCTTCCTCAATATTGTCTAGGTTTGGTTGATATGGGTGCATATATATACGTGGGATCCCCATGTGGAGCAGGCTCTGATTGGCCATTCCTTCAGTCTCTGTGCCAAACTTTGTCTCCATATCTCCTCCTGTGAGATTTTTTATTCCCCCCCCTTTAAGGACTGAAACATCCACACTTTGGTCATCCTTCTTATTGAGCTTCATGTGGTCTGTGGATTGTACCTTGGGTAATTCGAGCTCTTGTGCTAATATCCATTTATCAGTGAGCGCATACCAAGTGTGGTTTATTTTAATTCGGTTACCTCATTCAGGATGTTATTTTATAGTTTCCATCCATTTGCCTATGAATTTCATGAAATCATTGTTTTTGATAGCTTAGTAGTTCTCCATTGTGTAGATGGACCACATTTTCTGTATCTATTCCTCTGTTGAAGGACATCTGGGTTCTTTTCAGCTTCTGCCTATTATAAATAAGGCTTCTATGAACATAGTGAAGCATGTGTTTTGTTATATATTGGAGTATCATTTAGGTCTAGGCCCATGAGTGGTATAGCTGGGCCTTCAGGTAGTAATATATCCAATTTTCTGAGAAACTTCCAGACTGCTTTCCAGAGTAGTTCCACCAACATTAGAGGAATGCTTCTCTTTCTCCACATCCTCACCAGTATCTGTTGTCACCTGAGTTTATGATCTCAGCCATTCTGATTGGTATGAGGTAGAATCTCAGGGTTCTTTTGATTTGCATTTCCGTGATGACTAAGGATGTTGAACACTTCTTTAGGTGCTTCTTGGCCATTGATATACCTCAGCTGAAAATTCTTTGTTTAGCTCTGTACATCATTTTTTTTTAATAGGAGTACTTGACTCTCTGGAGCCTTACTTCATGAGATCTTTGTATACATTGGATATTAACCGTCTATTAGACATAGGATTGGTAAAGATATTTTCCCAATCTGTTGGTTGCCATTTTGTCCTAATGGCAGTATCCTTTGCCTTACAGAAGATTTGCAATTTTATGAGATCCCATTTGTCAATTCTTGATCTTTGACCCTAAGCCATTGGTGTTCTTTTCAGAAAAATTTCCCCAGTGCCCATGTGTTCAAGGCTCTTCCCCACATTTTCTTTTATTGGTTTGAGTGTATCTGCTTTTATGTGGAGGTCCTTGATCCACTTGGACTTAAGCTTTGTACAAGGATCCAAAAGAATGGATTGATTTACATTCTTCTACATGCTGACCTCCAGTTGAACCAGCACCATTTGTTGTAAATACTGTCTTTTTCCATTGGATGGTTTTGGCTCCTTTGTCAAAGATCAAGTGACCATAGGTGTGTGGGTTCATTTCTGGGTCTTCAATTCTATTCCACTGGTCTATCTGCCTGTCTCTGTACCAGTACCATACAGTTTTTATCATTATTGCTTTAAATCAGGGATGGTGATTCCCCAAAAAATTCTTTTGTTTTTGGGGATAGTTTTCACTATTTTGGGTTTTTTAATTATTCCAAATGAATTTTCAAGTTGACCTTAGCCTTAAACTGTCTTTTCAGACAAGAGCTAAAAGCAGCCAAGTTCTTCACCAAAATATCACAAAACAGTCTCTTGATCACATACTAAAGTTCTTCTCCACTAAAAATTCTTGGGCTACACAGTTCAAATGACCCTCAGCACCACTGTCTTTCATGTTCCTACTAGGATGTCCCATTAAGGCCCACTTAAAGCATTTCTCAAAACCCACATTCTTCCAAACAAAATATGGTTAGGCCTATCACAACAATAACCCGGTCCCTGGTATCAACTTCTCTCTTAGTTAGGGTTTTACTGCTGGGAACAGACCCCATGCCCAAGGCAACTCTTATAAGGACAACATTTAATTGAGGCTGGCTTACAGGTTCAGAGGTTTAGTCCATTATCACCAAGCTGGGAACATTTAACATCTAGGCAGGCATGGTGCAGGCAGAGCTCAGAGTTCTACATCTCCATCTTAAGGCTGCTAGTGGAAGACTTGCTTCCAGGCAGCTAGGGTGAAAGTCTTGAGGCCATGCGCACAGTGACACACCACACTCCAATAAGGCCACATCTCCTAATAGTTCCAGTCCATGGGCCCAACATATATAACACATCCATCACACTAGGTTTAAAGCACCTGATTTGGTTTCCCCTCTCTTGAATGGTCTTAAGTCCAATTAGACAACTGTTGGTCACTAACAAGATGTAAGTGTCAAGATTGTACTTTTTAAAATATCTTGTCATGTTGGAAACTGTTCTATTTCATAGCCATCTGAGCTCAGTAGAATTACTCATTGCTTTCTACCCCTTGAAAACATGCATATCAGCTTTTAATGCTATCAAAGCTAGTACTCAAAAAGGATGATTCCGGGTCATATCCAGTTCTATTACTCGGGGTACAATGCCCAAAGTGCATAGTATCATCAGCAATAGCTGCCTTCACTTTCTGTGAGGGAACCAAATGAAAAACCTATCCTGTTTTTTGAGTCTCTGTGACTTCCCTGACCAAAAGTTCAAAAGGTTCCTCATGTCTGGTACTTGGGTTTTTGTTTTTGTTTTTGTTTTTTCTTTTTTCTTTTCTTTTTTTTTTTTTTTTTCGGAGCTGGGGACCGAACCCAGGGCCTTGCACTTGCTAGGCCAGCGCCTTACCACTGAGCTAAATCTCCAACCCCTGGTACATGGGTTTTTATTAGATAGTAAATGGTTCTTAGTGTGTAGTGAAGAATTATTACTCCAACTAGTTTGTGTGTGTTGGGGTGTGTGTGTGTGTGTGTGTGTGTGTGTGTGTGTGTGTTTGTGTGTGTGTGTGTGTTGGGGAGAGGTTGTGTTTTCTGCCTAGCTGCTGGGGTGTCAGAACATTGGCAATAGGGTCACCTCAGGAAGGTAAAAGGAAGTGGTGCAAGGTTATAGTTCTTCCTCTCTGCTGCTGGGGTTCCTGGAGGTTGTGGTTCTCAAACTCCTGTGTAGCCAGATGGCTGAGAACCTTGAGGAGTTAGAAACAGAGGGCTCATTAGCATGGAGAATTCCAGACTGAATGTTATGTGACCAGTTGCCATGGTCCTTTTTTTTTTTTCTTTATTTTTTTTTATTTTTTTTTTGCCTTTTCTTTTTTAATGTTTTTCCATCTTTATTAAATTGGGTATTTCTTATTTAGATTTCAATTGTTATTACCTTTCCCAGTTTCCAGGCAAACATCCCCCTAACCCCTTCCCCTCCCCTTCTATATGCGTGTTCCCCTCCCAATCCTACCCCCATTACCGCCTTCCCACCAACAATCACGTTCACTGGGGGTTCAGTCTTGGCAGTACCAAGGGCTTCCCCTTCCACTGGTGCCCTTACTAGGCTATTCATTGCTACCTATGCAGTTGGAGCCCAGGGTCAGTCCATTGGGTAGTGGCTTAGTCCCTGGAAGCTCTGGTTGGTTGGCATTGTTGTTCATATGGGATCTCAAGCCCCTGAGCTTCCAACTCACACCAATCAGAATGGCTAAGATCAAAAACTCCGGCGACAGCAGATGCTGGCAAGAATGTGGAGAAAGAGGAACACTCCTCCATTGTTGGTGAGATTGCAGACTGGTACAACCATTCTGGAAATAAGTCTGGGGTTCCTCAGAAAATTGGACATTGCACTACCCGAGGACCCAGCTATACCTCTCTTGGGTATAGAGATGCCCTAACATAACAAAGACGCATGCTCCACTATGTTCATAGTAGTCATATTTATAATAGCCAGAAGCTGGAAAGAACCCAGATGCCCTTCAACAGAGGAATAGATACAGAACATGTGCATCGACACAATGGAATACTACTCAGCTATCAAAAACAATGACCTTATGACATTCATAGGCAAATGGATGGAACTGGAAAATATCATCCTGAGTGATTTAACCCAATCACAGAAAAACACAAATGGAATGCACTCATAGATAAGTGGACATTATCCCAAATGCTCGAATTACCCTCCTAATGCGGTGTCATGCTCATGTGGTTTAGTGTAGGAATCTGGAGTTAGTTCAAACTCCTGCTGTTCTCAATTATGAGAAAACCTGTTTTATCAGGCTTCTGAACTTTGCTAGTACCATATCATTTCTTCTATATAGTGGCATGCTCTATTCACCCACAACTTCTCCTTTTTCCTTTTCCTTTTTCTAAAGGATAGGTGTCAGTGGAGTGACTGTCTGAGCTATTGTGTATATAGTATGTGCATGTTTGTGTGTTTGTGTGTACATATATTTTTATGTATATGAATATGTACATTTAAAAATATGCCTGTGTAATACATTTACCTAGGTTGCAGTTAAACTGCATTTAAAAAAACAGTTCTTAGAACAAATATGTCTGGCTTTAATAATTAAATATAAGGCTGAGGTTGTGTCTTTAGCAGAAAGTGAAATAAAGATACATGGTACTTGGGAAAATGTTCAATGGAATGAACTAATATTTTAATATAAAAGAAAAACATGGCATCATATCTAAGAGAATGCTTGCACTGCAAAATGAGAATAAAACGTTCCACCGTTTATGTGATCAAAGTAAAGCACATGTGACTTGGAACTTTTGAAATATCTTACCATCTTAGAAACAACACAGTTGTTTTTCTTATCACATTCCTTGAGCCTACAAATTTCTTGGTTACCATAGATCTAGCATCAAGTCATATAATGTCAAACTATTAAATTGGTAATTTTTTTCAGATAAAGTATGTTCTTATCAATTTGGGCTTACGAAATCTGCATAATGTATACTTACATAATTTACCAGCATGGCATGGTTACTGAATACCATTTTTCTAGAAAAATAGTACTGAATAATTGAAATCAACATTTAAAAATACAGATGTTGCCATAAATGGATAGAACAATTTCTCAAGCCTCTGACCTTTTTCCTGCCTGTATTATATCACCAAGTACTTCAAAATTTCACTTTTGCATCTGAGAAAAGCAGAAGTTTAAAAAAATACTTGTTACTAAAACAAAAAATTATAGGAATTATAGAACACACAATTAGGAGGTCAACTCTTCTGTGACTGTTCTTCTTGTTGCTTTGTTTGCTTTGCTTATTTGTTTTTTGGTTGGTTTGTTTTGAAAACATGAAAAGCATTAGACTGTAATCAAGGAAATAAACTGCCTATATGATATAACTAAGTCCTGGGCTAGAGACATAAACTCTCCTTGTCTGGCAGAGGCTAACATGATTTTCAAAGAAGTTCAGTTAACATCATTGCATAATTTGTATTCACTACTCACTTTGATGATCCCTGGGTAGTTCAGAGTCTGGGTGTCCATGTGAGACACCAGTGCAGACAGAAATGAATCAGAAATCAGAATATAATTTTTTGAAAGAGAAGGAAATAAATCTCACCCTCCATTTAAACTACTTCAAGGCATGATATTCTTGGTGTAGAAATATGGATACAAATGACAAGTTCCTTGAAAATCTAAATGCTCTATGGCACTGACCAAGCTTCATCTCAGAGCTGAGAGTTTAAAACTGTGCAGTCAGATAAGACATTACACTCTTCCAAAACTGTGTTGTTTGGTTTGGTTTGGTTTGGTTTGGTTTGATTTGGTTTGGTTTGGTTTGGTTTGGTTTGCATTGTTTGTTTTTCTTGTTGTTCTGTTCCCAGATAGGTATTTGTCTTTTGCATTAATTGTTCTTCTTGGTGTTTAGCAGCAATGAGCAGCCATCATTGCCTAGTGGAAGCAACAATGTGTAGCACCCTCTAAGGGTAATCTCCAGCAAGATTTAGCTATCAGGTTATCCATAATCTTAGAGGTTATGGTTCTGTGTTTGCATGGGCTTAGGTATCAAGATTCCTCCATCCTTTGACAGCAGACCCTCCTGTAACTCTTGACTGGGATGGTAGGGGCCATTTCAGTTAAAGACACGATTGCTTTCTGGAACTTGTCCCATGCTCAGGACCTGCAACCTCAGCCCTCTCCATGCTCAATCTGTATCTCTACTTCTCTCACCTTTTCTCTGCTGTACCTTCCACACCAGCTTTGAGGCTTGCACAGCTTGGTCTAGGGATGGCTGGCCAGCTGTTGGCTGCCACTGTCCTCCCCTGTCTCTGCCATGGCAATCTGCTGCCTCTGAAACATCCTTCTCAAGTCACATTCTCCGTGTGCACTACAGAAAATAAACAACTGATGAGAAGTCTTTAATTGGGCTCGAGCTGTCCCACAAAGGACTTAGCACAGAAAGCACCTTGCCCTTTGACTTACCAAGTAAACCTGAGCTGTCTATTTACTTACACAAGTCTGTAATATCTGCACCAATCACAACCATTTGTTTTGATAGAATCACTTCCTTGTTTTTTAGCATCACCATAGCATGCCCTTGATCTTAGGTGAGTATGTATTGTTCTAGACCTCAGTATCACTGGGGATACAGAACAATCTAACAGTCCTGGTTGTGCGAGCAGCTTTTCGAGCTCAGCAATCAGCTGTGATCCTCATGAAATTTCCTTAATATGTTCCAGACAGTCTGTGCACCATAAAGGTGCTGAGGCTGGCTGTTAGATGAGCTGGGATTTTCTGCAAGACAGCCAGTTTAGCAAGGGAAAATCTAACAGCTTCATGTCAAAGACATACAGGGCAGCAAGGGGAAATTCAACTAGTTAGGGAGATGTCAGTTAGTCACACCCTAGCTGTCTTTACTTCTTTATTGATAAATGAACATGAGAAGAACTGCTTAAATATGAACTTGAAGAATTTATTGTTAATACAAATAAGAATATTCGATGGGGAGAGGTGGCCCCCAGATTCTCCCAAACCAGTTGGTATTATCTATTTTCAAGAATGATGCTATTTTTATTTGTACACTCACTGTTTGATATGAAGAAATATAATATGGGAAGTTCAAGTCACTTGACTATGTTAATATAAATAAGTAGTTATTTAAGGAACAAAGAGAATGGTGCTATTTACATGTGCAAGCCCATTGGTAGAGTCAGTTTTTTACACTTAGCTTTTTTTGGATTTTGAATGTATTCATCATGTGAAGGAGAAAAAAAAATTATATTCAAGTTCCAAGCCATGCTTCAAACTCAGCTGCAAACAGGAACTGAATGGCAGGTTTTGTTTACTGAGCATAAAGTACTGAAGGCATGCCTGGTTGCATATCAACTAATGTATACAAATGGACCATCCGAAGTGGCTGTTTTGTACTGTGTGTGTGTGTGTGTGTGTGTGTGTGTGTGTGTGTGAGTGTGTGTATGTGTGAATGATTGTGTGTGTGTGAGTGTGTGTGTGAGTGTGCAGGTGGGTGAATGGATTGTTGTGTGTGCAGTGGTTTTATATACAGGATATAAACTCAGTAGTAGAGATGGTTAAAAACAATGAGAAATTATTTTTTTGCTCCTAGGATAGAGGAGGGTAGCAGTTGTAGAGGCTGTGGAAAGCAGGAAGGAGGTCTCCATTTCCTTTTATTGTATTTCTATTTATAGTAACATGCAATCCACTATGCAGGAGCCAGGACCATCCTGGTGTGTTCTCCACTGTCAATAGCCTTAACCTTGAAAGTATTGATTCATATATTCTCTCTCTCTCTCTCTCTCTCTCTCTCTCTCTCTCTCTCTCTCTCTCTCTCCCTCTCTCTCCCTCCTTCCCTCCGTCCCTCCCTCCCTCTCATACACCACACACACACACACACACACACACACACACACACACACACGAAAGAAGAAGGTCAATTTCTGTTATCTACATCTTCACTGGAGTGTGATTTGTCAGTGTCCTCTGCTTTGAGTGCCCCCCAACCCGATTCCTCAATGGAAGCTGAACTTCTGCATCCTTTCAGCATTTATAAGAGATTTTTTTAAATGGCTTCCTGTTATGACTGTTTGGAGGTAGTTGAGGAAGGGGGTAGGGTTCATCACAGAAATGTTCCCTGTGTCTCTTTCTCGATTGTGCATCTGCGCTCATCTCTTCAATACCAAATCAGTTTCCTTGCTCTTTAGAGCCAGGAGGCAGTGCTGATCATGGGCTTCCACACTGCTTTTCTGGATCATTGTCCCCAGCTACAGCCAGGCCCTTGGGGTCTCCCTGGACCTCAGACATCAACATGGCCTCAGATGACAAAATTGGCCACTCTCAACTATATGACCCCTTGCAGCAGCAGCACTCCCCAACACAAGGCTTTGACATATGTTTGGTGTTTTTTTGTTTGTTTGTTTGCTTTTCCACAGAAATCAGAGCATTTTCCTTAGGAATCTGTCACTATGTTTGCATTCTACTCACATTCTTTCCCAGTATTTCCTAGGGTAAGTAAATCTCCAGAAATTTTGCTTGTAGAAATGTGTTTATTGTTATTCCATGTGTTTCCCTTTTCTGTAGAGGATTTGAAATAGCTTTTAAATTATTTTTAAGAAGGGAAATCATTCAACTCTAGGTAAATGGCTCTTTCAGTGAAAGTTACTGAACTTGGTTTATTACCTAATATTCAACATTTTTCCAAAATGCCTTTAAGTATTAATGTTGTGCCAGCCAAATTGTAGTGGTAGACAATGACCCTGATGACTACTGAGGGTCTTGGTGCCAGTACTCAAGCTATGTATAATTCACCACATTTGGATAGTTACAACAACCATTCTAGATGCACATAAATGCAGTAAATGATGCATTTATTCCACTTTGTGAAAATAAAGAATTCTTTTAGCATCTATTTTATGTAAGTGCACCAAGTCTATTCTGCAAATAGGTAAACATACTTGTCCAAGGTCAAGTAAATGATAAAACAAAATCCAGACCAAGGTTTTCTGAAGCAGATCCCGTGCTCTCAAACAGTATTCTATATGACTAATAGAAAGTTCCCAGAATGCTCTTTCAAACCATTTAGACATCCTCAGGCAAATGAGATAATGTACTGATCAACCAGCATTCGTGTTAAGAAAAGTGTGACTCAAGTAAATAATTGTAGACTGTATCACAGAGAAATTCAGTTTAACCCTATGATCTATCTATGTATGTATGTGTGTATGTATACATGTAGGTATGTATCATCTGTCTATATTTATGTATGCATCATCTATCATCTATGTATAATATTATTTACTGTTATGTTTTTGGTTTTGTTCTTTGCTTGGTTTGTTGTTTTATTTCTTTGTTTTGTTTTGTTTGATACACAGAATTTTCCTATGTGTACCAGCCTGACATTAAACTTGGGTTTCTCCTACTTTATCGCCTAGTTTTGGGATTGTAGGCTATGGAACCAAGCCCAGCTCATAATCTAAACTCTACTGCCTCACTTTCTTCCAAAGTAGCCTTTGTGAATCACATGGTCTAATGGCAGCTTGGCTCAGGTTGTTTTCCCAGGTTGCAGTTAATGAAATGGGAATGTTCAAGCAAAGAGTTTCTTGGATAAATTACCACAGGACTACCACAGATCAACAAAGGTGTAAACCAAACAAACAGAACAGAGCATGAGACAAGGTATGACAAGATATCATTTTGCCTGCAGGAATACGCAGGCTGGTCTTACTGAACCCCTGGGATCTGAATCCTGCACAAATTACTGATCCAGTACAGATGCAACTGGTGAATGTTAAAAAATCTGTTTGGATTAAAAAGAATAATAGCTTGATTTGTAGAACATGCTAATTTCTATGTTTTAAATACTCCTATTTGTCTCAGGTACTAACAGTAATGGAGGGACCCTTGGCCACACAAGCTGATATGAACTGTAGTCTGCATATTACTGAACATAATATCCTAGTCATTCGTGAGAGAGGATCTCTTCAAAACTGAGAATCCATAAGTCTTGTACCACCACTACTATAAGGTAGGAAACAGGCTATTAGTCCAGAAAAGGTGAGTGTGGTCATGAAACCTCTGCCCATGGGATTTAAGGGGGGATGGGGGAAGGCAGGATGATTGTAGGAGGTGGAGGGAAAGGGGGATGGAGAGGAAATAAGGGTGGCAGCATCAAAATCACTACAAGATTTGAGAGAAATACAGAGGATCAGGAAATCAAACAAAAATATGTAGCAGGCAGGTGAGCAACAGGGGATAGCCACCCGAGGGTTCTAGAAAGGAAGGAAATTTGAGCTTCCCAGGACCCAACGGGGATTACTTTAGCCAAAATATGCTGAGAAAGGGGAGATAGATCCTGTAGAGACCTCCTCCAACAGATAGGCACGGCCCTGGTCGAGGAATGGTGACACCTACCTTTCATAAAGTTTTTAACCCAGAATAGTTCCCGTCCAAAGGAAGAACAGGGACAAAAAATGGAGCAGAGACTGAAGGAAGGGCCAACCAGAGACTACCCCACCTGGGGATCTATCATGTCTGCAGACAACAAACCCAACACTCTTGCCATGGTCAAGAGTGCTTGCTGACAGGAATTTAGTGTGGCAGTTCCCAAGTAAGTCCAGCTGGCAATTGACCAATGCAGATGTGGATGCTTGAAGTCAGCCTCAGATGGAGCTCAGGAACTTGGTGGGGGAGCTGGTGAAAGGACTGGAGGGGAGGAGGGAGATTGCTACCCCATTAGAAGAACAACATAGATTGACTTGGCCACCAGTTCTCCCAGAGACTTGATCACCAACCAAGGACTGTACCTGGTGGGATCCATGGCCCCAGATACATATATAAGAAAGAATGACCCTACCTGACAGCAAAGAAAAGGTTGGCCCTTGGTCCTGGGGAGGCTTGATAACCCAGCATAGGAAGATGCTGAAACAGTGGGGCAGGAGAGTGTGGGTGGTGGGTGAGCACTCTCATAAAGGCAAAGAGTAGTGGGGAGGGCAGATATGGGATAGGGGGGCTGTTTAAGGGGTAACTGGGAAGTGAGATATCATTTGAGATGTAAATCAATGGAATGATTAATAAAAATAAAAAATGTATTGCTTTATTGACTTAGGTATAGACAGAACATATGGACACTTTTGCATCCCTATCGATTTATCTACTTATCATCTGTTTATATCTATTTATGTACGTAAAACCTAAACCTTACAGTTTGAAGTTATATTTCAACTGCATAATGTTTTATAACACTTAAAAACATAAACTTTATTTTTGCCTTAATAATGAAGCTCTCTAATATTTTATGTAGAAGGTGAATAGAAACACCCACCCTTGATAACACAAACACATACAGAGAGACACACACATACACACACACACACAGAGAGAGAGAGAGAGAGAGAGAGAGAGAGAGAGAGAGAGAGAGAGAGAGAGAGAGAGAGAGAGACCTATGAACATACATGGATACACAAACGTACAAACACATCCCTGGACAGAGTAGAAATAGTGATTGATAGTGATAGTGAAATAGTGATAGATTCTTATTCACCTACATATCCTTAGGTTCTACTTGTAAAATATAGAATCAAGTAATGCAGACATTATTCTAATACTTGATAGCTCTAAGAAGCACTTGGGATAACTGTTTATAATTACCTGTGACTATAACCAAATATTCAGCATTCCTGTATTCCAATTTTCATGTAAATTTGGATAAAATTCCTTTCAAAGCAAAATCTAACAAAGAACCTGGTACCCCTTCAAGAGAAGTATTACTTTTTTTAAAAAAAATGTATCTTTATGTGCATTGGTGTTTTACCTTCATATGTATCTGCTTGAAGGTGTCAGTTTCTCTGGAACTTAAAAACAAAGTTACAAGTACCATGTTGGTGGTGGAAGTTGAACAGCAGTGATAAAGCTTATAGAAAAAGATCAAGAGACTTCTGAATTTTTTTTTACTTTATTTGATGTTTGGTAGATTTTATAATTGGTGATATTTTTCAGGAAAGTGATTTTCAGAGATTTTAATAAGGAGTGATGAAAAAATCTAATTTATATGTTTGGCAATTCATAATCTTTCCTACCATGGAAATATAAAATTTTATATAAATAAAAATTTGTATTTGTCAATTATACCTCAACAAAAAGGAAATTTTTAACTTAAGAAAGGAAAGTTGTTAGCTCAAAAAGAGAATGTATAAAGTACAATGTGTTTCATATATGAAGAAAATTAAAAGTATTAATAAATGTAAAAATTAAAAGAGCCCTTGGATTCCACCTTATACCAACCAGAATGGCTAAGACAAAAAACTCAGGAGACAGCACATATTGGCAAGGATGTGGAGAAAGAGGAACACTCTTCCTGGTACAACCACTCTGGAAATCAATCTGGAGTTTCCTTAGAAAACTGAAGATAGATCTACCTGAACACACAGCTATACCACTCTTAGGCATATACCCAAAAATGCCATACCATATCACAAGGGCACATGCTGCACTGTGTTCATAGCAGCCTTATATGTAACAGCCAGGAGCTGGAAACAACCAGCATGTCCCACAACAGAAGAATGAATGGAGAAATTGTGACTCATTTACACAATGGAATACTATTCAGCTATTGAGAACAAAGACATCATGCATTTTGCAGGCAAGTGGATAGAACTAGAAAATATCATCCTGTGTGAAGTAACTCAGACCTGAAAGGACATGCATGGTTTGCACTCATTAATAAGTGGATATTAGGCACAAAATGCACAGCATACCCAGGATACAATCCACAGAACTCAAGAAGGTTAACAAGCCAAAGGGCCCAAGTGAGGATGCTTCAATCCCACTTGAGAGGGAGAAAAAACAGTCACAGAACACAGAGGGAAGGAAGGATCTTGGAGGGAGAGGAAAGGGGGAGGGGAAAATGGGAACATGATCAGGTATAAGGGGATGGACTGGAGAGAATATTGGAGGGTCATCAGAAAGAATGAAAATATGCAACCTGGGGGCAAGGAGGTGAGAGAACCCTCTAGAATGGACCAGAGACTTGAGATATAATAGACTCTCAGGACTCAAAGGGAGAGACCATCTATGAAACAGTCAATAGTGGAGAGAGGGCATTGTAAAGTCCACCTCCAGTAGAAAGACAAGAAAGCAAGTGGAGGAATGGGGTTGCTGTCATCAGTTCCCAAACATCAGTTTCCCAGAACTGAAGGGAAAAAATGGAGAAGAACAGGAGGGAAAGGAGGTCCAGTGACAGGCCCAACTTGAGACCCATTTCAAGGAGAGTCTCTAAGACCTGACACTATTACTGTTGCTATGGTGTGTTTTACAGACAGGAGCCTAGCATGGCTGTCCTCTGAGAGGAACAACAACCAGATGACTGGGACAAGTGAAGATACTTATACCCAATCAATGGACTGAAGTCAGAAACCTCTGTGGTTGAATTAGGGAAAGACTAGAAGAAGCTGAGGACAAGGATGGCCCCATAGGAAGACCAGTAGTCTCAACTAACCTGAACTTGTGAGATCTCTCATACACTGAGCCACCAACCAGGCAGCATACAGAAGCTGTTCCAAGGCCCCTGATACATATACAGCAGAGCACTGCCTTGTCTGGCCACAGTGGGAAAAGACTTACCTAACCCTTGAGAGACTTTAGACCCCAGGAACTGGGGAGGTCTGGAGGAGGAGTGGGGTGGAAGGGGTGGAAACATCCTCTTGGAGACAGAGAAGAGGAGGGATGGAATGTGGAACTGTGGGAGAGCAGACCATGAGGTAAATACTGGACCATAAAAAAGAAAATCAATAATCAGATATAGAAGGTATGATTATATAAATAAAAAGATGTGATTCTTTTGCAGAGAAATAGTAGACAACGAGCAAGTCATTAATAAAACTGTCAAAAGTAGTAGGGAAAATTTGGAAATCAATCATAAATCATCAGTGTGGGTAAATGAATATGAATAAATTAATCTACAACATTATTTTTGTGTGGGAGAAAGGGGACCCCTTAGAAAGCCCAATTTGCTTTTACATTTGACCAAAGTGGGAGAGAATTATGAGTCACTAAAAGTGCTAAAAGGAAAGGCTGCATTTAACTTTTGTAGAGAAATTAGATACCTCAATTTGTAAATAATATTCTGAAGCAACCTCAAGCAATTGCTGTCATATTTCTTCTTCTTTTTGTTGACTGCAGCTTTCTGAGAGAACGGTCTACTAACAGGCAGCATGATCCTGGAACCCAGCTGCCTCATGGAGCTAGGAACCAATAGTCTTGACGCTAACATTAAATGGAGTCATCTACAGCCCTTTCCTAGAAAAACAGTAGACACTCTGTGATAAGCCTGTTTCTGCAGAGAATAGATCCCTGATAAAATCCATCCCATGAATCCTGATGGTGAAGAAGGGCAATATTCTGGATTTACAATCGTGTGTGAATCTATAAAATACTTGATTTTTTTTAAGTGACCAGATACCATTTCAGGTAACAGAAAGTGCATAAAATAGTGACTCTAGTTCGGAAACTAATTTTAAAAAATGTAACTTTTAAAATTGTTATTTGATTTTTTTGTTATGTCTGTGCTTCTTTTTAACCCTGACTTTGATATGAGGCTAGGCTACTGAAGATTAAACATAGAATGTGAAGGCACTCCCTCAGTGATGGATGCCTTCTATAAAATAGGTAACCGAAGAATAATATACCACAGGGATTTTAGAGCTGTCATTTTTCAGGCCAGTTGTCTAACAAAAAGGCATGAACTCTAAAATGCATTAACCTCTGAGTTCCTCCCCTCCCCATTACAACTGAATACTGCACAGGACCCAAGTAAGTCCTAATCAAAGTACTTGCTTACTTGACATGAACTGACAAACAAGGTTGAAGTATAGGTTAAATACTTTGGTGGTTAGCACTTGGTTTCAACCACAAGTATAATAATTTAGTAAAGATGTGATAATCAACAAAGTATTAATATTATTAATAGTATGCATCTTTCTTTTTAGAAGAAGAGATAACAAAATACGTGTATTAAGGAATTGCAGAAAATAGTTCTTAATTTGAGCCATAAATAACATCCATATTGTCTGGATCAACTCCTTATTAAAGGATTCAGATTAAGCCATACAACATAGTTTTACTACTGGACCACAGTTATCTTTCCATAGTTAGTTTACGGTATGGAATTACATTCTTAGAATAATTTACACATAGATTAAAACATTTACCCTAGTGTCTAATTGAACTGTTATACATGAAGTAATAAAATAAAAATTATGGTATATTACCTTTCCCTGTCTTCATCTTTTAGACTTAACATTGGTAGTGTCTTTCATAGAACTTCTTGTAACAAGAAAAAAAAATTTATGATGACACAATGCATGGTTTATAACAAAATTCAAATAGAATCTGAGAAGAGGTGCACTAACTTTAATTGTGGATTTTACCAAGCAAATTAGAAAGAAGCATTTAAAAAATTATTTGTCGGGTAAATAAATGTTAAAAGCTTTCCTCTTTGAATTTTCTGTTCTATAGACTTCTAAATACAAGGCTGAGAATTTGCCACACTCACTGAGTGCTAGTTTCATTACAAGTTTGTGTTCTGATTTGGCAGAATTTGTTGTTGATGATGATGTTCTCTGTGTGCTTGTCCTCAGTGTAGCTGGAGTTGCAGAATCGTAATGAACTAGAATCTATCCTTGTTCCATGGTTGATTTAATTCTTCCAGAGCACCTCACATTTGACAGTAGAATGAAACTTTGGAAAATAGATAATTTTATGCTACAGAAACGCATAGTATGATTTCCTCTTTTGATTTTTTTTTGGACTTGAGCATTTTTCCTACATAAAATGTTTGTGATATATGTGAAACTATGAGTGGAAAGTAGAAAAGGAAAATTTAGACCCGTATGATTTTCCAATTAAGAACATTAATTCTCTAAATCAGAGTTCATTTCTAAATTTACAAAGTGACATAAAATTCAGCACAATGGTCCTCTGGTACAGAAATTGTATTCAAATTTCTAAGGTGGGATAATGACATACTTAGAGCATTCTATTTACTTGACGTTTCTACATACAATGTGTGTGCTTGTATATGTGTGTTTTTGTGTGAGTGTGCATTTGTGTAAGTGAGTGTGTGTGTGTGTGTGTGTGTGTGTGTGTGTGTGTGTCTGGTCATGCATGTATGTAACAAGAGCTCAAATTTGAGAATGGATACCGCTTACTTCATTAGATGTCCTGATAGTGAAAAATAATATCAATCATATTAGTTTTAAACTGTTGCATCAGGAAAACCACTAATAGGCTATATTGTAGATTCCTTAGCAGTTCCAGCCTATTATTGATTATTCTTCACAATTCAGCCATACACATGCAACTTACTCTTGGTTGCTAAGTGGTTGGAGGCACATGGAATGGAATGTAGTCATGTGTCCGTTAAATAGAATTACTGACCAATCATAAACCATTCCAACATCTTGAGAACTCTATAGTGGTATATTTTACTAGTTTCTATTTACATATGAGGAAACTGAGGAAAAATAGAGAAGTTAAATTATACTGCCAGTCTCTATTAGAGATAAAAATACAATAAAAATGTCCATTCCCTAAGCCTGGAATGTGTCAGTTTTGGTCCACTGAAAGTCAGATATAATGACCCAAATTATGGTTCAGTGAACAAAGATACTTAGTACTAAACCTGACTACATGAATTTGAGTCTTCTAACATACCAAAAGGAGGGAACAAGCACCCATAAGGTATCCTCTATTCCACATGTTCTATGTACCGTGTTTATACACATACATACATATACAGAAAAGTTTTTTTAAGTTGTCATATCTTACATCTTGTATCTAAATCCTGGACTCCTTTTCTGTATATATTTCTGTTAGTGATACTATTATTAGATTGTTGATCTGAGAATGATGAATCAAAAGCTGTATTTTTTTATGGAGAAAATCAAATTTATGTTTAAAATCATAGTGATACTTAAATTTAGATAAGGATACAGCATTTTGTTAGTTTTATGTATGAAATGTCAATAATTTTCCCTCTATATATAACAGTTAGCATTTTGGTGAGTGCATTTATTTGGTGTCCGAGTTAGGGTTTCTATTGGTGTGAGGAGACACTGCAACTACAGCAACTCTTATAAAGTAGTTATTGTGATTGGCTTACATTGAGGAGGCTTTGTCCATTTTCATCGTGGTGGGAGCATGGCAGCATGCAGGCAGACAGGTACTGGAGAGGTAGCACTGAGTTCTATATGTGACTCATTAGGCAGCAGAAGGAGAAAGCTAGTGGACTTGGCTTGTACTTCTTTCTGAAGCCTCAAAGTCCACCATAAGTGAGAGATTTCCTCCAATAAGACCACACTTAATCCAAAAGACCATCTCTCCTAATTGTGCTACTCTTTATGAGCTTATGAGGACCATTTTCTTTCAAGTCATCACATTTGTTTTAACTAGTGAGAAAACGTTATGTAGAAATTTTGGGATAATTGCAATAAATTTTCCTTCAACTCAACCCACAATGCTTGTGACTTACATATTTTCTCAGAAGTGCACATGCCTGAGGATAAGTAAAGAAGAATTGAAACCATAAAATTGGTCTGCTAACTGGGAATTTGTAGATGGAATATATTTCTTCTTCCACGATCTTCCTAAGATTTAATGCAGACGAAACGATCTAGAAAAATATAAAAACTAAATACCAGAAGACATTTAAAAGAATAAACATGGAAAATGTTATTTAACATGTTTATGAATTAATTGTATTACAGACTTATAAACATAGTTTCAATTTCACTGATTTACAGAGTAAATTTCATATTATGCAAGAGGAAGTTAATTATTTAACCCATTCAAATTACCAGACAAACTGAATAGAACATATAAAATATAAAATTGGTTTCAAGACTGAAAGCTTTCTAAGTGCAAATTTACTTTAAGACAGAATTATTGAAATAAATGTCATGATTTCAGGGTTGGCTGAAATAAAATAGGTCTTTAATATCTGCCACCATAGTTTTCCCTGACAAATTGACAAAGACAGTCCAGTTAATTTAGCCTCTAGAGTTGAAATTTTTCCAGGGGAGAAAATGCAATCCCATCTAAGTAACTGAAAACCAGTAGACTACATTTTGACGTTATTTAATCTATTTTGTATTTATATGTTGCTATGTGTCATATTTCATCAATTCTACTTACAATATATAATCTGAGGATGCAAATGGAAAATCATGAAGGATGGATGCAAGTTCTTAAAAGGACTGAACATGATTATTTTGATTTAGATGTTAAATAAACCTCAAACATACCTTAAGCAGGTGTCAGTCTCAATGAAGCCCTCAGTGCTATCAATGAGTGGATGGCATAACCATCCCCAATTTTTTATATCAAGCAGTGGTACTTAGTGTGAAGGTAGCCATATATATGTATATACATATATATCATATAACCCAATATTATATACAGAAATTTTGTAGTAATTTCATAAATGAACAAACAAATGTGCAACCCATTATTTTGGTAGAAGATAATCTACAAGAATATTTTGACGTTATTTTATCATTTAGATTTTTATGACTATATGTGTTGCATGTATATGTGATTGCAGGTCCCTCGCAGAGGCCAAAGGTGCTGCGCATCCCTGGGGCTATAGTTACATGTAGTTATGAACCATGGGACATGGTTCTGAGAATCAAATTCAAATACCGTGGAAGAGCAGAATGTGCTCTGTGTTGCTTAGCTAATGTTCCAGTCACAGAACACATTTCAATCGGATAAATGCCTACTACATCGTTTGGATACATTTTTTAGTAAAATTGGTGTTTAAGAACCACCATAAGTGAGAGATTTCCTCCAATAAGGCCACACTTAATCCAAAAGACCACCTCTCCTAAGAGTGCTACTCTTTATGAGCTTATGAGGACCATTTTCTTTCAAGTCATCACATTTGTTTTAACTAGTGAGAAAATGTTATATAGAAATTTTTGGATAATTGCAATAAATTTACCTTCAACTCAACCCACAATGCTTGTGACTTACATATTTTCTCAGAAGTGCATATGCCTGGTGAGAGACCGGTCACTGGACCACCTTTCCCTCAGTTTCTTCTCCATTTTTGCTCTTGCAGTCTTTTTAGACAGGAATAATTTTGGGTCATAAGTTTTTGACTGTGGGATGGCAACCCATTCCTCCACTTGATGCCCTGTCTTTAAACTGGAGGTGAATTCCCTCTCCCTACTGTTGGGCATTTCATCTAAGGTCCTTCTCTTTTTGTCCTCAGAGACTTTTACCTCCCAAGTCTCTGACAATTTCTTTTTTTTTTAATCTTTGACCCAATTGATAAGATATAATTGCCCACCTAAACATACAAAACCCAATACACATCCATCCCTTAAAAATATTTGTAGCAACCTGTAAAGGTACAGTGTGGAATCTTAACATCACCTGCCATATTGTCCTGCCATGGCTTCTCTCCCTCTCCCTCCTGTTTCTTTCTCCTTTGTATTCCAGTCTCCTCTTCCTTCAAACTTCTCTCCCGCCCATCCTTCCATCTCATCCAGTGACAGGCCTACTTCTATCCTGTACCTGTCTCTCACCTGTATTTTACAAATTCAATGGATAGAAGGTTCTGGTGAAGTCACCTGAGTCCTGAGTACATTACTAGGCAGCAGTCCTTGGGGCAGTGGAATTAACATTAAAATACAGATAACTCCAGGGCAAACCACATTTCCCCCTTTTTGTCCAGTTAAAAGGTCTTTTCACTTATATAAATTGAGTACAATTATTACCATTCTACAATTTATAAAATATATGATACACTTAACACTCAGTCCATCAACTTTGTCCATTACCTAAAGCACCATGTCACCTATACCTGACTTATATCCTAGTTTGAGATAGAATGACATCTGAAAAAGCACCCTTTCAAATTTATTATCCTTCTCAATGCTAAACACCTTGGGTTGTTTACAAGACCACCAGTCTTCAACCACATCAGAAAGAGGGTCACCCCACCTCACACCCTCTCCAGGGGTTGCATATTTCCATTCATACTGTTAGCCCTTTGTGCTACTCTCCTGCCTACCCCTCTACATTTGGTCCATTCCCCTTCTACTCTTCCACCCAGTCCTCTCCCTTCCTCTGCCTCCCATCTCAAGGGGAAGGTACAAAGCCTGACACTATTACTGATGCTGTGAGTGCTTACAGACAGGAGCCTAGCCTTGAAAGGCCCAAGAAGCAGCTGACTGAGACAGATGATTCAGATACTTATAGCCAACCATTGTCCTGAAGTCAGGGACTTCTGTAGTTGGATTAGGAAAAGGCCAGAAGAAACTGAGGAGGAGGGCGACCCCATAGTAAGATGAGCAATCTCAAATAAGCTGGATCCCTGAGACCCCTCAGACACTGAGCGACCAACCAGGCAGCATACACAAGGTGATCCAAAGCCCCTGACACATATACAGCAGAGGACTGCCTGGTCTGGTCTCAGTAAGAGAATACTTACCTAACCCTTGAGAGACTCTAGGCCCCAGAAAGTGGGGAGGCTGGGGTGGTGGTGGTGGTAAACATCCTCTTGGAGACAGGGGGAGGAGGAATGGATGAGGAACTGTGGGAAGCAGACCAGGATGGGGCAATGTATGGACTGTAAAAAATAAAAAATAAAAGTAATAAAAAGAAAAGATCTTCCTTGGAAAGTAATTGTCAAGAAAAGTAGATCACTGTCCCTATAAAATTAAAGCATTATTTGCCCAAAATATGAATTAGTAAAGAATTGGTTCTTTGCTGTTGGATTTCTACATAAGGTGCCAGATTAGAAATTTCATCAGTTTGCCACATCTGAGAAGACCCAGAGTCAAGTTGGGAGGGGAGGTTGATTAGGGAGAGGAAGAGGTAGGGATAGAGACTACTGTGTGCAATAAAGATGTGAAGAAAATATTCTCCATTGAAAAGCAGCCACCATCTGTGCTTGATATATTGTCCTAATCACACAATTAGCTCCCAGTGAGAAGCTTTTCCTTCCTCAGTGTAGGAACCTTAAGAACAGCAACTGGTAGAACAACTAGGCTGCTGAGATGAGAACAGAGGTTGGGAGTCATGAACTCAGAGTGTACTGGGTCCATGTTGGCTGTTGAGATTTCAGCTGAAACGCCTGAGGAAGCCTGAGAGTCGAAATTCTCCAGGAACAGCCAAGAGTAACTAGCCTAGCCTGAGAAAGAATGAACCCAAACACCCCCTTTGGAAGGGACAGTACAGGGATATGAAAACATGCTGGACTTGGTGTGATCTTTCACATGGGTGTTGTGTATTCTCCCAAAGTAATCATGGAGCACCAAAAATAAATAAATAAATAAATCAATAAATAAATAAAACAAAAAAATAAATAAAATTAAGCAATCAAAATTTGGGCTAGAAGTTAAATACAGGTGCCACGATTTTTTACACTCCTTCAGAGACTTGATTACAGAAATTTTTGTGAGGAATACAATTCCAAGCATATAAGATATGTAACACAATTTTTATTTTACAAGTTAACACTGGAACTGCCCACAAAATTGTCAGTTACTGAAGTCGACCACCCCTTGCCAACAACGTATAGGAACACAAACCCAGGTAAAGATCCCACAATAGGAAGTCTCATATAAAATAAAATAAAACATAAGAATGTGGGAAAATAAAAAAAAATTGACAACTCAACTGGAAAAAAAGAAACAGAAGCAATAAACCTGTCATTATAAACTATTAAAAACCTAATAACGCCTCAACACAAGAAACAAAATAAAATGAAATACTTTATTTGTAATATATTAAGATAATTTGTATAAATGTGTGTCTGTATATAGACTTGTGCACATGAGGGAAGTACCCACGGTAGTCAGAGAAGAGCATCCAATGACCTGTTGGCATAGATATTTGCAGGTACCAAGTATGGGTGCTTGGAGTCAAACTTATATCCTCGGAAGGAACAGTATGCACTTTCACCTACTAAAAACATAACAAAGAGTCCTACACTCAAAGAGGACAAATGATCACACAGGTGACTAAAATAAATTGCTGAAATTAAGAAGTTTATAGAATGTGGATAAAAAAGATATTAAAGTAAATGGAATGGTCAATACTTTAGCAGATAAATTCAAGTTAAGAAGTCAAAATTCAGGAAAGAAATGGAATTGAAAAAAGTCTGTTAACTTAATAAATACATGGTGGAATCATTCAGGTCAAAGTGAAGGAAAGACTGTCAAATAATAAAGAAAAAATAAAACTTAAACATTCTCAGATACATATAGAAGTCTAAATTCAAGAACCCAAAGGAGAGAAGAGAGATGAGATAAAACTTAAGAACTTAGAAAATATATTTAATAAAATTAAGGCATGAAGTTTCCCCTAGACCTAAATAGAGGAATGGACATGTATAGAAAAGAGGTCTGTATGATTTTTTTCTTCCTTCCTTCCTTCCTACCTTCCTTCCTTCCTTCCTTCCTTCCTTCGTACCTTCCTTCCTTCCTTCAACATAATTCTAACAGTTACAGTGTCAATATAGAAAGAAATGAAGTGGAGCACTCTTCCTGCTGTCTGCCATCATCCTTAAAAGTATTATGCAGAGTGTTGGGGCAGAGAAGGGAGACATCAAAGATCCTATCAAGTACTGTTTCCCTAATGCTACTGTGCCTACCTATGAAGCTAGATATGTCCTCAAGTGTAATCATAGCATGACTGCTCATGGACACCTCTCCTGATTGGGTTCGAGGTCCACTGGATAGGACTCTATTTTGGTAATATAGACATGGCTGGGGAAGTCACAGGTCATAGAGACAAACTATGGATATTGTTCTGCTAGTTGGTCACGAACCTCATTCCAAAGGTTTTCTTTATATACATAGACCTGTACAGCTCTCACCTTTGTTTAGGGAAAGTTCATATTGTAATAGGCAATGATTAATTCACTTATAATCATGGAAAGTGTTGATAGTAGGCATTGATGAATACTACTGTGTAGACAAGATTTTTATAGTCCCCTAAGAACCACCCCCCCCCACAAAACCCTTCCGAGAACATCATTGAATTTGGGAAAAAAGTAGGTAACAGAGGATAGGGCAAAGTTATATAAAATGCTATACTCTGGAGATGATATGAACTCACAGCAGTTATGAGCATGGGATGATAGATTCTAATCCTTGTAGGTAAATAGCATCCAAACAACCTTTCTATATCCAGAAAAAAACTACCTTGAAAACCAATGGAGAAATAAATAAGAGCTTTTCAAAATAAGCACAAACTAAGGCAACTCATGAATACCAAGTACTATACACGATAGGGTGGTAAGTACAGAGAGCATGTGTGTGTGTTTGTGTGTGTTTGTGTGTGTGTGTGTGTGTGTGTGTGTGTGTGTGTGTGCATACACATGGAGAAGAAAGCCTGGATCATGAATAAGAGAATAGGAAGGAATAAATATCATGAGAGGCAAGGATGAACAAGTGGCAGCTAAAAAAGGATCTGTCATGTCCAATGCTAATACACCTGAAAACTAACAGGGAAGAGTGCATAACACAAGAATTCAAGCAGCCACAGTAATAAGGAGCAATGCCATGAGTAAAAGCCCCTCTCACCACTAATCCTAAATGTAAATGAGGTCAGTTAACAATGTAAACTACCTTCCAGCAATAATCCTGCCAAACACACACACACACACACACACACACACACACACACAAACACGGATGCACACTTCTTTTTCTGTTGTTGTTTGTTTGTCTACAAGAAACACACCTCAAGAACCAGGAAGACCAAAAACTGACAGCAATGGCCTGAAGGAAAATGTCAAGACATTTAAAACTAAGAATAAATTATCATGATTATTCTATTAGCACATAAATTAAACTTCAAATAAAAATTGGTCAAAGGAGAAAAACGCAACCAATATTTAAATGAAAGAAAGAAAATATCATCACAAAGTTATAATATTAATATGGATAGCCGTGGTAAATGTTGAGGTTCTCATTTCCGTTAATGACCCAGAAGATGAAAGGTCAGGTAGATCCCGAAACAACGCCTGTAATGGAGTTCAACATTCTACTCCCATCTTTCCATATTTCTTCCAAGTAAAAAAATCAAGAAAATATAACAAAAGTTAGTTTACATAATAAATGAAGTAAATTAAGTAAGTAACATTATAGATGAAAGTTGTAGGATATGTATTCTCAGAGATCCCTGGTACCTTCTCTAAAATGACCACAAACAAAATCTTAAGAAATGTAAAAGGACTAAAACCAGTCTTACATCTTATCAGGTCCTAGTGACGTGAAAGTGAAAGAAATAATAAGAGACATCACAGAAAAGAAATACATGTACAAAGATTGAGTAATACTCTGGAAAAGTAGTGAGGCCAGAAAAACACTCATGGTATGCACTCATTGATAAGTGGCTATTAGCCCAAATGCTCGAATTACCAAAGATGCACAGAACACATGAAACTCAAGAAGGATGACCAAAATGCGGATGCTTCACTCCTTCTTTAAAAGGGGAACAAGAACACCCTTGGGAAGGGATAGGGACGCAAAGTTTGGAGCAGAGACTGAAGGAATGGCCGTTCAGAGCCTGCCCCACATGTGGCCCATACATATAGAGCCAATAAAACTAGATAAGATGGATGAAGTTAAGAAGTGCATGCTGACAGGAACCGGATATAGATCTCTCCTGAGAGACACAGCCAGAATATGGCAAATACAAAGGCGAATGACAGCAGCAAACCACTGAACTGAGAACGGGACCCCCGTTGAAGGAATCAGAGAAAGGACTGAAAGAGCTGAAGGGACTTTCGACTTCATAAGAACAACAATGACAACCAACCAGAGCTTCCAGGGACTAAGCCTCTACCCAAAGACTATACATGGACTGACCCTGGGCTCCAACTGCATAGGTAGCAATGAATAGCCTAGTAAGGGCACCAGTGGAAGGGGAAGCCCTTGGTCCTGTCAAGGCTGGACCCCCAGTGTAGGGGATTGTTGGAGGGGGCGGTAATGGAGGGGTGGATGGAGAGGGGAACACCGATATAGAAGTGGAGGGGTTAGGGGTTAGGGGGCTGATGGACAGGAATCCGGGAAAGATAATAACATTAGAAATGTAAATAAGAAATACCCAATTTAATAAAAAATGAAAGAAAACAAAAGAAGTGAGGCACTGAAGAAATCAGGGAGGCAATTCAGAAATTTCTAGAATCAAATAAACATGATACCACAGTTTACCAGTATTTCTGCATCTCTAGGATCAACCATGGCACTTCTCCAAGAACCATATCTGTAGAAAGTACTTACAATAATAAAATCAAACAAGGAAACAAGCCATGAGTTCTCATATAATAACTTAATAACTGTTTTATTATATTAGAAAAGCACGGATATTGTAACCCAACCATAGTAGTATGAGAAATTGTAAAGAGTAAAGATTCATGCAGAAATTAATGAAATAGAGCCTATTTCCATTTATTTCTGTTCTCCTAGAGAAAGTTGTTCCTCAGTGAAATTTAAGGTAACCATGACAAATATAAGAAAACTTACATATCACTGATTTATTTTCACTGTGCTGGTTATTTTGATGTGGTGGTTCATTTGTAATGATTGCATTAAAGTTCTAGATACTAGAAGGACTTTCATTTGCTAGGAAATTTGGAGATTAAGATTATCTGCCATGACAGTGTTACTGTGAAAAAGCAAAATGGAAATAATTCATTTATTATGTATGATTATTTTTCTACTAAAAATTTGCAACGTATACCGTTTCCAAATTTTGTCTCAAAATCTATCCTTGCAAAGTGGGAAGAGTTGGATTTCAAAGCTGATTTGTTGGAATCCATTAAGATTTAGATTCTTCCACATTTCTCTTTCCAGGGTTCAAAGACTATCAAAGACAAAGAAGTGGAAGACTAGAAGATCCAGAAGGTAGGAAGGTTGTCCATGCAGTACTTTCTTATGGACATAACATGGTAATTACACTTAGGAACTCCCAGGAGCAGAGGCTGACAATGCAGCCCCTGAAGAAGGCCGGGTCCATCAACAATAAATCATGTGTAGAAAGAAGCTAATGGATTCATCCCTCTCAGTCAGGATGGCTACTGGCAGTTGATAGCTACAGAGGAGGAGGAGTCATGGTTTTAGTGATGTATCCTCTGCTGAGTTACCCTTGTGCTAACTGATTACTCTATTCCTGCCTCCATATAGAAGAATCTGGTTAGGCTGAGCTCATTCTACAAAGAAAGGAAGAAAGGAAGGGAGAGAGGGAAAAAGGAATGAATCAAGGAAGCAAGGAAGGTGGGTTGCAAGTGTTGGCTGCATAGGTGAAGTGTGACACAGTTACTGCCCCTGCAGCATCGCCAGGCAGCTGATCCCATGATCCTCATGTGTGCTGATGGTTGCTGTTGCCTTGAAACTGATCTGCTATCAATCTTTCTTTTTGGGAGTATACCCGCCTCCATTACTCAGAGCTAATCATGCCATAATAAATAAGGCAGTTCGCAAGAATGAGGAAAGGAGATGGTCTTGATGTTGTAGAGAGTGAGGACAGACCTTCGCTCTGGCATTTAGGGCAATGGAAAAGGATCTAGACAACATAACCACAGAGGTCATGAAAAAAGGCCACAGAGGCCTTTGCAGAAATAGTGTATTGCCAAACTTGACCATGAATTTGGAATCATGAGGAGACACATGTACCCTCAAGTCCAATGACTGCTGAATTAATTAGCCAGGATGAACTTTGGGAGGTCAAGTTGTATATATATATAACAAGTGTGTGTACATATGTATGTATGTATATATACACACATATATGTATGTATACATATGTATACATACACACATATATGTAGTATATATATGTATACATACACATATATATGTATTTACGACTTAGGAATAAATAGTATTAGGAGAGAACACGAGGCTATGGAATTGCTAGAATGAGGAAACAGTGATTAGAGAACTAACAGATGATGTAGAAGCATATAAAAACTACTTTGTTCTTCTAGTTATTTGAAGAATTGGAGATGGAATGCTTAGAAAGATATTAGAGAAAGCTAACTGCTTTATTTACATAAATGTTAAAAGTTTATAAGGAATCACTTTAATTTTAATATCCTGTCATCTTTCTGTTCTTACATAAAAATAGTTACTAAGACTCCTGTCTTCTGTACTAAGGAATTTGCAAGAGCTGTGGCCTGCTACCCATGAGGAACAGGCTGTGTAAAGTAGAAGAAAATGTGCTTTTGCTTTGTGTTTTCTTTCTACTCTAAAGAAGTGGGGGTTGGAACTATTGATCTGGGATTCATATAATTTATATTAATTTAAGAATTTTTGAAGATCACTAACAATGATCAAGGCCTTGATGATATTAGTTTAGTAAATTCAGTTCAGGTTCTCTGGGTCAGAGAGGAGAAGAGGTAAGAATCATGATAATCTTCAGGGAACAGAGAAAGTACATGAACTGACAGCTTCTTCATACAATACTGATGCCAAGACATTATTGAATTAGCATGGTTCCTAATCCCTTCTTTCTCAAGAGTCTCCTCTCCCCGAGGCTTGCCCTCATGGCATGGAAGGAAGGAAGGAAAGACAGAAGGGAGGGAGGGAAGGAGGAAGGAAGGAAGGAAGAGAGAAAGAGAGAAGGGAAGAAAGAAAGAAAGAAAGAAAGAAAGAAAGAAAGAAAGAAAGAAAGAAAGAGAGAGAGAGAGAGAGAGAGAAAGAAAGCAGGCAGGCAGGCAGGCAGGAAGGAAGGGGAAGAAGGAAGGAAGGAAAAGGAAAGGAAAAAAGAAAGAAAGAAAGAGAGAGAGAAAAACAAAGAAAAAATGAATCATGCTAAATACATACGAAGGAATTCTAGCGATTTTAAAAGCATTCATAAACTTAGGCTTTGGCCAGCATCCAAATTTAAAGACAACAGAAATGAAAAGAATAGTTACCTGCTTCTGAGTCAGAACACAGAAAAGTTAACAGTCCTAGTTGAGCTTTATGATGGCTCATAGGTTCTGCACTAAGAGGACTGAATTCTGGCAACAACAAATATGTTTCCTTGAATTGCAAAAATATAGCAAGGGGTGGGCCTTTAATCAGGTCTTGTCTGACTCATCTGGATTAACTCTTAAGGGAGGAGTTAGGGGTTTATCTCCACCTGAAGGTGGAGACCACTGTTTGCTATAACAGACCCACTAGGAGGTGGAGCCTTGGGACTTGTAGAATGGCCTTATATACTGCTAACTTCCTGATTGATGATATAATGTGATCAGCTGCCCTTTATTCCTGCTCCCATGCCTTTCCTGCCTTGCATGGAGTATATCCCTTCAAGCTTTAAGGCAGAATAATCCCCTTCTTCTTTAAATTGCTTTTTGTTGCCTATCATGTCACTGCAATGAGAAAGTAACTATTACAAGAGTTTTCATCTCATACAAGGAAAAGCTTTGCTTACAAACCAGATTCTAATCCAGAAACTAGTCCAGTGACAAGCTGCGGCTCGAATCAGTTTTTTAGTCTTTACAGCTTCCAGAAATCTTTATGAAAAACTCTTATGATCAGTTTCAACTTGGGGCTTTCAACTACAGATACGGAAATTGAATGTTTCATGCCTACAAATGAGTGGCTTAAAATTATTCATAAAATGTTGAACTTTTTTGTTTTAGACAGCAGCGAAGCTCTTATAATAGTCTGTTAATATTTCCAGTACATTTGAAAATAGTTGCACTGTTATAATTCATTACAAATCCATATAAAGAAATATCATATAGCCAAATACACTATAATAAATATTAGCAAATTCATTTCAAAATGTTGTAGTTCATAATATAAGTAGAATGATGGTGGGGAATAATCAAGGCAATATTCAGGAAGAAGAAAACAAGATTGCAAGTCTAAGTCCTGGATTCTTTTCATTAGAAAATATGACTGAGAATAATGTACCTCATCAGGTAAAAAAGCTTCTAATATTTTTAGCTTATTCATTCACTTTTACAATTCTACCAAAATCATATTTCAATGGGAAACAAGTTTCATTTCAAAATGGTTTTAAAATGCTAACTTCAAGAGAATATTGTATAAAAAGAATAACTATTAAAATTTGAAGATTAATAATTTGATGTAGTTATAACAGATTGAGAAAATATTATGCAGTCAGGTAAAGTGGGTTTAGGGGATTAAAGCCCTCACTATCAGGCCTGACAACCCTGAGTTTAATCCTTGGAATTTGGAGATAGAGAAAAATTCCCACAACTTGTTCTATGACACACTTTTGCTGTGACATTAATGACCAGTGCACAGATAAGTACACATACACAAATATATACACAGACACATACACAGACACACACACACACACACACACACTAAATATCTGCAAAAAAGTTAAAATCAAGTAAGTGATGTTAAGATGGGTCAGTGGGAAAAGGCACGTAGCACAAAACTTGACAACCTGAATTCTGAATTTTATCACTGAAACCCACAGAACTGATTCCCACAATGTGTTTTGTGAGCTCGATTGCTACATGATGGTATACATGTGTGTCTCCACAAGGAAATAAAACAAAAGTTAATAAATGTGATCCAATATTATCCTTTTTCAAAGGCTAAAAATTAAAATGAGACCACGCACACATTTGGAGGTTTTACACCAAAGAATACTTGCTTTGAAGCTAAAGGTCAGGCCCCTTCTTTTTTTCTTGTAGTTACCAGCTGGCCATTTAGTTATCCTCATCTTGATGAGGAGATATTGCGGCAAAGAACAAGCTAAAAATAACCATCATAGATCTTTGCAATGCCATTTAAATAAAAAAACTTTGTAGACGCACATGAAGAAAGCGCTTGCTCTCATCTCCAGAAATTGCTGGAACTGCTGAGAAGAAGCATTGAGCTGAAGGACACCTATGTCAGCATGTTAATTCTGACGTGACTGTGCAACCAAGCCTGCATTGCCTGCCTGACCTCAGGTACTTTTGTGTTTTTCCACCCTCCCCTCCCACAGGCATTGGTCTCTCTCTCTCTCTCTCTCTCTCTCTCTCTCTCTCTCTCTCTCTCTCTCTCTCTCTCTCTCTGGACTTCAGGGTCATCTGTGCCTTCTTCCTCATTCTTTGTGAGATTATCTTACAAAGAAAGGAGGTGTACTTAGTTCACTAGTACTGATGCCCAAAGATTTGGTACTGCCATTAGGTAACCTCTGTTGAAGGCTTCATAGCAATGGCCTTTTGAGGTAGGAGCAATAGCTTGATCATCTCACAGTCAAACAGGAAGCCAGAGATTTGTCAATGACACATCTTTTTGTTTTATAACAACTATCTCTTTCACAGAAGTACTGAAATTCTACAAGGACCGTATTAACCCCTTCCAGGATTGTACCCTCAGTGATTTAATCACCTCACATGTCTGATGATCCTTTATAAGGATCCTTTATAAACAGCTAATCTAAGATAAACCTTCTATTTTAAAGAGTATTAAGCCTTGTACATAGGTGCTAACCAGTGTTGAGGAACAAGGAATACTTACGTTATGTACTTTGTGTTGAAAGAGAGAGGTTATAAAATAAATACAATTGTGGGTGATTAAAGAAATATTTAATTAATTAGGTTTCTTGGAAAAGGCATGATAGACATTTAAACTTTGAAAAACAAACAAATGGGTATCTTAGTGGAAACAACGAATGAATGTCATATTGCATTATCAATTACCTGTAGAGAGCACTTCCCATGAAATAATATTAAACATCCATATACATAGATCAGCCCCATGACATTAGTCAGGGTCTCATTTAATGTAAACCAGGGCTTATCTGATAGATCCTATGATGCTGTAACAAGAAAGGATACTGCCGGTCTGTGTTCTGACTCTGTCTGAGGGACTCTATCCTGGCCTGAGCAGCCAAGGGCCAAAGATTTACAGCTCTCCGAGAGGAAGCTGGAGCTGCCCCAGAGAAGGTGGCAGGTGACAAGATGCAGAGGACCAAGGTTGGGGCCACCAAGCAGGAAGTGGCTGCAGTCAGTTTCAAGCATCAGCTGTTTGGGTCCAGCAATGAAAGCTTCAGGAGAGAAAAGTCTTCCTTAGAGTGTTACAGCTCAATAAGACAGGCACAGAACACACACACACACACACACACACACACACACACACACACACACAAGAGAAAGTTGTTCTACAAAGGATCTATGGTTTTGAATGCTTTTCATATGTGTTCAGAATTAAAAATAGGGCAAAATTTTAACTTCCTGAATACCAGCTATCAACTTACTAATCCTTATAATGAATGAGAAAGCCTGGAATATAAAAATATGTTTTATTCTCCTATAATACTTGTCTTCTCCAAAGCGTACTGCCTTTATCTGCTAATATAGGCCTAGAATGTTTCAGCCTCTAAGACTTTGTGATGAGTAAGATCACGTGGCACTAGTTCTTCTTGAGGTCTTGATGACTGATTCAGCTCAACTGTTCTGGCTCAAAACATCTTTCCACGCTGACTAATTCCAACTGGTTTCTCTCAGATTTTCCTGAATTATACTGCTTGGCCTCCTCCTAACTTTGACAATCTCTTCTAACCTGGTTACTTCTCATTGTCTGAATTCTTCTGTCTTTTCTCGTGTCCAAACTGTCTTTGTAAAACTCTCCTGGAAAAACTGGAAAAACTACTCTCTCTCTCTCTCTCTCTCTCTCTCTCTCTCTCTCTCTCTCTCTCTCTGATGTTCTCTCTCTTGTTTAAGTGTAGTTTTGAAAATTTATTTATTTTTATTCTTTACTCTATCCCATACCTCCTCCCTCCCAGTCTCCAAGAGGATGTCCTCAACCCCCACCCTGACTCCGCCAGGGCACCCCACACCCTGGGCTCTCAAGGGTTACGTGCATCTTCTTACACTGAGGTCAGACCAGGCAGTCCTCTGCTGTATATGTCAGGGGCCTCATGTCAGCTGGTGTATTCTGCCTGATTGGTGGCTCAAGATGTCTGAGAGATCTTAGGGGTCCAGGTCAGTTGTGACTGCTGGTCTTCCCATGGAGCTGTCCTTCCCTCAGCTTCCAGTTTTTCCCCAATTCGATCACAGGGGTCCTTAGTTTCAGTCCATTGTTTGGGTGCTAGTATCTGCATCTGACTCTTTTAGAAGCTTGTTGGGCCTCTCAGAGGGCAGTCATGCTAGGTTCCTATCTGCAAATACAGCACAGTATCAGTTAGTGTCAGGGCCCTGACCTCCCGTTGGCTCTCTTTTAAGTAGACTTTTTTCCCCTCTCCTTGTGTTAGTTGTGTCTACCCTACTCTATCAAATCTTTCTCTAATTCATCACATTTTCGGCTACTTAATTAAACATCATTTTAAACATGGGTGCTTACTTCTGCAAACTAACCTTACCATTACTATTTGGGATTAAAAGTGAGTGCTAAGGCTGAGGCTCAGAACATGTCTATTCTAGCCAGAAAGAGAAGAGCTATGTGGTAAGACAGACTCAAACAAAAACAAGAAACAGCATGGTTTACTAAACGATACACCTTGGGGTTGACAGTATGATCAAATATCCTACAACAGTAGAGTATAAAAAGAATTATCCATTACTATTGGCCACCCTTATACAAGCCCATTTAACAACAAAAGAGAGGAAATAGAACAAAACAATTTAGAAGCATTGCTATTAAGGGAATGATGTGTGTATGCCTACATTTAGTAGATAACATAAAGCAAATTATTTTTAGTTTTAATATTGTTTTTAAGTCATAGAACATGTCTTTTTCCTCTTTCTAACACCTCCCAAGTCTCTCCTACTCTTTCTCAAGTTTGTTACATATATATTTATATATACAGATAAATATATAAATATTATATATTGTATGTTATATATTGATTACAAATTACATATTTTACATTACACATTATAAATTTTACATTTTATATATAGTATGTAGGATATAGTGTATATATGTATAATATATATGATATTATATAATACATATGTATATACACCTTCTGTACATGTATTTGGAGATGGTTATTTAGGATTGTATGATCTAATTGAGGGGTTCAGTCCAAGAAAAAAAATGTGATTCTCTTCTCTCTGTAGCAATAAACTGATTGCAGGTCTCTCTATAGTGGTGAGGCCCCTGAGATTTCAGCCACTCAAGTTTAATGGTCAACTGGTTGTCATTGTTTTTTCACAGGCAAACACACTATGTGTGCACACATGCACACACACACACACACACACACACACACACACTGGGGTGTTCTTGATGTTATGAAATCAGCTTGGGTGGTCTAATGAAACTACGGAAGCAGAAGCATCACTCTTTGGAATATGTATTTCCTGGCCTTGCAAATACTGAACCTGAAATCACAACGTCCAGAAGGCCAGTGGTTTCACTACAGCTCAAAGAAATTCTCTCCTATAAATCTTCACTGAAATATCTAGACGTGGTACAAGTACATTGTGAATTATATATTAAGTAGTCTAAATATATTAAGTAGTCTAATTCTAATTTCTCATAATGTATTTTTATTTGGAGATAGAATTTTTATAGAAGACATCATTTTAGCATGTCACTGGTTTGCAAAAGAAAATTTATGCACAGTAAATTTTCAGTGAGTGTGCTCCTACTAAGATAGCTTTCTCCAGCACCACAATATTTTCTAGCTGGCATGATGACATTATTTTATAAGGTATGATATGGACTTCCCACTCTGGCCCAGAGAAGGATACCAAAGGAGTCATTTTTAATTCTAGAGATTTTGTTGAGGTAAGCATTAGTAGTTCCAGTCAGGACTGAGTGGGATCACTTTTCCATCTCCTTTTCATTCATTTTGATACCAAGATTTCTCAAATCCTTAATCCATGCATGGTGATTTCTGGAGAAGACTGGTGTTTATATCAAATTCATTGTATGGAAGTTTTATTGACACAATGCACCTAAGTATTTTGAGGAGTGAATAGTATCTGCTGAGAGGCACAATCTAAATATTGACGTATGAATTTGGTGTACTAGTGATTATGTCATCTCAGATGGATATGTCTTTTTTTTTGTTTTGTCTCCAATGCAATCTGAATTGTGCACTTACGTGTAGATGTACTACCAAATAGTTCATGTCGATTTTGATTGAAGACGTTCATATTAACAGTTTTTGAAAATCTTAATTATTGGTCTGAAAACTCAACTTAGAATATAGCTATTCCAAACGAATTGTAAGTAAAAGAAATTGTATGAGATACAGATAATATTGATGGAATTTTTCTTATTTCAGATTCAGCATCAAAGGGACTCTAGATAAGAAAGAGATACTTGGCATTCCTAGCTGGTCCTGCTAGTGTCGTTGCAGAAAAGCCGCATGCAGAAACTCACATTGCAGAAAATCAATACTAGAAATTTATGCATATTGAAGCTTCTGACTTTACTGTAACGTGATGCTTACTTTCGAACTTAAACAGCACATTAATTTTAGTTTACAGCAGCAGACAAATGGTGACATTCTTTAAAATTCAAGCTATTTATTTTCTAATAAGGTCTTTGGTTGACTGTGTGGAAGACAGTGCTTCATCTTATATACAGAGAGAATACAACTAAGGAACTTATGCTTAGTATGCATCTTCTTCGTACGGAAGTTCCTCTGGTTTCCTTCAAGGCAGAGCTCATGCCTCACTGTTTCTTTCCATTTCTTCTGTTTTTTTTTCTTTGTGTGTATGCATGTCCGCGTGTGTGTTTGTGTGTGTGTGTGTGTGTGTGTGTGTGTGTGTGTTTTCTATAAGTATGTTAAAGCTACTTTGCACTGAAAACTTAAATCTGTTCAGTTCAACCAATTTTAGAATATAGTGCTTTTCAGTATTTGAGACAAAGCACAGACTCCGGGGTACATCTATTCATTTATTGTTGCCTACTGTTGTTAGATTGAGCTGAAGACAGAGGGTCACCCTAGAGCTCTTGAGTTTTGAATACCTTGGAAGAGCAAGCAGACTTCATCAAAAGACAAAGAAGACTCATACACTATGAAACCAGTCCTGTCCTTGGCTTCTCACATCTGCTTGTTCCTGCAATTATTATGTTCAAGACTCCAGCATGCTGGTGACCTATCTTGTTAAGGAAGTATAGAAGAGTCATGTTTGTGGATTAACCAGAATCTAACCTGTGGCCAACAAGTTATTTTTGCTATTTCTCTATCACACCGTTGATTTTACGTACTCTTTGACCTTGACTAGTACCTCTACTGGTCTCTGTAGCTTGGAGTATTTTCATGACGCCACTCAGGACCTGAATAAATAGTCAACAAATTGATGAAGTATGAGAGTTTGCACTGGGAATACATAGAGTATGATGGAAAATGCTTTTTAATTATATACTAAACTCCTTTGAAGAGATGCAGTTAAATTTTTATTGGTGCTCACTGAACAAAGCAGATTGACCTTCATAGTGTGGAGGTGCCTCATGCAATCCACTGAAGAAGGTCTGAGGAGAACAAAACACCACTCTCGGAGAAAATGGGTTCCAAGAGATGGACATTGAAATAAGTGGTACCTTTGCTCTCCAGGGTCACTAGGATCTGAAGTCAACTGTAGTTGTTTGTTTGTTGTAGTTGTTGCTGTTTGAAATTTATAGTATTCATAATCATATAAGTTGAATATACATATAAATTAATAATATATATAATATATACACATAAATATATATGAATATATATAATATTCTGATTTTCTGGATAAAACTTGCTGACAGAAGTGACATTGTGCTATAGATCTATCTATTTTGTTCTGTACTACTGCTGCCTGTCTCTGGATGCCTATCAATGTAGCTACAAACTACTAAGAGAAAAAAATGAGGAAGAGACTGAATCTTGTGGGAGGTAATAAATCCTAAGTTAAACCTATTATTTTAATATACATAAAAAATTATTCAGCATAGGGCTAAAGGATGTATTAACTAAAAGTTTTGTGATATATTTGAACATTGGCATTTATTTTTCTCAGTTGATAGAGAACTGATTGAGTCCTGTGTTCTTTGTGCCATAACAATAGAATTATTTCATGTTGAATGCCTTTAAATAATCAATAGGACATAAAATTAAAGTAGTGTTCTTTTCGTTGTCTGCAAGTTTCTTCTTGATGAATAGAAATGTTCAGAATGGCAAGAGATCTCTCTTACACAAATGAAGATGATGAAGCGTGGTGAGGCACTGAATATCATGTGACTGGCTGACTATGCATGAAGAGGTGTCATGGGAGAAACTATGAACTAATGATTTCAAGCTTCTCCTTGTTGATACTTGAACTGTGTATAGAATATCCAAGTGAAAGTATCAAGTAGCAAAAGAAAAAAATGTTCTAGTATGTCTTTCTTGCATGTTTTCAAATATTATATATGTAATATATATAATATTTTACTACATTTTTTCTTTCTCAGGTAAATAGTTCCATTCATTGACGTTCCTAAGAAAATGAAACTGTGAGAATGGCATAAGAAAAGTTTAACACTAATGGCTCTCTTGTTTTTCCTTGTGGCATAATATTTTAGAAAAAGTTTTTGCACTCGAAAAAGAAGGTATATTGGAAACCAGAAAACATAAATAAGTGAGTAACCTATTACTAAATGATCTAAAAAGTAATGAACAAGAAATGGAGTTCCTATTTAGTGAGACAAGGAAGAGAAGAAGAAAATCATCACAAAATTAGTATTTATTTATCCTTTAATTTCTCTATTTACATAATGATTTGCTTAGCACATTGTTGTTTTACTTCAGCTATCTAAATAGAAAATAGCAATTAACTAGTGTTTACATCTACTGTTGTGAATTAGGTTTGTAAACATGTCAATGACTGATAAATTGTTTTCACAATTTAACGATTATTTTTTTTCTCAAAGATTGGTTTTCATCACTCCTCTAAAATGTATTCTTAATATCTCTGTATAATACTGTTCTTTTAAGCTTTTTAGTGTCTTTTTTCAGGTATAATTGTATGCGAAATTTAAGAAATACACAGGTTTTGTTTTTTTATGCCTCAATTTCTAAGCTCATACAATGAACATGTCAATCATTCTAGATATTTTCCAGTATCTCTTTGAAATCCTTTTTCCTCTACCTCTGTTCCTATATGTTTTGCCTTTAATTCTTCTGCTTCTTTATTATCATCATAAATGCTATAAAACCCGAGATTCAAGAATTAATGTTAATGATAAGGTAGTAGAGAGATGGCTCAGTGGTAAAGAACACTGGATCTTCTTGAAGCGAATTTGAGTTCAATTCCCAACACTCACAGAGTAGCTCACAAGTGTGCATGCCTCCAGTTTGAGGGATCTTATACACTGTCCCTTTCTCAGGTGGCCCAGCTTCAGAGAACATGGACTGCTCATACCTGTCAGCTCTTTTCTGCCCTTGTGAGATCCATCATTAGGAAGAACTGAGATCTGGAGGTTCAGAATGGCATACACAAACACATGGAATCGAGTACTCAAAGTTCATGATCTCCAGATTTACCAGGGCACACTGGATCTACAGGGGTCATTTTGCCTGAATTGTAGAAGCCTGTGCACTCTGGCCCTTGCTTAAAGATGAAGAAGCACCTTCTGCCATACAGGATGACAGGCCTTCCCCAAGGAAGTAACCTTGTCATCCTTCCTGGCTAACAGACAGATAACTAAACTCAAAGGTCAACGTTACTGAAGTAGGAAAGCACTGTTTCTACAGGACCCAAAGATGCTTCATGATCAATCAACATGTGCTGCCCAGAGGTTCAAAAAATATTTACAGAAATGGATTTGTCGTTTCCAGGTAAAGGAGAGGTAGTCACTTGGGAGGATTCTCCAAGAATGCAAAGGTTAACAAGTACACTCAGATAACATTGACATGTTACCAAAATGGCTCCTGTTAGCAGACATGGAATGATTTCCTAGAGTATACATGTCAGAAAGAGGGAAATAAATATAAAAAGATTCAGATAAATGCAAAGCTCTACATTGAAAATTATACACAATGAGGAGTCCCATGAGATTCCTAACTGAAAATTCTAGAAGGCACCTTGCTGATTTGATAAGACATGTACTGCAGAGAACTGAACCAGCATCAGTGAGAGACCCAGAAAGTATGCTCTAATGTACATGGGAATAAAAGTTGCCATTGGAGACCAGTCATTGTTTACCTGAATAGGATAATAACATTTAGAAAGGAACACACATTAGATGCTATTACCTGACCACTTGGCAAAATTCCAGTTACAAAGATGTCATGCATGCAGCAAATCCCCCATGACAACCGAAAGGGCCAGATTCAAACCAGCTACTGTTTAATAGAACGCAGTGTCTCTAAGGGCAATAGTGATAGAAATGCAGAAAGTGCTAGTTAACATATGGACTCAAAAGCAATCATGTTCAGATGATCAAGAGTCTAACAGATCTCTCCTGAGTGAAAGCGATGGTAGTTCCTTACCTAAAAAAAGATGTCAGACTTCTGCAAGGATAATCCTTTCTTCCTGACTCCTGCCTTTCTACCTCTCATATTTCTGTCTACTATTCTCTCTCCTACACTCCTCTGTATTCTTTATCTCCTTTCCCTGGTGATTGTTCATCTTGTAAGAAGTTTCCCTTGATTTATCCCAAGTATGATATTTCTTTCTGTTTCTGTGCCTATGTAGAACTCAACAACTCTGGAGTTTGGATGTATTGCACTTAGACACCCATGGGTTTCTGCTCAACAGTTATCCTTTCTCCTCCATAGTTTAATTGTTGCTACCCATGCTGACTTGTGACGAAAGGCCTTAGCCTCACTATTTTCCACTAAAATGTTACCAAACTTTTTAGTTATAGACCTAACATACCCAGAAATCATCCTTGTTGCTTCGGAACAGTTTTTCTTTACATGTGAGATACTTGTGTAACACTAGAAGAAATGCATAATAAATAAACTATTTTGAAAAAATATTTTAGCATGTTAGAATATAGTTGGACTTACTTTTATAAATTAAGTATAATTGTATAAGTGCAGCCTGTTACACACTAATATATACAAATTAGCAAACTTCCTCACTCTTAGACAAATAGAATAATTAAGTTTATAAAGATAGAAGGAAGAACATATTTGTGTCCATTAAATCTATTAGCAAGTAAACATGTAGCTCCCAGCAAAATATTTCTATCTAAACTTAATACAGTTTCATTACATTTAAAAGATAAACCCCTAGTGTTAACGATTGCTACTTGTGAACATTTTCCATAGTACATAACAACCGAAGGAAGAAGAGAACTTTAGATATTACACTGATACAGTTTTACAGGGTGATGGGCATAAAACAGTTCTTTGTGGTATAGGCAACCTTGTAGGGTTATACATGAAATAATGTAATCTTCCAAAGGCAAACATGATGAAAAATGTACCACAGTAGGAATTAATAAAATGGTCCAGACTTTGAATTGGATTTGTTTCCTGAGTATCTATGAATAGAATTTCCCTTAGACCGCTGAGACTTGGATACCAAAATCCATGAATGTGTAGGCCATAATTATAAAGTGGACTGATATTTGCATATAACCTACATAAATATTCCCATAGATTCTACAGCATCTCTAGATTGAATATAATACAAAATACAATGTAAATGATATGCAAATATCTTTTATTCTGTATTCTGGTAAATGATAAAAATGAAGTGTCTACATATTAAACACAGAAGTAAATTTTTTCTGAATATATTTTTAATACAGTGTGCTTCAATCTACAGATGGAACATTTGCAAATAAGAAAAGTTGAATATAAATGTTTATATTTCAAATTATGTTAGGGAAATGATCTGGGAATCTACGGAGCTCATGTCCCAACTCCATAACACACTGTTCAGATATCCACCCACAGAAACCAAAAAGTGGTAATGCAGTTAATTATTTAGTTTTAAATTACATTAATAAAATGTATATATATGTATATATATATGTGCTATTGTGAAAAAATACTATACTCTTTAAGGCTTACATGATTACATGACAAGTGCAAAATGAGTCAACAGACAATAGGGGTTTTCCTCATGCTTGGTCAAAGACAGACTCAACATATTTATGCAATACCTAAATATTCTGTAAGGAATATTGCATCCAGGCAACATTCTTATTCATAATTATCTGTCAAATAGTGAAGTGTAAGAAAACTAGTTATCTACAGTTGGACTATAACTAATCCCAAGAAGCTATGGAATCTATGCTGTTTTCCCAGTGTTCTATATCTGATGTAAATGTCAACAATTTATGTTCAGTCCTAAGCCAAAATCGTGGTTGACAACACTTTTGGAGAAAACAGCCACATTCTCAAAACCAACAATGGCGAATAACATTTTATTTGAGTAATAAATAGAAATATGGCTGCTGGATAAATGATGTTTTCTAATCTCAAGTATATGAACATACTAAGCACTAAGTATTCAAAGCCACAGTTACATCAAAAGGGCCAGAAAACCAAGATGCCACCCAGGTATATGAAACTGAAAGATTTTTGCATGGATAACACAATAGAGGTACAGGTAGGTGGGTTTGATTTATTATATACTCCCACTTAAGACCTTGTTGTAGCATGTGAATCTAGCAATTAGATTAGGAATACATTATAGGATATTTGTATTTATAAAAAAAACCTTTCATAAAACCTCAAGCTTATTGCTCTATTATTGTAAGTCAGCTGGAGGAGACTGCAATCATTTTTAATAAAAACACATTACTGTGTGACAAGAGATTTGGTGCCTTTGATGGTTCTTCAGGTCTAGATAGCTGATCGTTGCTTAACTTTACTTCCTATGAGTGCTACAAATATTAAATATCATTGAATCTCATATTTAAGTGTGAACAAATAAATCAACAGAAAAAGCACATTAATGTTGAATCAAAATGACTGTACACATGACGAAATTTTCCTGTACATTTTGTTTACTGATTAAGTGAGAAACCCTTGCAGCACCAACACACACAAGGTAACATTATTTCCTTGCTTGCCTGTTCCTTTGAAACAGGAACACATTATCTAGCCCTGGCTGGCTCCCACCTCACATGCAGACCTGGATGGCCTTGAATTCAGAAAGAACCACATTCCTCAGCATCCTGAGTGCTTAAATTAAAGGCATACCACAAGGCACTTGGCTACCAGGCAAATCTGTAAATAACTTTTGAGAACAGCCACACAGAAAAACATGTATTATATATTGATTATAATTGTCTCTCACAAATCTATTGGACATCTATTGATTACCATAAACCAGAGTATTTTTGGCCTGAAGTTACCCAAGAAACAACTTTCGAGACACATGCTTTTGAGCGACTAAAAGAAAAACATGAATCTATTTGTCTAAATACTTGAAAAGAATGGCAAGTTTCAATGATAAGGGATACTTTTAGAAATAAAAAGAGATTTTTGACTTGGAAATTGCTAATAAGTCAATATAGCAGAGATGAAGCTTTCCTAGGTCACATTCTAGCAGGCAGGATAAAACTTACCATTCATAATAAGCCTAAAAATAAAGTATATCCCGGAATAAATCCAATGAGAGATGTGCATGTTCTCTCTGAGGACAAAAGCAAAGCCTTACTGAGGGCCATAAAAAAAGACAAGTAAATGGAGATTTATTTTTAGTTCACGAATAGGAAAATGCCATGTAGCTAAAATTAAAATTTTATAAGTTCTCTGCTCCCAGACCCGGTGAGAGAGAGACCCAACTGCCTGGTCAGGTGGGCACTCCTGAGGCTGCAGAGCGGAAGAGACCACCAACACTGCTCACCCCTGCCCACATCCCTGGCCCAAGAGGAAACTGTATAAGGCCTCTGGGCTCCCGTGGGGGAGGGCCCAGGAGCGGCAGGACCCCTGCCGGAGACACCGCCGGACCCTGAAGGAAACAGACCGGATAAACAGTTCTCTGCACCCAAATCCCGTGGGAGGGAGAGCTAAACCTTCAGAGAGGCAGACAGGCCTGGGAAACCAGAAGAGACTGCTCCCTGCACACACATCTCGGACGCCAGAGGAAAAAGCCAAAGACCATCTGGAACCCTGGTGCACTGAAGCTCCCGGAAGGGGCGGCACAGGTCTTCCTGGTTGCTGCCGCTGCAGAGAGTCCCTGGGCAGCACCCCACGAGCGAACTTGAGCCTCGGGACCACAGGTAAGACCAAATTTTCTGCTGCAAGAAAGCTGCCTGGTGAACTCAAGACACAGGCCCACAGGAACAGCTGAAGACCTGTAGAGAGGAAAAACTACACGCCCGAAAGCAGAACACTCTGTCCCCATAACTGACTGAAAGAGAAGAAAACAGGTATACAGCACTCCTGACACACAGGCTTATAGGACAGTCTAGCCACTGTCAGAAATAGCAGAACAAAGTAACACTAGAGATAATCTGATGGCGAGAGGCAAGCGCAGGAACCCAAGCAACAGAAACCAAGACTACATGCCATCATCGGAGCCCAATTCTCCCACCAAAACAAACATGGAATATCCAAACACACCAGAAAAGCAAGATCTAGTTTCAAAATCATATTTGATCATGATGCTGGAGGACTTCAAGAAAGACATGAACACGCTTAGGGAAGCACAGGAAAACATTAATAAACAAGTAAAAGCCTACAGAGAGGAATCGCAAAAATCCCTGAAAGAATTCCAGGAAAACACAATCAAACAGTTGAAGGAATTAAAAATGGAAATAGAAGCAATCAAGAAAGAACACATGGAAACAACCCTGGATATAGAAAACCAAAAGAAGAGACAAGGAGCTGTAGATACAAGCTTCACCAACAGAATACAAGAGATGGAAGAGAGAATCTCAGGAGCAGAAGATTCCATAGAAATCATTGACTCAACTGTCAAAGATAATGTAAAGCGGAAAAAGCTACTGGTACAAAACATACAGGAAATCCAGGACTCAATGAGAAGATCAAACCTAAGGATAATAGGTATAGAAGAGAGTGAAGACTCCCAGCTCAAAGGACCAGTAAATATCTTCAACAAAATCATAGAAGAAAACTTCCCTAACCTAAAAAAAGAGATACCCATAGACATACAGGAAGCCTACAGAACTCCAAATAGATTGGACCAGAAAAGAAACACCTCCCGTCACATAATTGTCAAAACACCAAACGCACAAAATAAAGAAAGAATATTAAAAGCAGTAAGGGAAAAAGGTCAAGTAACATATAAAGGGAGACCTATCAGAATCACACCAGACTTCTCGCCAGAAACTATGAAGGCCAGAAGATCCTGGACTGATGTTATACAGACCCTAAGAGAACACAAATGCCAGCCCAGATTACTGTATCCAGCAAAACTCTCAATTAACATTGATGGAGAAACCAAGATATTCCATGACAAAACCAAATTTACACAATATCTTTCTACAAATCCAGCACTACAAAGGATAATAAATGGTAAAGCCCAACATAAGGAGGCAAGCTATACCCTAGAAGAAGCAAGAAACTAATCGTCTTGGCAACAAAACAAAGAGAATGAAAGCACACAAACATAACCTCACATCAAATATGAATATAACGGGAAGCAATAATCACTATTCCTTAATATCTCTCAATATCAATGGCCTCAACTCCCCAATAAAAAGACATAGATTAACAAACTGGATACGCAACGAGGACCCTGCATTCTGCTGCCTACAGGAAACACACCTCAGAGACAAAGACAGACACTACCTCAGAGGGAAAGGCTGGAAAACAACTTTCCAAGCAAATGGTCAGAAGAAGCAAGCTGGAGTAGCCATTCTAATATCAAATAAAATCAATTTCCAACTAAAAGTCATCAAAAAAGATAAGGAAGGACACTTCATATTCATCAAAGGAAAAATCAACCAAGATGAACTCTCAATCCTAAATATCTATGCCCCAAATACAAGGGCACCTACATATGTAAAAGAAACCTTACTAAAGCTCAAAACACACATTGCACCTCACACAATAATAGTGGGAGATTTCAACACCCCACTCTCATCAATGGACAGATCATGGAAACAGAAATTAAACAGTGATGTAGACAGACTAAGAGAAGTCATGAGCCAAATGGACTTAACGGATATTTATAGAACATTCTATCCTAAAGCAAAAGGATATACCTTTTTCTCAGCTCCTCATGGTACTTTCTCCAAAATTGACCATATAATTGGTCAAAAAACGGGCCTCAACAGGTACAGAAAGATAGAAATAATCCCATGCATGCTATCGGACCACCACGGCCTAAAACTGGTCTTCAATAACAATAAGGGAAGAATGCCCACATATACGTGGAAATTGAACAATGCTCTACTCAATGATAACCTGGTCAAGGAAGAAATAAAGAAAGAAATTAAAAACTTTTTAGAATTTAATGAAAATGAAGATACAACCTACTCAAACTTATGGGACACAATGAAAGCTGTGCTAAGAGGAAAACTCATAGCGCTGAGTGCCTGCAGAAAGAAACAGGAAAGAGCATATGTCAGCAGCTTGACAGCACACCTAAAAGCTCTAGAACAAAAAGAAGCAAATACACCCAGGAGGAGTAGAAGGCAGGAAATAATCAAACTCAGAGCTGAAATCAACCAAGTAGAAACAAAAAGGACCATAGAAAGAATCAACAGAACCAAAAGTTGGTTCTTTGAGAAAATCAACAAGATAGATAAACCCTTAGCCAGACTAACGAGAGGACACAGAGAGTGTGTCCAAATTAACAAAATCAGAAATGAAAAGGGAGACATAACTACAGATTCGGAGGAAATTCAAAAAATCATCAGATCTTACTATAAAAACCTATATTCAACAAAATTTGAAAATCTTCAGGAAATGGACAATTTCCTAGACAGATACCAGGTATCGAAGTTAAATCAGGAACAGATAAACCAGTTAAACAACCCCATAACTCCTAAGGAAATAGAAGCAGTCATTAAAGGTCTCCCAACCAAAAAGAGCCCAGGTCCAGACGGGTTTAGTGCAGAATTCTATCAAACCTTCATAGAAGACCTCATACCAATATTATCCAAACTATTCCACAAAATTGAAACAGATGGAGCCCTACCAAATTCCTTCTACGAAGCCACAATTACTCTTATACCTAAACCACACAAAGACACAACAAAGAAAGAGAACTTCAGACCAATTTCCCTAATGAATATCGACGCAAAAATACTCAATAAAATTCTGGCAAAACGAATTCAAGAGCACATCAAAACAATCATCCACCATGATCAAGTAGGCTTCATCCCAGGCATGCAGGGATGGTTTAATATACGGAAAACCATCAACGTGATCCATTATATAAACAAACTGAAAGAACAGAACCACATGATCATTTCATTAGATGCTGAGAAAGCATTTGACAAAATTCAACACCCCTTCATGATAAAAGTCCTGGAAAGAATAGGAATTCAAGGCCCATACCTAAACATAGTAGAAGCCATATACAGCAAACCAGTTGCTAACATTAAACTAAATGGAGAGAAACTTGAAGCAATCCCACTAAAATCAGGGACTAGACAAGGCTGCCCACTCTCTCCCTACTTATTCAATATAGTTCTTGAAGTTCTAGCCAGAGCAATCAGACAACAAAAGGAGATCAAAGGGATACAGATCGGAAAAGAAGAGGTCAAAATATCACTATTTGCAGATGACATGATAGTATATTTAAGTGATCCCAAAAGTTCCACCAGAGAACTACTAAAGCTGATAAACAACTTCAGCAAAGTGGCTGGGTATAAAATTAACTCAAATAAATCAGTTGCCTTCCTCTATACAAAAGAGAAACAAGCCGAGAAAGAAATTAGGGAAACGACACCCTTCATAATAGACCCAAATAATATAAAGTACCTCGGTGTGACTTTAACCAAGCAAGTAAAAGATCTGTACAATAAGAACTTCAAGACACTGAGGAAAGAAATTGAAGAAGACCTCAGAAGATGGAAAGATCTCCCATGCTCATGGATTGGCAGGATTAATATGGTAAAAATGGCCATTTTACCAAAAGCAATCTACAGATTCAATGCAATCCCCATCAAAATACCAATCCAATTCTTCAAAGAGTTAGACAGAACAATTTGCAAATTCATCTGGAATAACAAAAAACCCAGGATAGCTAAAGCTATCCTCAACAATAAAAGGACTTCAGGGGGAATCACTATCCCTGAACTCAAGCAGTATTACAGAGCAATAGTGATAAAAACTGCATGGTATTGGTACAGAGACAGACAGATAGACCAATGGAATAGAATTGAAGACCCAGAAATGAACCCACACACCTATGGTCAGTTGATTTTTGACAAAGGAGCCAAAACCATCCAATGGAAAAAAGATAGTATTTTCAGCAAATGGTGCTGGTTCAACTGGAGGGCAACATGTAGAAGAATGCAGATCGATCCATCCTTATCACCCTGTACAAAGCTTAAGTCCAAGTGGATCAAGGACCTCCACATCAAACCAGACACACTCAAACTAATAGAAGAAAAACTAGGGAAGCATCTGGAACACATGGGCACTGGAAAAAATTTCCTGAACAAAACACCAATGGCTTATGCTCTAAGATCAAGAATCGACAAATGGGATCTCATAAAACTGCAAAGCTTCTGTAAGGCAAAGGACACTGTGGTTAGGACAAAACGGCAACCAACAGATTGGGAAAAGATCTTTACCAATCCTACAACAGATAGAGGCCTTATTTCCAAAATATACAAAGAACTCAAGAAGTTAGACCGCAGGGAAACAAATAACCCTATTAAAAAATGGGGTTCAGAGCTAAACAAAGAATTCACAGCTGAGGAATGCCGAATGGCTGAGAAACACCTAAAGAAATGTTCAACATCTTTAGTCATAAGGGAAATGCAAATCAAAACAACCCTGAGATTTCACCTCACACCAGTGCGATTGGCTAAGATCAAAAACTCAGGTGACAGCAGATGCTGGCGAGGATGTGGAGAAAGAGGAACACTCCTCCATTGTTGGTGGGATTGCAGACTGGTAAAACCATTCTGGAAATCAGTCTGGAGGTTCCTCAGAAAATTGGACATTGAACTGCCTGATGATCCAGCTATACCTCTCTTGGGCATATACCCAAAAGATGCCTCAACATATAAAAGAGACACGTGCTCCACTATGTTCATCGCAGCCTTATTTATAATAGCCAGAAGCTGGAAAGAACCCAGATGCCCTTGAACAGAGGAATGGATACAGAAAATGTGGTACATCTACACAATGGAATATTACTCAGCTATCAAAAACAACGAGTTTATGAAATTCGTAGGCAAATGGTTGGAACTGGAAAATATCATCCTGAGTGAGCTAACCCAATCACAGAAAGACATACATGGTATGCACTCATTGATAAGTGGCTATTAGCCCAAATGCTTGAATTACCCTAGATCCCTAGAACAAACGAAACTCAAGACGGATGATCAAAATGTGAATGCTTCACTCCTTCTTTAAATGAGGAAAAAGAATACCCTTGGCAGGGAAGGGAGAGGCAAAGATTAAAACAGAGACTGAAGGAACACCCATTCAGAGCCTGCCCCACATGTGGCCCATACATATCCAGCCACCCAATTAGACAAGATGGATGAAGCAAAGAAGTGCAGACCGACAGGAGCCGGATGTAGATCGCTCCTGAGAGACACAGCCAGAATACAGCAAATATAGAGGCGAATGCCAGCAGCAAACCACTGAACTGAGAATAGGTCCCCTATTGAAGGAATCAGAGAAAGAACTGGAAGAGCTTGAAGGGGCTCGAGACCCCATATGTACAACAATGCCAAGCAACCAGAGCTTCCAGGGACTAAGCCACTACCTAAAGACTATACATGGACTGACCCTGGACTCTGACCCCATAGGTAGCAATGAATATCCTAGTAAGAGCACCAGTGGAAGGGGAAGCCCTGGGTCCTGCTAAGACTGAACCCACAGTGAACTAGTCTATGGGGGGAGGGCGGCAATGGGGGGAGGGTTGGGAGGGGAACACCCATAAGGAAGGGGAGGGGGGAGGGGGATGTTTGCCCGGAAACCGGGAAAGGGAATAACACTCGAAATGTATATAAGAAATACTCAAGTTAATAAAAAAAAAAGAAAGAAAGAAAAAAAATGTATATAAGAGGAAAAAAAAATTTTATAAGTTAAAACAATTTATCCCTAAAATAATGACCTGGGGTTGCCATTCTTGTTCTGTAGTGTATTTCTATGCATACAGATCTATAACACTATAAGAATGGAAAAAATTGATAAAATAATTATGAAATGTTAATATTGGGTTTTCTTTTATCAAATTTCAAAGTACGTGATGAAAATAAATGTAGATGTAATAATAGCCAGAAATTGAGTAGAATACAGAGATGATTTAACTTTTAAAATGTCCAAATATATATCTTTAGTATGCTGCAAAATAACTATGAACCAATGAGAAAGCATGAATTATTAAATTAATTAAAATTATTTTTAATTAAAAATGATATTTTGCCTACTCTTATACATTACAGTGCATTTCATATAGACTAAATATTTTAAGTGAGAAAAAAGAAACTAAACAAAATCTTTTCATAGTAAGCAAGTATTTACCTGATGCTTAGTTTAATCATAACTTTGGTGAATAAACTCAATAATTTATTCTATAGTATGCATTTCAGTGAATAATGGACTTTATAAAAAAAAGTTACTTTAACTAAAACTAAAGGCTAAAAAAATAGTAACCAGACAAATGATACACACATGATGCCTTCTTTGAAATAATAATTGTATGTACAAAACAATTACAGCTTTGTAGTTTAAAAAGTAGAGATCTGAACGAAAGCTGTCCCACAGCCCTCTGATCTGAGAAAGCTCATCGTCCAGAAGTGCTCTCACTCCTAAGCTCACAGGTGAGACCCCAGTTTTTCTCCAATAATTGTCCAAAGAAGGACCCTCCAGGAGCACACAGGACAGAGAAACAGGGGAACAGACTGAGACAGGCCCTTCCTGTCTCCATCTGCACCCAGAGCTAAGGCTGTTCCACAACCCAGCTGGTTTCCCAGGAGTGTTCTCACACCTAAGATCACAGGCCCACAGGAGGGACATGCTCCAGTAAGAGACAGAAAGAACAACTAACAACAGAGATAACCAAATGGCCAGAGGCAAGCACAAGAACCTAAGCAACAGAAATCAAGACTACTTGGCATCATCAGAACCAAATTCTCCTACCACAGCAAATCCTGGATATTCCAACACACCAGAAAATCAAGATTTGGATTTAAAATCCCATCTCAGGTTCATGAGAGAGGACTTTAAGAAGTGCATAAATAATTCCCCGAAAGAAATAGAGGAGAATACAGGTAAACAAGTAAAATCCCATAAATAGGAAACACAAAAATCCCTTAAAGAATTACAGGAAAACACAACAAACAGTTGAAGGAATTGAACAAAACCATCCGGTATCTAAACGTGGAAATAGAAACGTTACAGAAATCACAAAGAATTCTTAACTAAGAAATATCGAATGGCTGAGAAACACCTAAAGAAATATTCAACATCCTTAGTCATCAGTGAAATGCAAATCAAAACAACCCTGAGATTCCACAGTACACTAACCAGAATGGCTAAGATCAAAAACTTTAAGTGACATCAGATTCTGGGGAGGATGTGGAGAAAGAGGAACACTCCTCCATTATTTATGGGATTGCAAGCTGGAACAACTACTGTGTAATCAATCTTGAGGTTTCTCAGAAAATTAGACATAGCTGAGAACCCAGCTAGCTATACCACTACCCCTGGGCATATACCCAAAAAATGCTCCAACAAGGACTCATGTTCTATTATGCTCATATCAGCCTTATTTATAATAGCCAGAAGCTGGAAAGAACACAGGTATCCTTCAATAAAGGAATGGATACAAATAATGTGGTACCTTTACACAATGGAATAGTACTCAGTTATTTAAAATAATGACTTCATGAAATTTTTAGGCAAATGAATGGAACTAGAAAATATCATCCTGAGTGAGGTAACCCAGTCACAAAAGGACACACATATTATGCACTCACTAATAAGTGGATATTAGTCCAAAAGCTTGTAATACCCAAGATACAATTAAGCTCATGAGGGAAGACCAAAATGTGGATGCTTCTGTCCTGTTTAGAAGAGGAAACAAAATACTCACAGGAGGAAATACAAGGACAAAGAGTTGAACAGAATCTGAAGGAAAAGTCATCCAAAGACTGACCACCTGGGGCTCCATCCCATATGCAGACACCAAACCCAGTCACTGTTGTGGATGCCAAAGTGCTTACAGACAGGAGCCTGATATTGATGTCTCCTGAGAGGCTCTGCCTGAGCCCTACTGATACAGATGAGGACGCTTGCAGCTAACCATCAGACTGAGCATGGGGACCCCAATGGAGGAGTTAGAGAATGGACTAAAGGAGCTGAAAGGGTCTGCAACCCCACAGAAAGGATAGCATTATCAACCAACCAGACCCCTCAAAGCTTCCAGGGACTAAATCACCAACCTAAGAGCACACATGGAGGGACTCATGGCTCCAGCCACATATGTAGCAGAGGATGGCATTGTCTGGCATCAATAGGAGGAGAAGCCCTTGGTCCTGTGAAGGTTTATTTCTCCAGTGTAGGGGAATGTCAGAGTGTTTCGGTGGGTGTGGGTTGGTGGGTGGGTTGGAGGGAGGGGAGCACCAACCCACACCCTCATAGGAGCAGTGGGAGGGGTTGGAAGAGGGGGGAACCAGGAAAGGGGATAAAATTAGAAATGTAAATACATCAAATATCCAATAAAAAAATTCTAGAAAAAAATAGAGATCTATAAATCAAGATTTCACTTGTGGCTGTTCTTTTTATACATTTTGGACTCTGTCGCCAGGAAAGTTTCTCAGGCTTTAAGAACTCACATATTAAAGTAATTTTGGAACAATTATACCCACACATTTTGTGGCAAACACCAACATAGTCTTTTAAATCGGTCTAGAAATTTGAAATGGATTTCATGGGGGCAGAATTAAATGTGTCAGTGAAACGATTCTTTTTGAAGCCTTTAGAAAAGCATCTCTCTCTTGTCCCAGGTGGTAAATGTCACTTTTTCATGAGAACATGAAGGAAGAGTTTGGATATGGTAGCATCCAATCTCCAACTTAGTCTAATTCTGCCTTTGCTCCTTCAATTTTCTTCATTTTAAATGACTTTGCTGTTATACTGCGGTCTTTCTGATACTGCAGGAAAGTCTTGTCATAGTAGGTATTTCCCCCAGACACAGTTGTACAGTTGATTTTGTTATTAGTACTAATAGAACTATTAGTTCTATTAGTTCATTAGGGTATGAACATCTTTACATGAGATGTTTTCCTCCTACCATTTGCTATATGACTAGGCAGTTTTAACTCATCTATCTATCTATCTATCTATCTATCTATCTATCTATCTATCTAACTATCTATCTATCTATCTTTTAATCCTTCTTGCTCTCATGTGTGTGTTCCAATATTTTCTATCTACTCAAATCAACACACAGAACTTTTTAATTCTATATTTCAAAAACAAAAAATTTAAATAATTAAAAATCGAAACTACATACCTTGAATTTACAGAGTTTATCGTCCTTATTATTAGCCATTCTGGTATCATACTTAATTCCTGTGAATGGATGACTACAGTAATCTACTGTTTATATGAAATAAAAGAATCTAAACTGTAAAGACTCTCAGATTTTGGCTATGCACTAGAAACTTGGACCAGGTCTCTCTGGTTTTATGAGCTTGTTCTGACTGGAATGGCAGTGTAGGCAGAAATGCGAGGTAATGTTCTCCAGCAGGACACTAAAGAGACATTTAAAGTTGTTTCTAATCCTGCTGGGTGTTATTTGGAATGCTTTCTCTGCGATTTCTGTGTTCACTTGCATTGTGGGTAATTAAAATCCACATATAATATGAAATTCATTTACTCAGACGGCACTTACATAGCAACTACTTTAAGTTAGACATGGTTTTGGGAGATGACTTCCACAACATAAGCAGTACGAATGGAGGAAAATGCTTAGTGGTAAGAGATCAAGTATGAAATCAAACAGGAGTATTTTGTTTCCTACAGAGAACTTGAAATGGGTAAAGAAAATAAAATGAAGGGAAAAGATTCTTATTCCCCCCACCAACTACTGTGTAGATTTGATACCTAGTATAGGCCCCATACGACATGATTAATTTTTTAAAGTTCTTATATAGCACTGTTCTTAACAATCTACTGAGCATACTCACATGTGTGTGTGTAAGATACACTTCTATGTACAACAATGCCAAGCAACCAGAGCTTCCAGGGACTAAACCACTACCTAAAGACTATACATGGACTGACCCTGGACTCTGACCTCATAGGTAGCAATGCATATCCTAGTAAGAGCACCAGTGGAAAGGGAAGCCCTGGGTCCTGCTAAGACTGAACCCCCAGTGAACTAGATTGTTGGGGGGAGGGCGGCAATGGGGGGAGGATGGGGAGGGGAACACCCATAAAGAAGGGGACGGGGAGGGATTAGGGGAATGTTTGCCCGGAAACCGGGAAAGGGAATAACACTTGAAATGTATATAAGAAATACTCAAGTTAATAAAAAAAAAGATACACTTCTAACAGAAATTGTATTATTCATCATGATTTTCATTCCAACATTAGTCCTTTTCTTGTATTTCTAATTTCACTAAGTTATAAGATTATCATCCTACCTAGATAGACAGAGTCAGTCTTCCTAATTAATCTCCTTTATCTATCCACTCAACCAGTCAAGATATGACAAGGAAATTGAGGATATATTTTAATAGTTTCAATATACACAATTGTTGTATTTCAATAATTCAAGAATGTATTAATAATGGGAACTTTTCTCTCTGTCTCTCTGTCTCTGACTTTGTGTTGGGGGGCGTATGTCTGTGTGTGTGTGTGTGTGTGTGTGTGTGTGTGTGTGTGTGTGTGTATGTAGCAAAAATAAGCTATAGAGGTACCACAGGAAACAATGCCATATCTTAGGGTTTTTGCTACTTGAGGCATAAATATTGGGCTCCAATAGATTTCCATAGAAACAGTCCCTTTGATTAGGTTCTGATACACTTTAAGCATTCTGCTAGCCAGAATATTAAATAGTCAGATTTTACTTTCCCATTGAAGAGCATTAGTTGCATTTAACCAGAAGCCAAAGACAAGGATAGTTCAGTATGATCTATCTAGATCAGTCTCACATGTAAAAGCAGAGGGGGAGAAGTGGGAAGAGTGGGTGTCAGAACATCAAGTGACAAAACATCAGGTCAGAACATTAGGCACATTTTCTGTGTCATCAAGGCTTGTCAATGTGAATACTCAATTCTCCAAATTCCTCTTGTCTTCTTGAGTCTCCACTATGGCATATCCATGACTACCCCCTTAGAGTATAATGACCTTTTCAAAATATATGTGTAATCATTCCCTCTGCTACATAACAGATATTAGTATTTTTTATATTTTTATTGGCATAAATATCAGAATCTTCAACATACCCCATCCTTGGTGCAAACCTTTGTTGCCTCATTCTACTTAAAACTGCTTATTTCTGTCAGGTTATTAGTCATTCTGATAGTTATATTAATACAACTGATAGATATATTAATTGCCTCTCTGTAACAAGTTCTGCTATAAGCAGAGTCTACCATCCTGTTTGATACATATTAGAAACTGTGTTTGTGCTTACTGTATGAAGAATGGAAAAACCAAACTACAGCACCTCACTTAAATTGCAGTGTTGGTGTTCCACAGAGTGAAGCATGTTAAACTACCTGGCTTTAGGAAGAGTCTATTGGGGTATTTCTTGTACTAGACAGGACTTGTATTGCTTTGCCAAATAGATGCAAAAAAAATTGAAGGAAGGAGTTATTTCAACTCATGGGTTCGCATGTTTCATTTAAAGGTTAAACTGGTACCTTAGAGGAGAGAAAGAAACACAGCAATGGGGATTATGCAAAGGGAATCAGTCCACTCATGGAAGCCAGTAGGAGAGGGGGACAGCAACATATCAAAGACAGTAACTCAACAACATATTTCTTCATTTACACTTACACACCTATTCACAAAGGTAGTCTTAAATTGTGATATTGAAAATCAATCAGTGTACAAATCCGTTGATTGTGTGAGTGTCCAATCACTTCTCCAAAGCACTTTAGGTACTAACTAAGCCCATATAACATGAAACTTAATAAGACATTATAAACTCACCAAGAACACTCATTTTGTTGCTAAGAAACTTTCTTTTTTCGTCATGCTTGACTCTTGAATCTGGGAAGAAAAATACATTAGTAATAATGCTTCCCATGAGTCCTAATGACCTACTGATGGCTTTGATGGCTTTGCTGCTCCCAGAGTTTGTCTCAGAAGTGAACAATGATGAGGAAGAGGATGGAAAAGTGACTTGAAGTCTGAGGTTAATATTCTAATAACTCTATCAAACTTTATTGAATGTCTACATGAAAAGTTGATGTCACCTTTTTTTTTTCATCCACATGTCTCAATTTTAACTTCTCTCTTGAATCCCTCCAATAAATGCATTTACATTTCTACCTTATACAACAAATTTAAGACATAATGGATAATTTTACCTTTCCAAAATCTTAAAAGCTGATTATATACAGAAATGGAGAATTCTAAGAATAAAAATAAGAATTAACTACTTAAATCTAGTATGGAATTCTTCATTAGTTATCTGTGATGATTTTTTTTTTTAAATAGTAGAGCTGTGGTTCACACTCTGGTGGATGTGGTTCAGAACTACAAGTCAATGTAAACATTAGTCACATAAAAGGAAAAAAATAGTCTTATCTGTGAAAACTGGTAAAATACTTTAATACTGACAGGGACTTACATGTGTCTTTTACTGTTGTTAGACGTAACTTAAAGTTAGTTTAGCAATGTTAAAATAAACATATGGCAAGCAGAAATTGTTATCATCAAATTTCTTGGTTTAAGAGGCAAAATAGAAAAATGTGATATATTTGACAGTCATTGAACGATTAACTGAAATACATGCCTTCGAATAATACATTGTAAATGACCAATGAAAGTATTTAAAAGGTTGTTTACTTCACTTTACATTTCAAAGATATTTAAATGACATTAACATTTCTTACAGGGTGACAGAAAGATAAATATTTATAGTAAAACTAGCAAGTTTTTACATATATTAAGATAAGAATTACAGAGCATGTCTATGTTTAGATTTTTCAAAACCTATTTCAATAAGGGTTCTCAAATGCTTTGACCCCATTTCTAGGCCACCATCCAATGGTAGTGGAGAAAAGGTGGTAAATAAGACAAGGGGATTTCAACCAATTTCGAAGTAGTTCTTCAGGGGTAATTTCAATCTTCATTGTCAGGATACCAGCAATGCAGTAAGTAGTGTTAGGAGACCAACAGTACAGTTCAAAAGTGTCACCAATCATGAATGACAAATGACAGCATGATTCAGCAGAAACAGCCAGTCCTCTGCTGAGCTGAATGGGCACGAGTCAGCAGGAGCGACAAGGACCAGCCAGAATGCCAGGAGTTCCTTGTGGTGCATCTTTCAATGGAATGAAGATCAGGAAGCCATGAGATCAACAATGCATTGCACAGAGAGATACGCAAACACCCAGTCCCTGTCCTTTGAGTCCTACTTATACTCTCTGCCACCATCATGTGTCCTCTCACAGGTCTAGTCTCAGGGAACATCACATGAGTCAGCTTGAGCAAAACTTCACATGACTTTGCATCACATGACACAACCAGAAATTTCCACTTCTCATGTCTAAGCAAATAACAGATTACAGGTATGTCTAGGTACATTTGAGCAGGTAGCTACTAACTATATAATAATAAATATATTGCTAGCTTAGAATTAATAATGTAGAAACATGATTGTAAACATTTAATCTTTATAAAAGAAAGTGATATATAGTGATTATGACCTTATAAACAACTTAGTATGGAAGATGTAAAAACTGTTTAAAAAATGTTATGTCATTCATGTATTTCATTACATATATTATTGATTCCTCATGGGTGTTTTTAAATAACTTCATTTAAATAAATATATTATTTACATGGAACACTAAATGCATTTTTTTTGTTTTATAAGAGATCCTTTTATTTGTTTTGCCTTTATTTTAAATTACATTTATTTATTTTTTTAGATATATGTATAGTTTAGAGGAGAGCTTGCAGAAATTAGTCCTCTACTGTCAATCATGAGTTTGACCTGGAGGTCAAACTCAGGTCATTTCATTTGGCAGCCTAATGTGTCTTTACCTTCTGAGTTATCCTACTAACCTTTTGTTTTCAGTAAACTAATAATGATGAATGTGTTATGATTTTAAAAGTAAAAACTGCTATGAGACATTTTGAAAATAGTTTATATAACAAATATATTATTTTCATTTTTTAAATTATTGCTTAAATAATATTTTCAGCTGTTTCAAAGCATATATCACGCTTTCATCTTTTTCCCTTTCAGTGTTGACATACTTTGGAGAGTACAAAAAATTTAAAAATAAGTTGAATTGTATAAAATGTTTCTAATGAATGACAGTATTCTTATTCCATTTCAGAATTCTTGAACATAAAAGGCACCTCTTTGCCATCCGAACTGTTATTGTCTAAAAAAAGGCTGTATTGTGGAGATGGATTTTAAAACGTCTTTGATATGTCTTTTCATATGTATGCTTAGGAGGCAAAGACTGTCGGTATTGGGCTGTCTACTGCAGCTACAGTAGCGACATTGCATAAAGAAAGGGCAATCAAAAAGATCTGAGATAGAATATTTAACTTAATGTTGGCTATGCTAATGCAGAACAATGTCCTCTTCTTTTTTCTAAGTAATTTTGAGTTATATCTCGCTTTTGAAAGATTCATGCTTGTCATGCGTTATATTTTATGATGGTAAAAAAAGGGTTAAGTGCAAACGGTTCATGGATGTCTAAAAAAGGGAGACGGTATAATAAAATATGCCTGTGCTTCTATTGCTAACCTTAAACTAGCTCACAGCTTCCATGAGGCTCCTACAACAATCTTACTACTCTCGGCCTAAAAGGAACCACTTTCTGATATAAGGGACTTGAAATACTTCTATCTTTCTATGTCTTTATTTGTCTGTCTGTCGTCTGTCTGTCTCTAAGTCCATGCGTGTGTTTGTCTCTTCTTCTGTCTCACTCTCTCTCACACATACATGTATTTTATATGAGTTCTTTTGCCTAAATATATGTACTAATTTGAACTTCCACTTTACTGATAGAAGGACAAGATTTGAAATTGTTCTGGAAAGTACTAAACAGGTCCTAAGCATGTACAACTTCATCTCAGTGTCTGAGGTTGGCTCTTCCTTCTCCCCATTCAAAAGCAAATGGTACAAAATTTTCTGTTTCTACATTGCCATACTCCACTACCTTATTCAAATCTAGGAATTATCTTGTTTATTTCAGTCACAGGTATGACTTCATAGATGCAAAACACAATGCCTTTGAACTCTCTGACATATTAAGAACACATCATAGTTCAGTGTGACTTGTTTTGTTAAAAATTAAATATATGCATCAAATGACAAGGGATTCCTCAATACCATTACACTATTATTTTCCTTCTTCCTGGTAAAGACCTGCATATGGAATAACACCAAAGGACATAAATATTTACACATCTGAAATGATTACAAAGAACCACAAGTGTACGTACACTGACTTTATAAATAAAAAATCATAAATCAGAATTTTGTAAGGCAAGGAGAATGATGGTTCTGTAACCACTCCATTGAATGCTTGGATTTTAATGTTAGTTACTGCTGTTGGAACCCAAAAAGATCTTATATAAATGAGAAGATCAATTGTAGCTGACTAGTTGTACCACAAATGAACAGTTTCAGGCTGTGTGACCTATTCACTATATATTATGCTCAGGTCAAAATTTTCTTTTTTGGGCCAGTGCCCGAGACCAAACCTTTGTATTTTCACATCATAAGGAATCTCTCTGTTGATAAGTTACATTCACAACCAGTTTTCTCTTAAAGGGTTCTATCTTAAAGACTAACAGTAGATTGTTTCTTCTTGTTGTCCAATTGTGAATTTATATATTAATTCTGTTCTATTCCAAGAAAATTTTCACTTATGTGTGCCTTGGATGGCATTTTGTGATCAATGAGAAGAGCAGTAAGCTATTCGGGTCATATTATGATATTTTAGCATAATAATAGAGCTAGGGTTTGTCCCCAGGCTCATGACGTATGTATCGTCTCAGGATTATGAAAACTTTAGCACTTGAGCTCGAACTTATAGGGTGGCCCTTAAAGCCAGCCTTCTAAAATCTGGTTGGTTTTCCCCACTACATTTGTGCCACTGTTGCATAATCTCATCTTTTAGACAAATAACTGCTTTAGGTCTCAGAATTTATAGCTGGCTGATAAGATCATTCCCTTTCTCTTCTACCACTATGCAAAGTACCTTCTAGCACCATGATTGCTAGTCAGTAGGGTGAGATTTCCCTTCTTGTGGTGATCCTCTTACCGAAAACCCTGGTCTCTTAACAGGTTCTAACTTCTCCACTTACTCAGAATATGGCACACACATTGAAAGTTTAGAAGCTAATAGCCACGTATAAGGGAAAACATACAATATTTATCTTCTTTGGGTATGGTTACCCCACTCAATATGATTTTTCTAGGTACATTCATTTACCTGAAAATTTTGTTTTTTTCTTAACAACTGGACAATGTTTTGTTGTATAAATATACCATATTTTCATTGTTGACTTTTCAACTAATGAATATCTATGCTTTCCAATTTCTGAATACTAGGAGGAGAACAACGGTAACTATACATGTGCTATCTCTGTAGTAGGATGTAAGGTCCTTTGGGTATATGTCCAATCATGGTATAACCATACCTTGAAGTAGATTTATTCCCAGATTTCTGCAGAACCAGTAATTTCCAAAATTGCCATAAAAGTTTGAACCCTTGCCCTCATCAAGAATCAATAAATAATTAACAATCTCAAAATAAAAAATTAAAACCAAAACCAAAACAAACAATTATAAAAAACAAAGTCCAGTGCAGAATTATATCAAAACTTTGAAGAAGAATTAATGCCAATACCCCTCAAATTAATCTACAAAATGGAAACTTAAATGACATTTCCCAATTATTTTTATAAAGCCACTATTTATCAGACACCAAAACAATATAGCATCACAAAAGAAAATTATGGAAAAATATTAAGAAGAACATACGTGAAAAAAATCTCAATAAAGTACTTGCAAACTGAATATGAGAACACATTAAAAAAGATTATCCACTATGATCAAATTGGCCTTCTCTGAAAGATACAGTATTATTTCAAAATATATAAATTAATAGATATAACCTACATCATAAACAGATTGAAGAAGAAAAACAGTCATTTCTTTAGATGCAGAAAAATATTTTCACAAAACCCAACATCACTACATGTTTTGGGGAAAGACATTCCTAAATAAGTCCACAGCCAACATCAACCACGGTAGAAACTCAAAGCATTTAAAGTCAGGAACAGATAATACATCTCCCTTCTCCATGCTTTCTCAATGTAGAAGTTGAAGTCTTAGCTAGAGCAATAATACAACCAAAGGAATTCAATGGAATGACAACATGAAAGGAAGAAGTCAAACTATCTTTATTTTGTTTTATGATTTAACATGTTTTAATATTTAACAGAACTTTACGTTGTGAAGCTTCCTAAGCTGAGAAACACTCACAGCCATGTGTCAGGTGGTAAAATTAAGACACAAAATACAGGAGTTTTCTTATTTACTACTGAGAAAGAGACTGAGATAGAAATTAAGAAAAAAGTACCTTTCAAAATAGCCTCAAATATCTTGGGATAACACAAATCAAGTGAAATGTTTATATAGTAAAAACTGTAAAACATTGAAGGAAAAATTCAAGAAACACCAAAGTTTAAAATACCTCTCACATTCATTAATTGGTGCAATTAATTCTATTCCTTATTCTTTCCCTTTTTCTTATTTATTAATTTTATTTTTGGGGTTATAATTTAATTATGTTTTCTCTTGTTTTTACTCTTTCCAAATGCTTCCACATGCCCCTTACACTTTTCTTTAAATTCATGGACACTTGATGTGTGCTTATCATTCTTAAAAACATTTTTTATTTGGACGATCTACAATGTGTTCTGCATTTTTGCCACAGGAGTTATAAAATAGAAGGTGGTTATTGGCTTCTTAACCTTAACAATCTAGTATTTGGACATTTAAAGAAATTATCTAAACTAGCAATAATAGTCTTTCTTTCATGATCTTATTAAGATACCTTCTTTTTACTTATCAGGTTTTCTTTGTAACAGCCCTGGCTGTCACGGAACTCTCAGTGTAGACCAGCTTGGCCTTGAATTCAGAGACATGGCTGGTTCTGCCTCCAGAGTGGTAATAATACTTCCGGTGTAAAACCATGTTCTTTGAAAAAATGGTATCATTTAAATAACTAACAAAGTACTAAAATCTTCCCATGTTCAATTATTTGTTCAACATAAATGTAAATATTTTTAATTTTTTCTTTTCTTCCAATTAGTGTAGTGATAACACACTAATTGCCTTAATTCCATCTACGTGAATTATTAATGTTATAATTTTCAGATAATTTTTTTTAAATTTAGTGTGCATAAACTCATTATGGATATAAGTTCAAAAATATTTCATTTCACACAGAGTCAAATATTATGTACACACACATATATACATATATACATATATATACATATATATATAATACATATGTATATATGTATTAACTATCCCAGGATAACTCTTCTCAGGAATACAACCTGTGTCAGTAATTTAAAAATATGAAAATGTATTCTCAAACCAAATATGGAGTGATAAACATGGCTGAAATTCACTTGAGACAAAAATGAAAACAAAATTCTCCAAATATTTTCAAAGGATGTGAGATTCTTAGCTCTTGTGTATATATAAGCTGGAGATAGTAACTTACTTGTTTCCTGTAGAGTGAATGAAAGTGCCTCTTATTACAATGATTCTAAGCTTCACAGTTTCCTTAACAACACTGTAAATTTAACTGTTAATTCAATAATAAGCGTTACATGTAATTTTGATGACTCAGTTACTGAACTTGGTTGTAACATTTACATATGTACTGTGCTCTCGGTCAGCAATATGTAATATTTTTTGGAATTACCACAACAATAATTGCCCTAAGATAATGTCCACCATTTACTTTATGCCCGACTTCCCACCAAAAGATTTATAGTTTTATAACATTTCAATCATCAGTGATTTCTTCCTTTTGTTTGTTTTGTTTTAGTCAATGTGGGAAAGAGAGTTCTTTACAGAGTAGGGACTCCTACAACTGAACTATACGCAATACTCTTTGCATGAAGAAAACCAGGAAGTTCTTGGAACAGTCTCTTCTGCGCAGTCCTATTTTCATGCTCTGCTGAATTCACTAATTTTACTTACTTCTATTTCACGGGTAATTAACCATACATGTGAACATGTTTATGTTTATAAAGATAACTAAAATTCTAAAAAAAAGTACATAGAATGATTAAACAATTTTTAGAAGGAGAATCATCCTTAATTTACTTCGTTAGAAATGATCTCCTTTTCCACTTGTTTTCTTTTCTTCTGTATACTATTGTACTGCATTGATATAACTTGTAAGTATTACAATAGAGGCTTCATACAAAGTGTTCTGTTTTTAATTACAAATCTGACTCTTTCTCTTAGACATAAACCCCTTTGACACATCATCTGACTGCTATATTCTCATTTATAAATAACAGTATCTTACTGTCACTACAGAGCACATATATTAAATGGTCACAGTACAGAAGATGCTAGAGTAAATGTCATGTATCGTGTCATACTATTTTCTTGATTATCCAAAAAAGAGAAACTGACTTCTGGGACATAGAATAGCTTGTGACCAACATACACTAGACAAAATAGTATGGATCATTTGATGTCTCTATAAGATAAGGTGCTGGTTTCAGTTGAACCATGGTGTGCAATAACATGTCACTTCCGAATGAGAGAACATAGTTTCATTAGCAACTATTAAGAGAGCAAAGACTGTTCTGTGTAAGTTGGGAATAGACAAATACTGTGGCAAACTATTTTATGTCTTTGTAAACATTATCCTTCACAGATGGCTATCTCTAAGACCTAAAAAGAAAAAATTTAGTAAACATTAAGTAATCATACCAATTGCTTGCATGGATCTTGGAGAATGTGTTTTCACATTGGCTAGGAAATTTAAATGCTACTTTTTCAGGGTGGTTTTTCAACCTTTTGACGTTGACTCTGTCTTCTGATTTGCCATGATCTTGCTTTAAAATCCTGCTTATGCAGTGTTTAAAGTATCTTGAACTTGCTTCCCATTTAATTTTAACTTTAAGTCTTTTGTAACGTTCATTTTGACCTTACTTTATTATCAACCTTATTGATAGCATCTATAATTTTTATTATATTTTGTAGTGTTAGAGCATGTCAAAATGCATGTTTGGGCATGTGTGTGTGTGTGTATGTGTGTGTGTGTATGTGTGTGTGTATGTGTGTGTGTGTATGTGTGTGTGTATGTGTGTGTGCATGTGTGTGTGTGTTCTATAGGAAGAAGAAAAACAAGGCTGAGTTATTTCTAATCAGTTATGCTGTCCATATGCATTTCCTCTCTGATGATAACTTTCACTTAATTTCAAGTAATTCGGAGGTATAGCCTTAAATTAACACAATTCATATCATCAAGAGAAAGATCTTTGTGTCTGATTAGCTATGTGAATTGAATCTTGAATTGAATCTGAACTGATAGCCTTGATGGTTTTAATATATGGCTTATCTCTATTCCTTTTTTCTGGATAATTTTTGTATTTCAATATCTGCTTATAGTCTACAGAATTCTGCTTAATAATTTGTACTATCCATCTACTCTATTAATATAGGTAGCTATCATAGATAGCTCTACTGATAATAGAACCTAATTAATATAGTCTAATTCTAGCCCACTAAAGCTTAATTTGGAAAGTTTCACTGCTATATTACCACCACATTCACACACACACACACACACACACACACACACACACACACACACACACACACAATGGATACAAAATAGACACAAAATGAGAAGTCAAACTTCTACTTTTCAGCAATATCTGGCACCAGTTCTCATGTAGACATCAAATTAGTATGCTCTGCCCTCTGTAGCAGTTTAACTTCAGGTTGACCCACAGTGCACTGTCTCCAATACCCTGGGGTCTTCTCTTGCATCTAGGCTTCACCAATAGCCTCTCCCAGGCTCTCTTCATGGTGCCAAGCTTCAACTCCTTTGACTGACCCTTTCAATCCTGGGATATCAATTGCAATTATATATATAATATAAAAATATATTTATAATACATACTTGTATATAATTCATGTATGTATATAATTATATATTTAATGTGTAATTTATATGTGCGATTATATATTTATATAATAATTATATATTTATTTAATAAAGAACATATCTGTTATATATTAATACATATTTATATACAACTATATATTTATATATGAATTATATATAGTTCTATTTATATGTTAAATCTCATAATAAACTATAATTAAAGAAGCCATGAATTTAAAAGCAGCAAGCAGGTATATGTAGAGGGGTTTATAGAAAGAAGTACAGAAAATGTGGTACATCTACACAATGGAATATTACTCAGCTATCAAAAACAACGGCTTTATGAAATTCGTAGGCAAATGGTTGGAACTGGAAAATATCATCCTGAGTGAGCTAACCCAATCACAGAAAGACATACATGGTATGCACTCACTGATAAGTGGCTATTAGCCCAAATGCTCGAATTACCCTAGATGCCTAGAACAAATGAAACTCAAGACGGATGATCAAAATGTGAATGCTTCACTCCTTCTCTAAAAGGGGAACAAGAATACCCTTGGCAGGGAAGAGAGAGGCAAAGATTAAAACAGAGACTGAAGGAACTCCCATTCAGAGCCTGCCCCACATGTGGCCCATACATACACAGCCACCCAATTAGACAAGATGGATGAAGCAAAGAAGTGCAGACCGACAGGAGCCGGATGTAGATCTCTCCTGAGAGACACAGCCAGAATACAGCAAATACAGAGGCGAATGCCAGCAGCAAACCACTGAACTGAGAATAGGACCCCCGTTGAAGGAATCAGAGAAAGAACTGGAAGAGCTTGAAGGGGCTCGAGACCCCATATGTACAACAATGCCAAGCAACCCACAGCTTCCAGGGACTAAGCTACCTAAAGACTATACATGGACTGACCCTGGACTCTGACCTCATAGGTAGCAATGAATATCCTAGTAAGAGCACCAGTGGAAGGGGAAGCCCTGGGTCCTGCTAAGACTGAACCCCCAGTGAACCAGACTGTTGGGGGGAGGGCGGCAATGGGGGGAGGGTTGGGAGGGGAACACCCATAAGGAAAGGGAGGGGGGAGGGGGATGTTTGCCCAGAAACCAAAGAATTATTATTAAGTGTTAAATAAATTTAAAAAAAAACTGAAAACAAAAAAAAAAAAAAAGAAAGGAATTCACTTGAACAGCATTTTGGGCAAATGTTTTGTCACATTCATATAAATGGTGTGCCACGAATGGCATGCATCTCTTACATCTTCCAATTTACATGCTGAAGTTCTAGTTTCCAATAGAATGGGTCCTCAGAAAGTTATAGGTTATGTGAACCCATGAGTTGTCTCTGTATCACATTAAGATATAGCAAGCCAGAGAGCCCTCCCTAAGGATCAGATGTGCTGGTACTGATTCTCTTCTAGACTTCTTATACCCAGAGCTGTGAATTTCTGAAACCTCAAAGCTCACACCCAATGAAGGATCTCCTCTGATGAGGCCATGCCTTCTAATCCTTTCTAAATAGTTCCACTAACTAACTGGTAACTAAGCATTCAAGTATGAGTGTCTGGGGCCATTCTCATCCAATCTCCTACAGTCAGCTTCATCATGACTAATACACACTCCAATGCTAAGCCACTTCAGGCAGGAAAAGAAGTGACAAGAAAAAAAAAGAAAAAAAAAGAAAATAATATAATTCTACTTTAATCTCAAAAATAAAGGAAATGTTAGATAATAGATAGATAGATAGATAGATAGATAGATAGATAGACAGATAGATAGACAGACAGATAGATAATAGATAGGCAGACCAACAGATAGATAGAGGACACACATATATGTTATATGTATATTTTAAGGATCCTAGCACATTGAAAAACTTCAGTTTCTCCCCAGGCTGTGACTATTCATTGATTTCCAAGACAATTCACTGAGACAGAATAAACAGCACAAACACTTGGGTGAGAAAGACATTTTATGTATTTGTAGAGCAAGCTGAAGGCCTAGTAATTTGAAAGGCCTTGAGCAAAGTCACCATGCGATACCATATGTGGCCCCCAGCTTCGTGCTTATTATAGGTTGATTTTTCTTTCACTCCACTTAAACGGCTTTATCTTTATATAGAGTTTTTTTAAGATTCTGAGGAGTTTTCACATTCACAAATGCTTCTACATAATATATCTTTACCAAAGAGATTTTCTAATGAATAGTTTACTATTGAATATTAAAATTATAATATACATGATGGCATATACTTAATGTGAAAATAATATAGTTATTTTTCTAAATTTCATAATGTATATTATCTCTATGTTTACTGACTATCTTTAATTAAATTGTCCTTTCACTGTACCTCTTCTTCACCTGGTAAGTAAGCTGGAATGACAATCTCATTCACACTGTCATAGTTTTAAAGCTACCTCACACATTTTGGAACCTCAGTTCAATCTTCGTGCTTTTCAAATTCAATTAAGTTGAAAGCTTTGTCTAGTTTGATAAGGGACAAGTGCAGAAAGGTAACACCTTGTAGAAAAAAAAAGTTACAATGACAAAATATCATTTAACAGAGAAAGAGAAAAACATATCTTTATTTAACAATCATCTGAGCTCTTTAAAAATATCCTTTAATTATATAGGCACTATTGTTTTATCTCATATTTAGCTTCAAATGTTTCTGTTTAACATGGTGTGAAAGAAACATATTTATTTCAACATAAAAAACCATGTTTTCTGCAGAAGCATGCTAATGTTCAGTAATTCTAGAAGTGTCTAGGGCTGTATAGTATATAATAAATTTCATTTGCATTCATAAGAATGATAAACTAAAGTTTGACTCTTACCGATTTATATTCAAAATTCGGTCAGCATTATTGGTGCAAAAACCCTCTCAGAATACATATTTTCAAGTTCTCTGTTTTGCTCCCACCTACAGAGGAAAATCTACTTAAGCTCATTTAACTAATATTTTAAGGCAATAAATATATATTAAATCTGTACAGCAGGTCAAACATTTTGAAACATATCACAGACTAGCTTATAACTATGATCGCAATGCCAAAGGCATCCATAGCGGGAAAAGGCCAGCAGGTTCATGAGAAGCTAGAATACAAGGAAGATTACAAAACATATTATTACAAAGTAGAGAAATCAGTGGATTGCTACTGTGGGGAATAGAAAAAGCTGTAACTAGGCTCAATAGAAGGAAGTAAACTAGAAGTCAGTAGAATGACCATTCTAGTCAGAGGACTTGCATGAATGAAGCATAAAGACAAAGTTTATGGAACTACATAAATGCTGTGATCAGAATAGAGGACAAATATGAGTGTGGTAGATGATGAATGTGGACAGGGAAGGCAGGGCTTAGTGAGGACCAGTCATGAGAACAATGTATTTCTGTATATTTCAAAACTTCTCTCAGGTTTCTATGCTATATATTCTGTATTGTAAGTTGATGACTGCCCTACACCATTTCAGAGTCATTATAAATTAGAATGGAAAGCACCATTTCATTAAATAGAGTGGAAATAAGTATTGTTAATAGCAAAGTAGAATAAACACGGGCTTGCTGACAGGCAAATCTGCAGTGAAGATAGAATTAACGTGGTGTACATGACCCTGTTTTACTTACCTGTTTTATTCTCTGAAGAGGACTGGTGCTTACACAATGACTCATATGTGGAGCTCAGGGGATAACTTCTTAGACTCTCTCCTCTCATCATGTGAGTTCCATGAATCAAATCAGCTCCACAGAATTCATAGCAGACATTTTGCCCATCCTGTGAAACCCCAAGGAATTACAAATTTGGTAGACATGTTACTCATCATACACTCTCTTCTTGGCATGGATGATATCAAGAGCTAAGAATTTTGCAGCTATTATATGATTCATATATTTATATCAGTTGATTTAATGTTTACTATTTTCAACTCTGTCCTATAACTCTTGATTTCACTTGACAAATTCTAACCTCTAAGGCACTTTGTGATTGCTTTGTTTTAATTTACATGTCACTTGATCATCATTTTCCCCAAATTAGGGGTTTTTTTAGGTAAAAATGTTAGCTATCTGTAGTGTAGTAAATACTGGCTGACTTATTAAATTCTCAGCACAACATCTCAAATAATTATGTCTGCCTTACAGGAAACTCACCCAATTACACGTATATGCACACACACACAAACACATGTAAAAGCACCTACACTAGAAACTTTAAGACCAGTGGTAATTTATTTTGTGAGAAGGTAAAGGAGTAACAGCAAATTATTAAAATTCATGCTGTTGACTATTAAAAAAATACCTTTTTTGTGCTACTAATCTCTCATTTGTTTGTTACTTAAATGTTCAATAAATTGAACTGAAGATATTTTTTTCTAAAGAAGACTTTCATCAAATTTTGTTCTGTGTTAATTTAGGACCTAAATCTCAGGGAAAAAGGAGACTTATGTAATTTGGGTTCTGACATTTCTATAGTCTGTTCATCATTTACCCTGTCCATGAAGCAAAGAAAATACCCAAGACAGTCTCCAAATCCACCAATCCTCTTTTAAAGATCCCTTTTCTTGGTAATTACGAGTATGATATTATGTTTTATTTTTTTCCCCCAAAATAGAGCATTGTAAAATCCTGCTTCCTAGAGATGTAATTGGATTCAAGCCTTTAATCGGCAGCCATATTTATTCCCTGAATTAGTTCTCAAAGGTCAACAATCAATCAATTATCTACTGCTTTCCTGTGTTAATTGGTAGTATATGTTTGAAAAGGCTTTAAACATCAATGTTTGGATTCTGACTCTGAAGTCTAAAAGGCTCCAGGAGGAAAAGAAGGTTATTTTGGAAGATATAATGGGTTCAATTTCTAATTCAGAATGCATGTATTTAATTGCCTTTATATCTCTGGCTTTTTTATGAAGCAGTGTACATTCTGTATCGCTACTTGCTTATTTGAAAATCAAAATCAGAAATCTAAGTACATCAATAGACATTAAGACATGACTAGGAGAAGTCTCAGAAAATTAAGGATGATACTACTCATCAAAGGTTTTATATAGATAAAGGCAAACGTCAACTTTTATAAAAAAATCTTATATATGATATTATATCTGGTTCCTGTTTTCAATATAGTAAGCCAGCAAATAAACTGTATTGGGAAACCTATTTTAAAAATATGATCAAATGACCATGGAAAAATATCTGCAAGATGGCTTACCCAATTCCAATTCATGGGTGAAAATCTAAGATTTAAAACTTTTGAATTATTTGCTCTAAATTCTAAGGACAGTTTGATACTTTGTCATATGGAACTCAAACTTTTATTTTTCAATGGACGAAGCTGAACAGGAAGTTAGCTGAGGCTGGAGGTGATGAGACTAAGGTCACCATCTCACACATCCTTTCTATTTCTGAGCCTATTCTCACCTACAACAGCTAAACATTTGTTATCTGTGATCCTAAATTTTGTGTTACCTCTAATGTCCAAAACTTAGTAATTCAGGACAACCAATTCATACCAGTTTGCTTTGGATTTTCTTGGCTTTAGATAGGAAAGTCTACCAGTCAGGGGCTGAGGCAATGCAAGTTCTAAAATTAGGGAATACTATTAGTTTTAGGATTAAAAAAATGGTTTCCCGATCTAAGTAACCCTACTTAATTATAAGTGAGGTATTAACTTCCTTACAGACTCAAGCATGGTTAAGTTGCTTATCTTAGCAATGTCTTCCATGGGACGATATTTGCTGTTTAAAATTCTGCCACATGACATCATCTTAGCTAGCTGGACACATCATTCGCCATCCTTAAATACGCTGAATACTAGTTCCCTTTATAAATGTTAAGTAGTAACATTTTAGTGAGTCAGAGGCGACTACCTAGACATTTTATGTGTTTTCCCTAACTATAGCGGGCATTTGAAGGCTTAAAAAGAAAGCCAGAATTTCATTATTCCATGTAGAAACACAGAAGGGTGTGGGGGATGAGTTCTGTTCTAAAACGTCTGCAGAGACAAGTAAGTTTTTACTGTTTATTTTTAGTTCTCCTTTCCAATTCAATGTTTGCTTTTATTTTCCCTCTGTAATAAGACGAGTGGAAGAATGAGAACAGAACTGCTTATCCCTTGAGAAATGCTTCAAACAATTCTAACACTGAAGTCAGAAATTATGTTTATTAAATAACATGAAACCATCAATAGTTGAATGTTTCAAAACCAGAGCTAACGTCACTGAACAAGTATAATGTGCCATGCATAACTCAGAAAAACACATTTTGCAAGAGCAAATCTTCTGAATTTCTACTGAGGAAATTTTGAGTTCAGTATTTTTTTTTCATTAATTAATTCATTTACATTTCAAACGCTGTCCCACCTCCTCGTGTTCCCTTAGATTCTCTTTCCCTCTTCCCTCTTCCCCTGTTCCTATAAGAGGGTAGTGTCTTCTCTGGGTATCTCTCTACCCTGGCACACATCAAATCTCTGCAGGGTTAGGCACAAACAAACAAACAAGCAAACAAACAAGCAAACACCCGTGCATACTGAACTGCACATCTGCTCCATATGTGCTGGGGTCCGTTTACGTTCTTTGGATGGTGGAACAGTCACTGAGAGCTCCCAGGTGTATAGGGTAGTTGACTCTGTGGATGGGATAGTCTCTTCCTGTGGCGTTTCTACCTCTTTCTGAGCCTTGATACTTTCCCCAGCTCTTCCATAAGAGTCTGCAACTGCCGTCCAATGTTTGGCTGTGGGTACCTGTATCTATTTCAGTCACTTGCTGGGTAGAGCCTCTCAAAAGACAGTTATGCTAAGGCCCTGTCTGCAAGCATAACAGAACATCATTAATACCGTCAGGGATTGTTGCTTGCCCCTGGGATGGTTCTTACATTAGGCCCATTATTGGTTGACCATTCATTCCTTTAGCCTCTTGCCCATCTTTTTTCCTTTATCTCCCTAGACAGAACAAATAGTGAGTCGCAAGTTTTGTGGGTAGGTTGGTGTCCTTATTGCTCCACTGACAGTCCTGCCTGGCTACTTGAATTAAGTTCTTCAGATGTATATTTTTCTAATTAATTTCATTAAGTGACAAATGGTCTTCATATAATATCGAGAATAAGACTTACATCAAAATGGCCAGTCTATAAATTGCTTCCCCACTAGCAAAGTGCTATATATCTGCTTGCAGAATACCTCGGATTCTTCTAGCTGGGCAAATATTTAGGTGTTTAGTATTTTACTTCAGGAAAAGAATGTAAGGTCATAAAGTATAATAACTAAACTATGTAATAGACGACAATATTTGAAGTATAGCATTTCAATTTGTTGTATTAAATAAAATTAATAAATAATTGACATAAGCTTAAATTTGAATTTCATACTGATTTTTCTAGTGAACTCTAAACAACTTCCTTTACTATATTGCGTTTCAAAAATCATAAAAATTGTACAACACTCAGCTTTGTCACTTGTTAAATATTTGATTTTGTAAAGTTGAGAGATAAAGGGAGTATAGTCATTAATATCAAACTTCCTAAATTTAGTTATATTATATTATTTTAAAATAATTTATGAGCTAATTGTTAACAAACATTTTGATTCTAAGTTGAATTTGGAAATTCTAAAATGTTTATAGTAAATATTTATGGTAAAAGCTATATTTTTGTATAATTTCAGTTTTTTAAGGTTATTTGCCTTTAAAGTATTTATTCAGGAAGCCAAGGCTCTGACTATGATTTGACTATGGTTATGATTTGACTATGAGGTAGACCCTTCATATATGCAATGTTTGGCTTCCCATGAAAGTAGTGTTTCAAATTACGGGTATGAAGGAGTCATTCTCTGATGAAGGCTCTGACTTTGTGGATGGATTGGTCATTGGAGATGGATTAGTCCATCACGAAGTCCTGTTGTGACATTATTGGGAGGTGGTGGTGATTTTCAGAGACAGGGTCAGTCAGGTGAGAGGAAGCAGGCCACTGGGGAAGTGTTACAGTGGGTGCATCACAGCACCTGCCCTTCAAGCTCTCCTTGCAGAGATGTTCTAGATTGTGCCATCCAGGACAAGAAGAGTCCTCTGACCTTTGTACAAACCCTCTGAACTAAATTCTTTCTTCTTTGAAATGTCCTTAAATACCTGACCAACGCGGCTCTTCAGTTGAGAATCTGGAGGATTTCATAATGAAAGCAATTACAATTAATACATTAAAACATATTCTTGCTGGATGCCTTTATTTTTTCCATAGTTAAAAACAAACAAAAGGAGAATACATGGAAATAGACTTGGGATTTCTGACACCAGTGGGAAAGGCAAGCAGGAGTCTGAGGTATTCACTTTACTGATCTGTATTGACATGAGTTCTGGAAAACTACAGCACTAAGCAAAGAATGGGCTCTTGCCTAACAAACTGTTGAAACATTATATTGTCATTGGGAATAAAACAACAGCTGTTTCACTACAAACAGCGCCATTTGGTAGACTTCTATGAACATTAAACAAAGAATAACCCATTCGATTTCTTCATATTTCCAGGCAAGTTTTGAATTTCTACCTTAAGCTGCAAATTATCTAATAAAATAAACTGAGGGGGGGAGTGTGTGTTTCAAAAAAATGTATATCAGAATTTTATGTCACTCTAAATACTTCTCTTCAGCTTGGAAAAATAATAAATTGTGCTAGTTAATTAATTGTGTACAACATAGTTCATTCATTCAAGAAGTAAGCTATTCACAAACCTTTCATAAACTACTACAAACAGGGCTAAATGTGACATGCTTTGTGAATTCCGAGCTGAGATTTAAATCAAGTTGATGCAAATCAAGGTCAATAAATCTTGGAAAGATTACCCAGTTATTCAAGGATATCCAGCTAATATGTGGTGAATTCTGTCTTTGGTTCTGGCCTTCTGGTTTCTAAATTAATATCTTTTTACTATCCCAGGTGAGTTGATCTAACACTTCTCCAAATTGGCATCTGGGGGGTCAATTATCCTGATAGCCTTTCTTTAGGAAACTTGGAAAATGGAGAAAAATGTGATGTGTCTCTATTTTAATCGGGAAATATATTTCCCATATAAGCACCAGAGATATCTAATATTCTGTTGTGCACAAGCTCCTTCAGTGTTATTGCAACTTACTCATGTGCATCGAACAAAGACCACACTGGAATAGAAGCCAAGTGACAGCTGGCAGGCAATTTTTAGAGTCATTGTCAAATCTAAATTTCCACTAAATAAGAATGTAAAATTAAATTACAATTAGAACTGCACATCCCCTTGTAGCCTTCCAGTCATATTAACTCCTGGGTGAAGCTGAGGGGTTGAGAACATAACTTGGTTGGGTGATTATGCTTTTTGTTATAATTTATATTTTCCTATTTGGTGGTCAGAACTTAGTTTCTTTAGACGTATTCATTTGCCTGTAATCTTCTCACCCAATAGTCACTTTCTTAGGGAGGTCTAAATAAAGATAAAATACCTCATTCTTATGTAGAATACCTGCTTCTTTCAATCTTCTATATGTGCTGTAGAATAACTGTTCAATATTAAGCTTGGCATTTAAAGTCTTTAGGATTGACTGAAACTGTTCAAAAAGGATAAAAGCTTAAAATCATATTTATCAGAGCCAATTTCTTTAGCTTGACATTTTATGATTTACTTCTAAGCTGCTAAAATAGCTTAAGAAACCTTTCCTCCTGGTCTGGCTGACTTTTCTTGTATTCTGCCTAATCCTGCCTGAAATTCCTGCAATTAATATCGAGGCAGGCATCAAATACACTGACAAAGATCACCAGGAATTATTCCTGATTAGGAAGAGTCTTATACTTAACAAGTCTTTCAGGTTTGTGATAATTGCTCTGGAGAGTTCTGGAAGCCTGAGATACTAGTAACGGTCTTGCATGTAATCAAATTTATACAGGAAATGTCTCTTCCTCCACAGGACACTTTCCAAATCAGATTCTTATTTCAAAGGTGCTTACCTAAATGGCTCTAACAGAAAATTTTGAGAAATGTTTACTCTTCAGATTAGAGTTTTAAAAAATGAACTAATAACATTTACTTGAAAATAGTTGAAGAACTTACTGAGTCCTTATAGAACTCACAGGTAAAACAGATTAGAAGAATCCCAGCAGGACAGCTGAACCAGTTGAAAGAGTTAATGTGGAGCTCCCCAAGTACAATCCCCTAATCCCCCTAGACCTCTTTGCTTTCAAGGAATAGTGGGCACCAAGTCTTCCCACAGTTTGTAGTTTTTCATACTCATAAACAAGTGGAGTAAAATGCTAAATATTTGGTTTTTGTGTGGATTCCAAAATATATACTTTGATAATAAATGGAGGTAAGAGTGATATTTCTTAGAAAAGTAGTTGTACCTAATGTTAGCATTTTGTCCAGGCTCTGCCCCACAGTTACCTGGCAACAGCCAGGGATGCCTGACTTATTTTAAAGGGGCTGCTTGCTCTCTCTCTCTCTCTCTCTCTCTCTCTCTCTCTCTCTCTCTCTCTCTCTCTCTCTCTTTCTCTCTCTCTCCCTCCCTCCCTCTCTCCCCTTTCTTTGTCTCTACTACCCTCTCAACTCCCTTCCCCATCCCCTGAATAAACTCTATTCTATATTATACTGCTGTGTAGCTGGTCCCTCAGGGGGATGGGATGCCTCAACATCGGCCTGCAGAGGTACCCCCTTCCCCAACACATCACCACACATCCAACAAACTTATTCCTTCTCTCTTTATTTTTGTAAAGCACAACTCCTAAAGTTAATTTCTTAGTTATTTTCTGGATCATCATACATTCACTGATTATGTACAAATAGATAACCCCATATTTTATATTTTCCATTTCCTTAATACAAACAATAAATTAGATAACACAAAGATAATTTATTAGCACTTTCTCTTTCCCCAGGATGACAACTGGTATTTTAAAAATCTCTCTTTTCTTCTATTTATTTAGAAAAACATAATTAATGATATATAAACTCATGTAATCCTTGAAAGCTATTTATAGCTATTTTCTATTTCTTTTTAAAGGTTTTTGTGTGTGAGTTGCCTATGTATATGCATGGTCTTACATGATACATGCATGTGTGCAGGTATACATATGCATATGTGTAGCTTTATGTGGGAAGACCAAGGTTAACTTTGAGTAGTGTCTTAGTTATTTAGTTACTTTTCTATTACTGTGATAATACATCATGATAGGTTTAATTATTAGGAGGAAGAATTTTTGGTGTCTTAGAATTACAGAGGGAGCATCCATGAACATCATGGCTCAGGAAGACATCAGCAGGCAGACAGGCAAGGCACTGACTGAGGCAGGAGCTGATCTTACATCCTGATCCAGGAGCAGGAGGTAGAAAATGCTAAATGGGAGTTACATGCTCTTTTTAAACTTAGGAAGAAAGGAAGGAAGGAAGGAAGGAAGGAAGGAAGGAAGGAAGGAAGGAAGGAGGGAAGGAAGGAAGGGGGAAGGAAGGAAGGAAGGAAGGAAGGAAGGAAGGAAGGAAGGAAGGAAGGAAGGAAGAAAGGAAAAGAAAATGCCTCCAATCAATGATACAGCTCTTCCAACAAGGCCACATTTCTTTTCTTTCTTTCTTTCTTTTTTTTTTTTTTGATTTTTTAATTTACACTTCAAATGTTATCCCCTTTCCCTCACTCACCCACCTTCCTGCTTCCCCACCCTGACATTCCTCCACATTGGAGGTTCAACTTTTGCAGGACCAAGAGCTTCTCCTCCCTCTGGTGCCCAACAATGTCATCTTCTGCTACATATGCTGCTGGAGCTATGGATCTGTCCTTGTCCATCTCTTTGGATGGCGGTAGTTCCTGGGAGCTCTGGTTGTTTGGCATTGTTGTTCTTATGGGGTTGCAAGCCCCTTCAGTTCCTTCAAGGCCATATATCTTAATCCTTAGTTTCACCAACTGGGAACCAAGTATTAAACAGCCTAGGAGAGCTATTGTCATTTAATTCACCACTTTCCACTCCCTGATTCTCATAGGTACATGGCCACATTATAATGCAAAATACCCATTAGTACAATTTCAAAAGTCCCCTTATTCTTTCACAGTCTCAGCACAGGTTTAAAGACCAAAGTCTTTTTTTGGCACTCGGGACAATTTCTTGATTGTAACATCCTGTGTAATAGAAATGTAAATTATATACTTCCAACATAAAATAACCCAGAATATACATTTACCCGCTCCAAAAGGAAAGAATTGAATCATAGGGATGAAATATTGAACTGAACCCAAGCAAAAGTGAAACCCAGAAGGGAAATTCCAAGCCTGTACTTCTATGTTTGATGTGAAAGGGTTAAGATACCTCATCTCTTACAGCCTGGGTGACTATAACACACTTCTCTGGGCGATTTTCACTCCTGTATGCAGCTTACTCTTAGCAAACATCTAGCATCTAGCAAAAAGGCTCTGACACCTCTAATGTGGGATCTCTAATGCAATCCAGGCTTCACTTTCACACTTCCACTCAATGGCAACTCCGGGCCACTGTTCAGGAAACTCCCCAACTCCTGCCAGGCACCAAGGAGGAAAATTTACCAAATTAGTTTGGTATCCATTATGAGTGTAAATCCAGAACTATACAGAGGTTGCTGTCAAGTTCATTTGCTCTTTTGGGATGGATACATGTTCCTTCCTCGAACATTCCTACCTATAAACTTGGAAGTGTTGTTGCCTTTTAGGAGCATCAAACTTCTTATGTCTTCTTGGTTGTTGTTTTTCTTTAACATGTTGGGAGGATGGGTCTTGATCTGATGGTATCACTCATTTATACCACTTTGTATCAAGATTTTCATCTCTTGCAACACAAGCCTTAGCTCTACCATTTAATTTCCTGATGTTCCTTTTCTCCTCAAAATGTATGTTTTCTTTTGTTTTTCTCTTTCACTTTTTCTCATCTTCATTATAGACTTGCAAAGGAATGATTATTGACAGCCACATTAAATAGTATTAGACTATCTTGAAATTTCCTTCAGCCAAGAAAATTAATCCAAAACTTTCATTTCAAGCCTCAAGGAGACTCTTCTTGATAGCCCACGTCTTGATAACAATTGCTATCTTAGTCATTTAGTACATCTCTAACAATTTCTAAGTAAGTTACTTAGTTACATGGTGCCATCCAATGCCATGACCAAAGCATGTGCTAGAAGACAGAGTTTATTAGGTACATACAGTTTTAAAATGAAAGTCCCTGGCCGTCATGTCAGAGAGCAGAGGAGCAGTCTGGCAAGTGGGCATGGCACTAAGGCAGCCCTGGGAGATTATATCTTGACCCACAAGCATAAGGCAAAAAAGCCAACTGAGGATGTCACAGCTAGGCTTTTGAAAACTCAGTCAGTAGAACAACCCTTCACCAAAGCCATACCTCCTAATCCTTCCCAAAGAGTTAAAGCAACAGGGGAAATATCTGGACCTATGGTGAATGGGGTTGGCGGAGGTATTCTACAGGTGTCTTTATCAATCCCTCTTCTCATTTTCTATAGAAACTGAGTCAGGAACTTAGCTTTTGCTAAAGTGGCAGATTGTGCTAGGAATTCCCTATGGCTTCTTACACAATAGGATAACCCCTATGATGACATCACTCCCATCAGGTTGGAGTTTAAGGATACAAGTGCTCACTCTATGCTCATGCTGGTATCACAAATGCCTTTCCCACTAAACTATCTCCGTGGACACATTTTCTGTTGTGTCAGGAAACAAAAACAAAAGACAAACCAACAAACAAAACCCCACAGATTTAAGAGAGGTATGTGTAATGTGAATTCTGTGGCACGTCTGCCTGACTGTGACATACATCCAGACAGAAACAACTTAAAGAAGAAATGACTTATTTGGGTTCCATGATTCAGGCATTTCACCTGATCGTGGCTGAGAAAGCAGCCTGGTGGAGTCCATTCCATTGTACTCTTAGAGTGTGGTGAACAGTTCATGATACGTCAGACAAGAAAGAGTAAGTGGTCAGAACACCTGAGGGACGATCTGGGATACAACATTCAGTGCTGCCCTGGTGCTCCACGTTCAGTCACGGGGCCCCACAGCCTTCCCTTTAATACATCCCACCTGGTAACAAGCTCCCTAAATATGAGAGATGGGGAATAACTCAGAGCCAAGCCCTCACAAATGAGGAAGCATATCCAGATTTCCCATTGAGTCTATCATGTTCTAGGCCCTTTTTCCTCACATTAAATCAAATCCCAGTAGGTGAGAAAAAAAAACAGGTTTCTGTAATATCATACTGTGTTTATGTTTTAAGCTTTACTGTCAAGATTTACACATCCCATATGCAGAATAGTTTCATGTTTAAAAAAGTATATACCCATACTTTTTAAGCATTCCATTTTTGGAAATAATATATGTGCTCGCTACAATCTCTGGGAAAAATGTTTAAATATTAAATGGTAGTATTTTTATTGATGATAAAAATAGCACTCATGGATGTAGTGACAAAATGATCTCTACCAATTAGTTTTACATACATGTTATTTTTTCTTTAAACACAGTGCCACAGTGCCAGAAAGTAAAGCCAAAGCTACAAAGAATAATACCACATATATCACCAACATTCCTTCTAGCATATTTGTTGGTGCCCCTCTCTGCTTCTCTCTCTCCCTGAGTCTCTCTTGCTCTTTTCCTTATTGATAGCATGGTGGGGAAAATGTAAATTAGCACTGCTTATCCTCTTACCAGTCCTACCAATAGCTAGAACAGCATCTAGTATGTACGGCCCTTTTGCAGAATTTCTCTTAAATGTTTATGTAAATTCACTTTATCTCTATAAAAATATGATAAGGTGAGCATTATGAAGCTCTTCACTTTTAAAAACAAATCGGAATTTAACACATACCTAGTAAATGGTAGAGCGAAATTCAAATGAGATCATCTGACCTGAGATGCATTTTCTTAACTGTAGTAGAGTGTCCATTAAGACCCAATGCCCAGGTTTCTGCTGTCTTTCTATGACTAATTGTCAGCCGCTGGTACAAAGCAGTATTGAGCTGTTACTAATTGTCCTTGAAATTGATTTTCACTAATGCAGCTCTAAACTGTTTAAAGTTGTGTTCTTTCTAAATATATCATAGAACCAAGGGGTTATGAAGATTATAGACAAGATAAATTAATATTAATAAAAATATGTTATGCCTTATATTTTTTTGAAGATCATATGCAAACTGTTCTAAGCAAAGTAAAATTTCACATAACTCTTCAGTCTCATAGAACTGATGGAATCTTAGCCCTTTCCACAGCAGGGATTCTCTAACTTTTCCATGTGGTACACAGGTCCAGGTAGGCTAAGCAAACTCCTCTCCCAGCTTGCCTCCACTTACATTGATCAACCCCTTTAGCTGACTGTCAGGGACTGCTACCTCATCTTGGCTCCTTTAGATCTTCCTAGATTTTAGACTCCCACCTACAAAGGACTGTTCAGATGCCACAGCTGACTTGGAGACCCAGAGCTCTGCCAGCTGCCTAGCTGAAATTCTACAGTTACAGTGTGTGGCCATGATAAGAGGACTACTTCATATTGACAGGAGAAACAGAAGGTTTTCATCCGAGACACTCAGGGACTAAGACATATGAAACACCTGAGATGAAAGCTGTCTTCTAAAACATCAGACAAATAGATGTATGCATAACTAAGATTGCTATGAAATTGGTCCTAGAACTTTGCCAACACCACTGCAGAAAGAAGAAATATGACTTGAACACCAAGAACAAAAACAAAACAAACAAACTAGAAACCCTACAAAAGAATTCCCTGATGTGCAAATCCCAACGAAAAAATATACAAAAGCAATGACACACAAACCAACAAACAAACAAAAACCTAAAAAATCCCTCCTCACTCCACAATTATTATTCTCTCATGTTCCCATTTGCCCCTAGACATCACTTGAATTCTTCTATTCTCATGTCTAGAAGACCACTTCCATTTATCTGTACATTTCAGTGTTCTGAGTACTACATAGTATTCCACAGTGTATACATACCAGATTTGTATTAGTCCCATCAATGTAAAGATACTCAGATTGTGTTCGTTTCCAAGTTATCGTGAACACAGAAAGGATAGTAACTGTGCAGTTAAATATCAAGTTATGTGGGCATATGCACACCTGATTTTGGACACAAGGATCCACAATAGATACAAAGAAACTGACAGTATAATCCACAATAGTCTTGGGAACTAGATAGCTACATGGAGAAGGAAAGATCCCAGTATCCCTTCCTCAGTGCACAGAAATCAACACAAAATGAATTAAGGACCTCAACATAAAACCTGATATACTAAATTGAATAAAAATAAAGTAAGGAATATGGCTGAACTCTTAGACACAAGAATGAACTGTATAACAGTTAAACTTTAAGACCAATAGTCAACGTGACTTCATAAAATAAAGAGCTTATTTTAACCCTGGAGAAACTTGAGGCCCTAGGCAGTGGGGATGTCTGGTGTGGTGAATGTGGGTGAGGACATCCCCTTGGAGACTGGGAAGGAAGTATGGAATAAGGACTAGTCAGAGGGCAGACTTGTGGGACATAATGACTAGACGGTAAAAAAGATTAAAGAATAAAAAAAAACTTAAGAACATCTATGCTGAAAAGGCACCATCTTTCAGCTGAAGAGAAAGCCTATAAATTTAGAAAATAGCTTTACTGGATAACTTTCTAATACAGGGTTAATATTTAGAATATAAAAAGAACCACCAACTGAACCGACCAAAGCAAAACCAACCAACCAAGCAACCAACCAACAAACAGAACCCCCTGCTACCACCACCAATGAAAAGAGACCATATATTCTAGTGTGAATAAGAAGAAATGAAAACAAACAAGGCTGGGGAAGAAGCAAATGTGCTTTCGCCTACCATGGAAATCAGTATGGGTGTTCTTTAAAAAACTAGAAATACATGGACTATATGAGCATGTACTCAAAGGATACTATGTCCTATTACAGAGCTACATGTTTATGCACAGTCACTGGTGCCCTATTCACAGTATTCAGGAAATAGAAACAATTTAAATTTCCATCAGCTGAGGAATGAATAATATCACTGTTGTCCATGCCTATATTATAAAGCTATACAATTTAAAAAAATGAAATTAGGAGCTGGAGAGATGGCTCAGCAGTTAAGAGCACTCTCTCTTCTTCAAGAGGTCCTGAGTTCAATTACCAGCAATCACATGGTGGCTCACAACCATTCATAACGGGATACAATGAGCACTTCTTGTGTTTCTGAAGAAAGTGACAATGTATGCTGAAAGGGACTGGATCTCTCCTGAGAGACACATCCAGAGCATGTCCAATACAGAGGTCAATGCTAGCAGCAAACCACTGAACTGAGAAAAGGATCCCCTTTGGGGGAATTAGAGGAAGGATTGAAAGAGTTGAAGGAGCTTTCAACCCCATAAGAACAACAATGCCAACCAACCAGAGCTTCCAGGAACTAAACCACTACCAAAAGACTTTACATGGACTGATCCAGAGCTCCAATTGCATATGTAGCAGAGAATAGCCTTGTTGAGGCACCCGTGGAAGGGGAAGCCCTTGGTCCTGCCAAAGTTGGACCCCCAGTGCAGGGGAATGTCCAGGGAGGGAGGGCGGTAAGGGGAGTGGATGGGGGGAACACCTGTACAAGGGAGGGGGAGGGGGTGGGGGCTTATGGACAGGAAACCGGGAAAGGGAATAACATTTGAAATGTAAATAAAGAAATAAATCTAATAACAATTTTTTTGAAAAAAATATTTTTTTAAAAAAGAAAATAAAATTATAAAATAAATGAATGGAAAAGAAAACAATCATTCAGAGTAAGGTCACCTAGACTAATAATGAAATATCCCAAAGTTTTCTAAAGTGGAAATTTCTGATTTCCTTAGAAACTCAGTTCTGTCACATGATGTTTTTCTGGAAGATGTCTTTGTGAGAGGTTGTTTTGCTAAAGCAGACACGTGAGAGGCCATGTGATATTTCACTGTAGTGGACACTTGAGAGGACATGTGATGTTTAGAAAGAGTATAATCAGTACTCCACAGACAATGAATGAGGCTCTTGCATGGCTCTGCAGAGCAAGACTTTGCTGGTCTTCACTGGTTTTCACTTCATAGAAAGAAATGCGCCAAAGAACTTCTCTTGATACTCCTGCTTATTCTTGCTGCTGACTTAGGCCGATTAGCAGCACTTTGTGCTTTCTGCTGGTCTGACCTGCTGTTATTGATTTGTGTTCGTTATTTGCTATTTGAACTGGGACTATGGTATCTTGACTGATGAGTGGAATCTATCCAAAGAACTACTTCTAAACAGGTTCACAGCCCTCTTTTCCCATAACCCCTCTTTTTCTCCTACCTCTCGTTGGTAGACTAGAAGGGAGGATGAAGTATTTTTAAAGCCTAAAACAAGTTGGTATAGAAAAACCTAAGACTACAGTTTTCCTCATTTGTGGATGATAATTTTCAACAGTCAAATATGTGTCCTTGGCATTGATTGTCCAAAGAGATCAAGAAATTAGTAAACAGCCATACTGGATGGTAAGCTTTCAATGGAGTGAAAGTATAAAGGGTTAAAAGGAAATAATCAAATAAGAAAAGTTAAACTGGGCCGGAAAGATGGGAGGGAAGGATAGTAGTTGGAACATTAGGAGGGATAATTAAAACTAAATACCTTTGAAAAGGCCATATGAAAAACCACTGTGGCAGAAGCTTCCTAAAATACATATGTAGTCATATAAAAAAGTAGTTTAAATAAAGATACCCTATAAATGGTCAATAAATGCCCTACTATATTCCTGAGGTTAAGAAATAAGAATCGGATCGCTTCTCGGCCTTTTGGCTAAGATCAAGTGTAAGAAATAAGAATCGGTAACTTCTTATGGAGTTGTTGGATTCTGAGTTGCCATTACTCTTAAACATTATGTGTTATTTCCAATACTGTTAGTTACTCTCTAGACCTTGATGTTAAGATCCTATTGCTAATGGCAATACATATTTGAATCAGAGAATATGGAGGTGGGGATCAGGCTAACATTTACCTGGAAAAGTCATCCCTCTGCTGAGATTTTATTAAGCTGAAGTTTCTATAAACATTTCTAGAAGAGAAAATTCATAATTAAATCTTACCTAGTCATGAACTTCTAAAGTTATGATGAAAACTGGATTTACCAGACATACTCACTGGTGAAATACTGGCATGAACATTATGGGTGTAACCTACTACCACTTGATTGAATTTAAGGTCAAATCTATACCGTTATTGGGATCAAAAGACATATTACTGAACAGTCTATAGACCATAAGTGATAAAGCACTAGAGTTTTCTGCTAAATTGCTAATATAACTGTTATTTATTGTAATGGTTACAGATTAACCCATCTTTAAGCACTCAGGAGAGAAGGTAATTTTCCTTCAGTGTATAATAATTTATCCAGAGATCCACTATTGATCAAGTACAGAGAAGAGACTACAATTCTCTGCTCCATGTGTGATCTGCATCTCAACCCCTCCTCCAAAACCCAAGGATCATTGGGGAAGGGTGGGTGGTAAAATTTCAAATGTCAGAGGTGGCAGAATACTGCAAGGAAAGAATACTTTCAGAAACAGAAGGACAGTTGAAAATACAAACTGACAGCATTTGTGGCAGTGTAGTCACAAGACCTACAGAAACTCAAGGCGGATAAAAATTCCAGAGTAGAGAATGAAGGTGGACCCAAAGTCAAAAAACATAACCAAAAAGATCTTGCTAACTCATACATTTTGGGAATCATTTGTCTTGACAGTATGGCTTCTGTTAGGTCAAAAGCTGCAATCAAATCTTGCATAGCAAGTAATATCTGGAGAGTGCAAATTGGACGTCATTGGCTAGAACAGTAGTGAGAACAAAAGTGAAATGGTTATAGAAAGAGGCCCATGTAGGTGTAGATGGGAGAATACAGATAAATACTAAAAACATATTGTACAACATTCTCCAAGAATAATTAAAAAATAACAGACACACAAAAATATCCCTCAGTACTTTGATTTTGAACGTGTTAGAACAAATATGAACTGAGTTCTTTAAAGGAGAGGTATGACTTTTTAAAGCACTTCTGTTTGGAGCAAAAGAGCCCCAAATACCTATAAAATGATGACAAATTTATATTTGATAGATTTAGAGATGAAAGAAGAGAATAACCCTATCTACTATATCTGATGTCAATCAATGACACAATGTCATTCATTCTCATTATGTCTGCATGGTATTAGCTTTATATTACTAGCCTTTGATAACTGGGTCAATGAAAACATCAACAGAACAAAACAAACCAAAGAAAGATTAACTCCTTCCCTCCAGATCTAATCCATACTATTCATTTTACCATCAAGTTTATTGGTTATAAGGAAGGAAACTTATTTACTTAATTCCAATAGATTGGCAAGAATTTCCTAGTGACATGTTTTTAAAAGTAAGTAGTTCATTAGTTTCAATATTTGAGTTTTGTTGGGAAATAAATGTTACTAGGTGGAAATAGAGTAAATTTCTTTTTCACCATATGGTGTGATTATTTTTATCAAGTAGATAAGAGTATGCTTTTTAAAGATGAAACTTAAACCATATTTTCAAGGTTGAATTTCATGTAAAACTGACAGCCAAATGTCTTTAGCTAAATGAAGTACATGTGCCTACAGTTGACACTCATTCTAACCTCCCTTCATACCCTGATGCTGCCTTTCCATTACTCTCAGACTCAAATCCAGAAATGACCGTGTGAATTTGTGAATATTGACCTCGTCTTTGCCTGATATTTTATTTACAAAATGTTCAATGACTCCCCTGGAGCTCTGTGGTCGATTTCATCAATAATATGAATTTTAAGTAATCTCTTAATATGCATTTATATATGAATCACAAGTCACTGAGATACTTTAGTGTCTTTTACATCAATAATCGCCCCTCTTAAAAGCCTAAAATATGTTAAAGCAATTCATGTATTTAAGCATCCACAGTTATTTCTCTCCAAAATCAATCCTAATACTATCACAGACTCTGTTTTCTCTTAACTTTGAGGCTCTTTTCTATTTTGTCTCTAAAACCCTCATTTCTAATATAATTTTCACAGCATCTGTTGATAATGGATGTTTCTTGAGATTGGCAAAAACCTAACTGGATTCCCATTAGCCTGAGTGGTTCTGGTTTATTCCTGAAAGAAGTCTATTCTTTTGTTACAGTAAGCTAGATGAGAGTGCCAAGAATTTATTCACCAGCTACATGATTATACAGGTCTTCGGTATGCTAGGCGGACCCTTAAAACCTTAATGCATTCAATTATGCAGGCTTTTCGGATGACTTAAATAGAAACGTTGGAAAGTATTCTTTGGTTTCCTAGTCTCCAAATGTCATTGGTTTGCTATTGAAAATTAATTTAAATTGAAAATGAATGAAAGCTAATTCCATAATGATGCCAGACCCCAAGCCAAGGGATTTGAGTGAATAAAGTTATGACTAACTAAAAAGAGGATCGCTGTTTAAACATGAGATATTCCATCTGGACACCAAAATTGAGTTGGTTGAGCATCTAAAATGAGAACATGATTCTGCTAGGCACAGTGAGGGTGAACGCAGAGATCATTAAAATTCATTCTTTGCCCATAGACATCTTAGAATCTTTTTGTTTTAGGCCTCAAATATGGGTTCATGCATTCTAGAGATTATGTACAACAACACATTTGGGTGCAGAAATGATAGAATTAGTCAAAATGGTCTTGGAGAAACTCGTGCACTCGACTCATCATACTGCTGTCATCCTGGAGGCCAGGCACATCCTGGTGGACAATTCCCAGATGCACTAATTACTTCTCACCTCAGCTGTTTCCGTGCTTCTCCCTGCCTCATTTTCAGGGTTTTTCTCACTGCAGAAGCATGGTTTGCTTGTAAATTGAATCAACTTCCAATGTCAGTTGGTCCGTGCTGCCAGGACAGAACTAGACCTGTTCTAAGAGGTCAGAGATGTCGTATGAATAACCAAATGTTATGGAAGCTTCTGAGGTGTATTTACACAGTCTACCAGGTAATAATTGGAACTAACTAAACCCCATTATCCTTTATTCTGCTCATTACTTACTTTTATTGACATTATTCTGTTTCTTGTCATAACTTTCTTGACCATATTATTAGGGCTACCAAAATAAATTACATATAAGAAACTTTGTAGTTATTTTACAAATTTATGTCCATGAATGACACTATGTTTAGCATGCCTATACATTATATTTCTCTCAACTAATGCATAGAAATAATATGACCACTGTAACAACATGTTCTTAGGCCAGCCTGTGAGGTAGTCATCACCCATTTCATAGTTCGCGAAAGACACTTGAACATTCCTAATAGGCATTTCTTTTAAATATGAGAACCGGAAAATATTAAGTACTAGTTATGGGATAAACTCTCCCAGTGACATTTGCACTGTGAAGGTTTCCCTGAAGAAGAGAAATCCTGCTTTTAACGTTTATTAGTTTCCTATTTATTTAAGTATGTTCCACTTATGAATCAAGAGGAGAAATATTTTTTCTAAATGAAGCAACTTTATTTCCTTTTCCTCCTTCTCTATCTACCTTCCTTTTCTCTTTCCTTCCGTTCTACCATCCTCCCTTCATAAAATCAGGGTAAATGTCATGGAAAAGAAGGGAGACATTAGTGCAGAGGGGTCAAGAGAAGGTAATGGTGAGCAAATACAATAACAGTATATTATATACAGATGTGAAAATATAATACTCATTACTTAAAAATTAATATGTTGATCTAATTTTAGTTAAATAGCCTGTCCAAACTCCTTATTGTGAGCTAGTTTTTGATAAGCAAATACCTCAGAAGCAATATTACCTTCAGCCTTCATCATAAAATCAGTTCATTTCTGAAAATCAATGACAGTTGTGAAAAATTTATGTTTCAGAATGGCTGTTGTGGAAGAGCTTTCATCACTGGACAGAACAGAAAACCTACCAGGATGTGCATCAGAAACACAGTCCCAACCCAGATCAACTGAAGTGATTCTGGACCATTGCTAATTTAAGAGAAAAACTGTGTATCCAATAAACTCCCAAATTCCTTAAACACAAAACAATGGAGCAGAATGATATTGTAGCTTCAAGTCACTATAATCCATGTGTAGTTCTTTATGTAACAATGGTGACAGACTCTGCTCTTCTTGGAACTGTGCTGCCAGGAATTTGAATCCACAAGGTAAAGCAAAAGGTTCTAATGTCAATCAAACCTTAATCACAGGAAGCAGGAAAGTAAAACCAGTACATAGCAAAAGTCTTTGAATTTCTTAGACTTTCGTCTCAATCAAAGCTTTGTCTCTTCCTGACTTCCTAACCTTTGGTGACACATTTTACCTCTCATTTTTCTTCTATATGTGTTGAATGACATTAATTCTTTCACTTGCTTCCTGGGGCTGCTCTATTAAAATGACAGCAATTTAGTAGCATAAAGAGTTAGAAAGGCATTCTCCCATTGTTCTGAAAGTCAGAAATAAAAGACAAAGAAATCAACAGGAAACTACATTCTCTTTTCAGCGTCTTTAAGAGTCCTTCCTTAACTGTGCTGCATTTCATTCTTCTTTCCCTTTCAAATTCTTCAAATTCTGCCTGTTTCTCCTATTCATGCCCTTCTTTTCCCATTGAATCTGCCTCATTTTTCTCTTAAAGTGTCACTTACCCTTGCATTAAAATTCATATGCATAGTTAATATGACTCCTTCAATTTGATATCATGAATTGAAATCATTAAAAATACAAATTCCATGACAAGCAACATTGGTATTATATAATACATATAATATAATGGCATTATAATCAGCTTCCAAGGATCACAATCAAGGAATATATTAGTTACAGTACTATTTAACCTACTATAAGACTCTAGTACATATAAAAATATTCAATTAGAAATAAAATATTCTAGTTGTCTTTCCGGTGCTCTGAAAGATGACATGAATAACAGCAACTCAGAGGAAAGTTTTATTTATTTGCCAAAATATTGATAGTGTATCATAGAAGAAAGACAACAAGAACTCAAGGAAAAAAATCAAGAGGTAGAAATTAAAGAACATTCTATGAAGTAAATTCGCTTTCTGACTTGGTCCATTGGCTTCCTTGCACAGCCCAGTCCCACCTGCCCAAAGCATGGCATTACCCATAATCCCAATGCTTTTAGGATTGTTACTGTTGTAAACTTTATGAATGTTGTCTTCTACATAAATTCGTAATCAAGACAGTACCCCACAGACATGCATACAGGACAATCTGATGATGACATTTCTCATGATTATATCATGAGAATGCTTCCAAGTCAGTGCATTGCATCTCAAGAGGGGAGTGAATAACTACACGCATGTAGATTTGCTTGTATGTGTATATGTGCACAGTACTTGTGTTCGATCCAGGAAACACCCAGTTGTTCTTTATTAAGCAGACAATTATGTTAGCTGAATACAGATACTTTACAATTTTGTTCATTATTAAGCAGTAGTCCAAAAAGAACACTTTCCAAGTAAAGTCGCTTCTATTTCCACTTACATTTAAAATATGTCACCTGAAAGAGTCTTATTCTTAAAATATGCTGAAGAACACACACCAACCTCACTAACATTGTGTTCTGCATTATGAGTGGATAGACTCGATTTTGTTATGGTCACATTCTAAGAAAAATATATTCCTGTGTTTGCCCAAGAAGTTTATAGTTTTCAATACTTTTGCCTTTCAAACAAATACATGGAATGTGCACATTGGCATTTGTTTTCATAGCATTTGTAAGAAAAATAATCTTATGATTGATATATATTAGTTCAGTCAGATATCTACAGTTGCAAGTGAAATAGTGTAGAAATCGCACAATTCAGAACCAAACCATAACTTACTGCTTATTGCTATGTTATCACTTGACAGGATCTGTGCTCGCCGAGGATAAGTGTTCCTAGTCACAACTCGCAGCGCTCTTTACACACTGGGTTCTACTGGGGGATCGGTTGAGATGGGCAGATCTGAACTATGAGTGAATAGCACTTTCTGGGCTTCGTCCTCAACCATGTAAAAGAGAGAAACCTAGACGAGCATGGATAGTCACTACCTTCTGCTTCCTGGTGGTAAATTGAATGGCGTGAGCTGCCTCAAACTCTTGCTGCTTTGACATCCCTGCCTTCAGTTATGAGCTGAAAGAAGTGTTTTTCCCTGCAGTTGCTTTGGCCAGGAATATTTTATTAGAACGATTGGAAAAGAGATCCAGATAGATAATAAACAGTAAAAAAAAATAAAACCATTAAAAATATCAGCTACAGACACAGGCATGAAGATAATAAAGACAGTTACCTAGAGGTTATTTTATTGATACCCTGCGCTTTCAGGATTGTCATTGTTTGATATAAACTTTATGAATGTTTGAATATTAACTTACAGCTGAGAATTTTCCTTTTCTTTAATTTTATTGTGAGGATCTGTTATTTCTCACTCTGAAAAAGCAAAATGCATTAATCACAACACACAGTCTTAACTAATTTTCATTTGACATACGAAAAACGTGAACTGGTATCTTAAATCAGCATATTTCTTATAGTTCATTTTAATTCACTTCTTTCACCTTGATGTACACTCATGTTTTATTTGAGATATTACTGCTATCATTTTTAAATAGCCAGAATTGTCAGAGTTGGTGGTTGGTTTTACCAAACAAATTCAAATAGTTTCTTGAAAAGTTTTTTGTCATTTAGGGATTTTATTTACTAAATCATAGTAAATGTAATTTAAATATATCACAGAAGCTAAAAATAATCTTATAAATCATAAAGAATCCTAATATACTGGGAAAAATAAATCAGGTAACTAAAGAAAGAAACAACTTACTTTGTTTTACAAATTAATCTTTTAAATACATCTTAATCGAGTTTAATTTCAACAATAGAAAACTGGTCGTGTTCAAAGGAGTAGGAGATGGGAAGTTTCTCCATCCAGCACTGAGAGTTGTAAAGAAAACTAAGGTAAATCTCTATGTTCAAACAAGCATTGTCTTCCTGAGGAGAGCTGCTGGTGCCTGAAGGGGTGTGCTGTGTAATGTGCTTAGCTTAGCTGTCTAAACAGACACTCCCAGTCCTTTTTCTAGCAAGGATTCTTATCCTTTGCAGCAAGAGCTGGATAAAGTTCTTCGTGTCACTGTCCAACTTTTACCTATGAAATATAAGACATTTTTACCGTGGATGAATGATCTAATGTCTGGATTGGTCAATCATTTTTCTCTGTAAAACGCCATTCCATCTTCACATTTTATTTTTACTTTAATCCTGCAGTGCATTGAAGTCTTAACAGAGAATAGGATGCTGAGTTCCAAGTCTTTTCAAAGAGAAATTAGATAGGGGTCCCCACAGTTGTTAGCAGGCCTGCTGGTTCTTTTCGAACAAATACGACTCCGTTTGAGTAATTTCAAATGGTGTTGATAATGGTGTGAGAAATGCTGTTTGACATACAGGAAATTAAAAAAAAACCCACATCATCCCCTCTCCTTTCTCTCCCCAGCTGATTTACTCACATTTCTTCCATTAAAGTAATATTGAATACATTATTTGGTCCTCCTGAATTTGTAGCCTATCACCTCTGAGCAAGGTATGTATGAAAAGAATCTATTAGTAATCTGATTTAGGTGGTCATCTTATTAAAATCTCAGGAGTCATGCAAGATATAGATACATTTATTTTTTAAATATAATTCCCTGAACATGAAAAAGAAGATGTCTAATTGCCAGATGCTAATGAGAACAGGTTTGCAGCATGTGGCTGCATTCTAAGTTTTTTATCCCCCCCCCCCCCGCTCTACTATCATATCCTATCTAGCTTTTTATTGATCTAATAAAACTATCCTTCCTAAAATTTATGTGAAATATCATATGATTTCTTGTTAGTGTTTCAGACAGACTGTTTTTGGATCCTGACTTGGTAAGTAGAGGAGAGAGGAGGCTAAAGAGGGCCGATTAGCACATTTACTTTCTTTCTCTCACCTTAGTATCTTAAATCTGTAATGATAGACTTGCTACAGAGAAGAGAAAATTTCAGGAGGAAAATATTTCAGTGTTAAGATGAAAGCATAGATAACTAGTAGAAAATGGAATGTACTGTGGAGAAAATTTTCTGACATGTGGATACAGTTTTAAATTTAGAAATAAAGAAGCCATCACAAAGCAACACATCAACAAAAAGCTATAAAAAGTTGACTTCAAAAAGGGCTGCCAAAAGTATTTCCAGCAAATGTGACAAACTGACAAAGTCTTTATTAATATAGAAAAGTTATATAAATCAATAAGAAAATACCCAGATTTCAAGAAGTAAAAACACCCAGAAAAGCAGGCCTGAGCAGATACTTTGCAAAGGAGAAAAACTAAAATCTTCTCATTTATTCAGAAAAAAAAACATTTCTATCTTGATTAAAAAGCAAGTCGTGCTTATTAAGAAAATTATAATCTATCTCTAACTGATAAACATTTTATCCATATTTGTGGATTTTAAATGCTACCTATGTTTTATTAAATGTTTTCTATGCTACACATATGGAAAAGCTACTTGTACAACTGTCAAGTGATGTTGACAATTAATAGAAATTAAAGTTGTATTTCCTAGGGCAGTGTTACAAAAGGTTAAACATGAACATGAAATTCTATACTTGAGTACAATTTAGTATCATGGGCACTACAATTAACAAGTCATGGATTGATTGTAGAAAAATAACAAAAAACCTGATATTTAATATGCTTTTTTGTTTTTTTACCAAACCATACATTGAATACTATGTGCTATGAAGGAAACATGGCTTGGAATATACTTTAAAGGCTGAAAGTACAGTTCAAAGGTTAGAAGTTCTGGCTGTGTTTGCAGAGCATGGGGTGTGGTTCCCAGACTGCTGGCTGCTAACTCCAGCTTCAGGACGTACGACTCACTTTTCTGACCTTGTGAACACTCTACTCATATACAACCTAGACATACGCAGACACACATACATAAATATAAATCATTTAAAAAACATTTGAATGCTATAAATTTCAAAACCATTGCTATTTTACAAGTGAGTACTTTTCATTTTGGTATCTTTTACAGTTCTCTCTCTTATGCACGCTTGCCTTCCCATCTCTTTGTTGCACATGTATGGATTTGTGTAGTTGGCACCAAATCTTGTAATTTCTAATTGTTGACTGTCTTTCATAAATCATGAGCCATCATAAGGACTACTTTCTCATTATTCATTCAGTCTATATGCAGAATCTGAAAACTGATTCTGTCAGTTTTCTTTATCCACGTGCTTCATTCATGGTCCATTTATTGTGAATTCTCAATGACATAGGCCCATCTAACATTGATGCCTTCATAGAGCCCTGTCTTTTAATTCTAGATTAAAAACCAGACAACACTCCCCATGGTCCTTGCTTGTATTTATCTTTGCTGCAGTTATTTTTTTTCCTTCCTTAGTTAAAGCTTAGGTACTAAGGGGTTTCATTGCTTCAAAATAGATAAAGGCGCTCCAAATAGGAGTATAGTGTGGCAGTTTGTTCAACAGGCAGGTTTCCATCGTAAGGAGCCAGCATTGGTGTCCAGTTCCTCCATAACGGCCATACGGTTGGTTCTCCAAAGTGGTTTAGGCCAAGCTGAGAGAAGTGCTCATGGAGCAATGTGTTCATGTATTACAATGGAATTCTACCTCAGACACGAATGACATTTTTTCGCACTTTCAGTTCTTCCTTATGTATAGGTTTTAGATATTTGAAGTTCAACCATGGAAGGATTCCTTCTAATGCCCCCAAATATAAAAAATGCTGGAAATTTTATGATCTCTGGAATTATTGCACAGTTACTTGAGGACTTGTTATCAAGCCCTATAGTCAGCGATGTTATCTGATCAAGAAGCATCATACTAGAGACTATTTTACACAATGTTACAGCTTTCAGCCATTGGTTGGTTGGTTGTATGGTCTGACTCCGGAGCTACAGGACTGTAGCTTGCAATTCTGCTATGTGGATATCTCTGTGTTATCATTGTTTAGAAGAAGTAAATATCTTTTACAACTCAAGAAATACTGGAGATTTGAATCTTCTTCTGAATTAACGTTTACATTTCTCATTCGTATCTCATGAGCCCAGCCATGAGTATTTCACTTTCAGTATGCTAACATTGCCATAGTAGTCTAATCTGAGTTATGAAGCAAGAAACTCTGGGAGTAACTACAATTAAACTTATTGTCAATTTGTTTCTGCGCTGAGTGTATAGAGTAGTGGTTCTCTACCTGTGGGTCACAAACCCTTTGGAGTTGACTATTAGATATCATGTATATCAAATCTGTATATTATCATTCAAAACAGTAGCAGAATTATAGTCATGAAGTAGCAAAAAATAATTGTATCTGTGGGACTCACAGCAATATAAGGAACTGTGTTCCCAGCATCAGCAAGGATGAAAAACACTGTTCTAAAGGAAGGGACTTCCTTTGTTAAGATATTGTTAAGGATTCTGTCATCCCCCTCCAGCCTTTCTTTATTTCAGCCTCTCCCTCTCCCTCTCCCTCTCACCATGCCCATCCCCCTCCTCCTGCCTCCCTCCGTATTAATCTCAGTTTTCTAGAGTCACAGAACTTCCGGAATGCCTCTCTATATTGAGGAAGTATATTGTGATGACTTAAAGTCTGTAGTCCAACTAACCCAACGATGGTCAGCTGTGAATGGGAGGTTTCCAAATCTAGTAGTTGCTCGGTCCCATGAAGTTAGTTGTTTCAGCTGGGCTATAGAAGTTGGTTCCAACAGATGGGCTGGCAAGTAAATGCAAGCAGGTGAAGAAGAGTGAGTCTTCCTTCTTCCGATGTCCTTATGTAGGTCTCTAGCAGAAGGTGTGGCCCAGATTAAACAGGTGTACCACCATGACTAGATCTGGGACTTACTTTGTCCGAGGTTGACTTTGAACACAGAAATCTCTGCCTGAGTCTTCTGAGATTAAAGGTGTGCACTGCCTTCCCTGAACCTAAGCTTTTCATGGCCACTATGCCTCAAGATATCCATGACAAGATCCAGGTCAGAAACTTGTGTCTTCCAGACTCAAGATCTGGATCATAGGGAGCCCTCCAATGGACAGGATTGTAGTTCATTCCAGATATAGTCAAGTTGACAAACACGGATAGCCCCCTCTCTCTCTTTCTCTCTGTCTCTCTCTGTCTCTGTCTCTGTCTCTCTCTGTCTCTCTCTCTGCCTCTCTCTCTCTCTCTGCTAATGATGCATACAAGGGTATGGATGTATGTGTCTTTGGACATGTATTTGGATACTAGAGCAGTGTGTCAGGTGTCTTACAGCATCATTTTCACCCCTATTAATTTGAGACTTGTTTTCACAGTGAAGCAGTAACTCACCATTTTGAACACTCTATCTGGTCCTGGAGTTCTCTTGATCTACCTGCCTCCTTCTCCCCATGCTGGGGTTTCAGATATGTATAGACTTGTTCAACTTTTTATATGGGTGCTGGGTATTTGAACTCAGGTCCTTATGCTTGTAGAGCAAGTACTCAAACCTTCTGAGCTATCACCCCAGAGCCTTGGGGTTTCAATTAGCTTTTAAATATTTATTACTTTATGTATTCATGATTTTTTTCTGCCTGTGTGTGTTTGTGTAGCATGTGCATACAGTGCCCATAGAGACGGTAAGAGGGCAGCAGAACTAGACTAGCCTGTGAGCATAATGTGGGTGCTAGAAAGGGAACGTTTGCCTTTAATTGCCAACTTGCCTTTGTTCTTTATCACCAACTTTCATGTACTATAGATAATGTACAGGAAAAGGTATATAATTGTTTTATATTTATTACTAGAAAAGTTCTACAACCTCTCAAATGACTAATATATTGTGTGTGAACATTTTCTTCTTGGAATATTCTATTTTGTGACAATTTTCCTACTTTGTATTCCTTATATATGTTGGATGTCGACAAAAAGTACTTTAGTCTGTCTCTGTTGCTAGCTAGCTAGCATGTAATATAGCCCAGATATGCAAAAAAACAAATAAAAACAAAAATAAAAGAACAACGAAAATCTTTTAAAAATAAAATAAAAGGCAAAAGAGAAAAAAAAACAGATTCAACATCAGGAAAGATTCACAAATGTTATATAAATGCAATAAAATATATGAAAAAAATCGGTAACCACTAAATAAATGGGAACCTAAAGCACAATGACATACTATGTCACCATCGGAAGGATAATCTTTAAAATACTCAGTAAGTGGTGGGAGTAAATTACATATTGCTCATGGCAACTTAGAATGATATCATTATTATAGAAAACTTTTAGGCAATTTGTCAATAAAAAGAAGTTAGAATTAAAGACAGAGTTGCACTTCCGGTTTCTGGCTGTGCCCAGAACTGAACTCAATTGATCCCACAGCTCCCTGTACCCAAATCCCATGGCAGAGCTGAACTGCCAGAAGTACAGACAATGCTGAGACTGCAGAACAGACAACCACTTCTGCACACTTCTGCCCACATTCCCGGCCCATGCACAAACTGCATAGTGCCTCTGGATACAGGAATCTAGGAGCAGTCAGCAGCACGAACATACTGGTTTAACTGAACTGAAGCCAACTGGTCACATAGCTTCCTGCACCCAAATCCCATGGAAGAGAGAGCTGTATCCTCAGAAGTGCGGACACTCCTGAGAACTCAGAGGAGACAACAACTTTCTGCCCACATTCCTGACCCAAGAGAAATCACCTAGTGCCATCTGTGCCTCCTGGGCACAGGGACATAGGAGCAGTCAGGGGTAAGACCCTTCCAGTTTCTGCCTGCGCTGAGAGCTGAAAGCCAGTAGCCAGGAGCACCTACATAACTGAGAGTAGAGCTCTCTGTTTCAAGATCCAGTTGAAAGAAAAACATGTCTAGAGGAGTGCTGACAAACAAGCCTACAGGAGGGTCAAGCCACTGTCAGAGACAGCAAAACAACGAACACCTGAGACAACCTGATAGTGAGAGGTAAGCAAAGCGACCTAGGCAACAGAAACCAAGATGACTTGGCATCACCAGAGACCAGTTCTTCCACCAAAGCAAATGCTGGATATCCAAACACATGGGAAAAGTAAGATTTAGACTTAAAATCAAATTTTATGATGATGATGGAGAACTTTAAGAAGGATAGCAATAACTCCCTTAAAGAGATACAGGACAAGACAAGTAGAAGCCCTTACAAAGGAAACACAAAAATCTTTAAAGAATTACAGGAAAAGACAACCAAACAGGTGAAGGAATTGAACAAAGCTATCCAGGATGTAAAAATGGAAATAAAAACAAAGAAAACACAAAGGAGATAGAAAACCTAGGGGAGATATTAGGAGTCATAGACATAAACATCACCAATAGAATACAAGAGATAGAAGAGAGAATCTGAGGGACAGAAAAATACCATAAAGAACATCAACACCACCATCAAAGATAATAATAAAAGGCAAAAAGCTCTTAGCCCAAAATATCCAGGAAACCCTGGACACAATGAAAAGATCAAGCCTAAGAATAATAGGTATAGAAGAGAGTGAAGACTCCCAACTTAAAGGACCAGTAAATATCTTCAACAAATCATAGAAGAAAACTTCCCTAACCTAAAGAGATGCCCATAAACATACAAGAAGCCACATCGACTGGACCATAAAAAAATTCCTACTGTTACATAATAGTCAAAACACCCAATGCACAAAACAAAGAAAGAATATTAGAAGGAGTAAGGGGAAAAGGTCAAGTAAAATATAAAGGCAGACCTATCAGAATTACACCAGACTATGAAAGCCAGATGATCCTGGACAGATGACATATACGCCCTAAGAGAACACAAATGCCAGCCCAGGTTATTGTATCCAGAAAAACTCTCAATTAACATACATTCCATGACAAAAACAAATTTACACCATATCTTTCTACAAATCAAGTCCTACAAAGGGTAATAAATAGAAAACTTCAACACAAGCAGGGAAACTACACCCTAGAAAAAGCAAGAAAGTAATCTCCTCACAAGGAAACCAAAAGAAGAGAGACACACAAACATAATTCCACCTGTAAAAATGAAAATATCAGGAAGCAGCAATCACTATACCTTTTAGTATCTATGGACTCAATTCCCCAATAAAAAGATAGACTAACAGACTGGATACATAAAGTGAACCCAGCATTTTGCTGCATATAGGAAACACACCTCAGTGACAAAGACAGACACTACCTCAAAGCAAAACACTTGAAAACAACTTTCCAAACAAATAGTCCAAAGAAACACACTGGAGTAGCAATTCTAATATCGAATACAATTGACTTTCAACCTAAAATCATCAAAAAAGATAAGGAAGAACATTCCATATTCATTAAAGAAAAAAATCCACCAAGATGAACTCTCAATCCTAAGTATCTATGCTCCAAATTCAAGAGCACCTACATTCATCAAAGAAACCTTACTAAAACTCAAAGCACACATTGTACCTCACAGGATAATAGTAGGAGTTTTCAACACCCCACTCTCATCAATGGGCAGATGATGGAAATTAAACAGAGACATAGAGAAACTAACAGAAGTTATGAACCAAATGGACTTAACAGAGATTTATAGAGCATTTCATCCTAAAGCAAAAGAATATACCTTCTTCTCAGCACCTCATGGTACCTTCTACAAAACCGACCATATAATCGATCACAAAACAGGCCATAGCAGATACAGGAAGATAGAAATACTCCCATGCATCTTATCAGATCACCACGGACTAAGGCTGGTCCTCAATAACAAAAAATGACAGAAAGTCCATCTATACAAGGGAGTTGAACAATGCTCTACTCAATGATATCTTGGTGAAGGAAGAAATAAAGAAATTAAAGACTTTTTACAATTTAATGAAAACGAAGGCACATCATACCCAAACTTATGGGACTCTGTGAAAGCAGTGCTAAGAGGAAACTCATAGCTCTGAGTGCCTCCAAAAAGAAACTGGAGAGAGCAGATATTAGCAGCTTGACAGCATACCTGAAAGCTCTAGAACAAAAAGAAGCAAATACACCCAAGAGGAGTAGAAGGCAGGAAATAATCAAACTCAGGGCTGATTCAACCAAGTGTAACAAAAAGGACTATACAAAGAATCAACAAAACCAGGAGCTGGTTGTTTGAATAAACCAACAAGATGGAAAAGCCCTTAGCCAGATTTACCAGAGGGCACAGAGAGTGTATCCAAATTAAGAAAATCAGAAATGAAAAGGGTGACATAACAACAGAATCTGAGGAAATTAAAAAAATCATCAGATGCTCCTACAAAAGTCTACATTCAACAAAACTAGAAAATCTGGATGAAATGAACAACTTCAACACTACTTCACAAAAAATAAATAATTCTGGAAAGATCAGGAATTCAAGGCTGATACCTAAACATGGTAAAAGCCATATACAGCAAACCAGTAGCTAACATTAAACTAAATGGAGAAAAACTTGAAACAATCCCACTGAAATCAGGGACTAGACAAGGTTGCCCACTCTCTCCCTACTTATTCAATATAGTACTCGATGTCATAGCCAGAGAAATCAGACAACAAAAGGAGGTGCAAGGGATACAAAGTAGAAAGAAAGAAGTCAAAATATCTGCAGATGATATAATAGTATACTTAAGTGACCACAAAAGTTCCACCAGAGAACTACTAAGCCTGATAACCTAAGCAAAGTGGCTGGATATAAAATTAACTCAAACAAATCAGTAGCCTTCCTCTACTCAAAGGATAAACATGCTGAGAAAGAAATTAGGGAAATGACACCCTTCATAATAGTCCCAAATAATATAAAATACCTCGGTGTGACTCTAACCAAGCAAGTGAAAGATCAGTATGACAAGAACTTCAAGTCTCTGAAGAAAGAAATTGAAGATCTCAGAAGATGGAAAGACCTCCCATGCTCATGGATTGGCAGGATTAATATAGTGAAAATGGCCATTTTGCCAAAAGCCATCTACAGATTCAGTTCAATCCCCTCAAAATTCCAAGTCAATTCTTCATAGAGTTAGAAAGAGCAATTTGAAAATTCATTTGGAATAACAAAATACCCAGGATAGTAAAAACTATACCTAACAATCAAAGAACCATCCCTGACCTAAAGCAGTATTACAGAGCAATGGTGATAAAAACTGTATGGTATTGGTACAGAGACAGCCAGGTAGATCTGTGGAATAGACTTGAAGACCCAGAAATGAACCAATACACCTATGGTCACTTGATCTTTGACAAAGGAGTTAAAACTATGCAAATGAAAAAAAGATAGCATTTTCAACAAAGGGTCCTGGTTCAACTGGAGGTCAAAATGTAGAAGAATGCAAATCAATCTATTCTTATTGCCCTGTACAAAGTTTAAGTCCATGTGGATCAAGGACTTCCACATCAAACCAAATACACTCAAACTAATAGAAGAAAAAGTAGGGAAGAGTCTCGAACACATGGGTACTGAAAAAAGTTCCCTGAACAAAACACCAATGGTTTATGCTCTAAGATCAAGAATTGACAAATGAGACCTCATAAAACTGCAAAGCTCTGTAAGGCAAAGGACACTGTGGTTAGGACAAAACGGCAACCAACAGATTGGAAAAAGATCTTTACCAATCCTACAACTGATAGAGGGCTAATACCCAAAATATACAAAGAACTCAAGATGTCAGACTGAAGAGAGACAAATAACACTATTAAAAAATGGGGTACAGAGCTAAACAAAGAATCCTCATCTGAGGAATATATCTAAAGAAATGTTCAACAACCTTAGTCATCAGAGAAATGCAAATCAAAACAACCCTGGAATTCCACCTCACACCATTCAGGAGATTACAGATGCTGGCCAGGATGTGGAGAAAGAGGAACACTCCTCCATTGTTGGTGGGATTGCAGACTGTTACAACCATTCTGGAAATCAGTCTGGAGGTTCCTCAGAAAGTAGGACATTCCACTACCTGAGCATCCAGCTATACCTCTCATGGACATATAACCAAATGATGCTCTAACATACAACAAGGCACATGCTCTACGATGTTCATAGCAACCTTATTTATAGTACCAAAACCTTGAGGGAACCCAAATGTCCTTCAACAGAAGAATTGATATAGAAAATGTGGTACATCTGCACAATAAATATTACTCAGCTATCAAATCAATGACTTCATGAAATTCATAGGCAAATGGATGGAACTAGAGAATATCATCCTAAATGAGGTAACCCACTCACAGAAAAACACACTTGGTATGCACTCATTGATAAGTGGATATTAGCCCAAAAGCTCAAATTACCCAAGGTACAATTCACAGATCACATGAAGCTCAAGAGAAGGACGACCAAAGTGTGGATGTTTCACTCCTTCTTAATAGGGGGAAGAAGCGGATCCCGGCCCGCAGCAGCTCTCTGCTCCCAGACCCCGTGGGAAAAAGACCTCACCGCCTGGTCAGGTGGGCACTCCTGAGGCTGCAGAACGGAAGAGACCACCAACACTGCCCACCCCTGCCCACATCCCTGGCCCAAGAGGAAACTGTATGAGGCCTCTGGGCTCCCATGGGGGAGGGCCCAGGAGCAGCAGGACCCCTGCCTGAGACACCACCAGAACCTGAAGGAAACAGACCAGATAAACAGTTCTCTGCACCCAAATCCCGTGGGAGGGAGAGCTAAACCTTCAGAGAGGCAGACAAGCCTGGGAAACCAGAAGAGACTGTTCTCTGTACATACATCTCAGACGCCAGAGGAAACCACCAAAGGCCATCTGGAACCCTGGTGCACTAAAGCTCCCGGAAGGGGCTGCACAGGTCTTCCTGGTTGCTGCCACTGCAGAGAGCCCATGGGCAGCACCCCACGAGCGAACTTGAGCCTCGGGACCACAGGTAAAACCAACTTTTCTGCTGCAAGAAAGCTGCCTGGTGAACTCAAGACACAGGCCCACAGGAACAGCTGAAAACCTGTAGAGAGGAAAAACTACACGCCCGAAAGCAGAACACTCTGTCCGCATAACTGACTGAAAGAGAGGAAAACAGGTCTACAGCACTCCTGACACACAGGCTTATAGGACAGTCTAGCCACTGTCAGAAATAGCAGAACAAAGAAACACTAGAGATAATCTGATGGCGAGAGCCAAGCACAGGAACCCAAGTAACAGAAACCAAGACTACATGGCATCATCGGAGCCGAATTCTCCCACCAAAACAAACATGGAATATCCAAACACACCAGAAAAGCAAGATCTAGTTTCAAAATCATATTTGATCATGATGCTGGAGGACTTCAAGAAAGACGTGAAGAACTCCCTTCGGGAAACACAGGAAAACATTAATAAACAAGTAGAAGCCTACAGAGAGGAATCGCAAAAATCCGTGAAAGAATCGCAAAAATCCCTGAAAGAATTCCAGGAAAACACAATCAAACAGTTGAAGGAATAAAAATGGAAATAGAAGCAATCAAGAAAGAACACATGGAAACAACCTTGGATATAGAACACCAAAGAAGAGACAAGGAGCTGTAGATACAAGCTTCACCAACAGAATACAAGAGATGGAAGAGAGAATCTCAGGAGCAGAAGATTCCATAGATATCATTGACTCAACTGTCAAAGATAATGTAAAGCGGAAAAAGCTACTGGTCCAAAACATACAGGAAATCCAGGACTCAATGAGAAGATCAAACCTAAGGATAATAGGTATAGAAGAGAGTGAAGACTCCCAGCTCAAAGGACCAGTAAATATCTTCAACAAAATCATAGAAGAAAACTTCCCTAACCTAAAAAAAGAGATACCCATAGGCATACAAGAAGCCTACAGAACTCCAAATAGATTGGGCCAGAAAAGAAACACCTCCCGTCACATAATAGTCAAAACACCAAACGCAAAAATAAAGAAAGAATATTAAAAGCAGTAAGGGAAAAAGGTCAAGTAACATATACAGGCAGACCTATCAGAATCACACCAGACTTCTCGCCAGAAACTATGAAGGCCAGAAGATCCTGGACTGATGTCATACAGACCCTAAGAGAACACAAATGCCAGCCCAGGTTACTGTATCCTGCAAAACTCTCAATTAACATAGATGGAGAAACCAAGATATTCCATGACAAAACCAAATTTACACAATATCTTTCTACAAATCCAGCACTACAAAGGATAAAAAATGGTAAAGCCCAACATAAGGAGGCAAGCTATACCCTAGAAGAAGCAAGAAACTAATCGTCTTGGCAACAAAACAAAGAGAATGAAAGCACACAAACATAACCTCACATCCAAATGTGAATATAACGGGAAGCAATAATCACTATTCCTTAATATCTCTCAACATCAATGGCCTCAACTCCCCAATAAAAAGACATAGATTAACACACTGGATACGCAACGAGGACTCTGCATTCTGCTGCCTACAGGAAACACACCTCAGAGACAAAGACAGACATTACCTCAGAGTGAAAGGCTGGAAAACAATTTTCCAAGCAAATGGTCAGAAGAAGCAAGCTGGAGTAGCCATTCTAATATCAAATAAAATCAATTTTCAATTAAAAGTCATCAAAAAAGATAAGGAAGGACACTTCATATTCATCAAAGGAAAAATCCACCAAGATGAACTCTCAATCCTAAATATCTATGCCCCAAATACAAGGGCACCTACATATGTAAAAGAAACCTTACTAAAGCTCAAAACACACATTGCACCTCACACAATAATAGTGGGAGATTTCAACACCCCACTCTCATCAATGGACAGATCATGGAAACAGAAATTAAACAGAGATGTAGACAGACTAAGAGAAGTCATGAGCCAAATGGACTTAACGGATATTTATAGAACATTCTATCCTAAAGCAAAAGGATATACCTTTTTCTCAGCTCCTCATGGTACTTTCTCCAAAATTGACCATATAATTGGTCAAAAAACGGGCCTCAACAGGTACAGAAAGATAGAAATACTCCCATGCGTGCTATCGGACCACCACGGCCTAAAACTGGTCTTCAATAACTATCAAGGAAGAATGCCCACATATACTTGGAAATTGAACAATGCTCTACTCAATGATAACCTGGTCAAGGAAGAAATAAAGAAAGAAATTAAAAACTTTTTAGAATTTAATGAAAATGAAGGTACAACATACCCAAACTTATGGGACACAATGAAAGCTGTTCTAAGAGGAAAACTCATAGCGCTGTGTGCCTGCAGAAAGAAACAGGAAAGAGCATATGTCAGCAGCTTGACAGCACACCTAAAAGCTCTAGAACAAAAAGAAGCAAATACACCCAGGAGGAGTAGAAGGCAGGAAATAATCAAACTCAGAGCTGAAATCAACCAAGTAGAAACAAAAAGGACCATAGAAAGAATCAACAGAACCAAAAGTTGGTTCTTTGAGAAAATCAACAAGATAGATAAACCCTTAGCCAGACTAACCAGAGGACACAGAGAATGTGTCCAAATTAACAAAATCAGAAATGAAAAGGGAGACATAACAACAGATTCAGAGGAAATTCAAAAAATCATCAGATCTTACTATAAAAACCTATATTCAACAAAACTTGAAAATCTTCAGGAAATGGACAATTTCCTAGACAGATACCAGGTACTGAAGTTAAATCAGGAACAGATAAACCAGTTAAACAACCCCATAACTCCTAAGGAAATAGAAGCAATCATTAAAGGTCTCCCAACCAAAAAGAGCCCAGGTCCAGACAGGTTTAGTGCAGAATTCTACCAAACCTTCAGAGAAGACCTCGTACCAATATTATCCAAACTATTCCACAAAACTGAAACAGATGGATCACTACCGAATTCCTTCTATGAAGCCACATTTACTCTTATACCTAAACCACACAAAGACCCAACAAAGAAAGAGAACTTCAGACCAATTTCCCTTATGAATATCGATGCAAAAATACTCAATGAAATTCTGGCAAACCGAATCCAAGAGCACATCAAAACAATCATCCACCATGATCAAATAGGCTTCATCCCAGGCATGCAGGGATGGTTTAATATAAGGAAAACCATCAACGTAATCCATTATATAAACAAACTGAAAGAACAAAACCACATGATCATTTCATTAGACGCCTAGAAAGCATTTGACAAAATTCAACACCCCTTCATGATAAAAGTCCTGGAAAGAATAGGAATTCAAGGCCCATACCTGAACATAGTAAAAGCCATATACAGCAAACCAGTTGCTAACATTAAACTAAATGGAGAGAAACTTGAAGCAATCCCACTAAAATCAGGGACTAGACAAGGCTGCCCACTCTCTCCCTACTTATTCAATATAGTTCTTGAAGTTCTAGCCAGAGCAATCAGACAACAAAAGGAGGTCAAGGGGATACAGATCGGAAAAGAAGAAGTCAAAATATCACTATTTGCAGATGATATGATAGTATATTTAAGTGATCCCAAAAGTTCCACCAGAGAACTACTAAAGCTGATAAACAACTTCAGCAAAGTGGCTGGGTATAAAATTAACTCAAATAAATCAGTTGCCTTCCTCTATACAAAAGAGAAACAAGCCGAGAAAGAAATTAGGGAAACGACACCCTTCATAATAGACCCAAATAATATAAAGTACCTCGGTGTGACTTTAACAAAGCAAGTAACAGATCTGTACAATAAGAACTTCAAGACACTGAAGAAGGAAATTGAAGAAGACCTCAGAAGATGGAAAGATCTCCCATGCTCATGGATTGGCAGGATTAATATAGTAAAAATGGCCATTTTACCAAAAGCAATCTACAGATTCAATGCAATCCCCATCAAAATACCAATCCAATTCTTCAAAGAGTTAGACAGAACAATTTGCAAATTCATCTGGAATAACAAAAAACCCAGGATAGCTAAAGCTATTGTCAACAATAAAAGGACTTCAGGGGGAATCACTATCCCTGAACTCAAGCAGTATTACAGAGCAATAGTGATAAAAACTGCATGGTATTGGTACAGAGCCAGACAGATAGACCAATGGAATAGAATTGAAGACCCAGAAATGAACCCAGACACCTATGGTCACTTGATTTTTGACAAAGGAGCCAAAACCATCAAATGGAAAAAAGATAGCATTTTCAGCAAATGGTGCTGGTTCAACTGGAGGTCAACATGTAGAAGAATGCAGATTGATCCATGCTTATCACCCTATACAAAGCTTAAGTCCAAGTGGATCCAAGGACCTCCACATCAAACCAGACACACTCAAACTAATAGAAGAAAAACTAGGGAAGCATCTGGAACACATGGGCACTGGAAAAAATTTCCTAAACAAAACACCAATGGCTTACGCTCTAAGATCAAGAATCGACAAATGGGATCTCATAAAACTGCAAAGCTTCTGTATGGCAAAGGACACTGTGGTTAGGACAAAACGGCAACAAACAGATTGGGAAAAGACCTTTACCAATCCTACAACAGATAGAGGCCTTATATCCAAAACATACAAAGAACTCAAGAAGTTAGACCACAGGGAAACAAGTATCCCTATTAAAAAATGGGGTTCAGAGCTAAACAAAGAATTCACAGCTGAGGAATGCCGAATGGCTGAGCAACACCTAAAGAAATGTTCAACATCTTTAGTCATAAGGGAAATGCAAATCAAAACAACCCTGAGATTTCACCTCACACCAGTAAGAATGGCTAAGATCAAAAACTCAGGGGACAACAGATGCTGGCGAGGATGTGGAGAAAGAGGAACACTCCTCCATTGTTGGTGGGATTGCAAACTGGTACAACCATTCTGGAAATCAGTCTGGAGGATCCTCAGAAAATTGGACATTGAACTGCCTGAGGATCCAGCTATACCTCTCTTGGGCATATACCCAAAGATGCCCCAACATATAAAAAAGACACGTGCTCCACTATGTTCATTGCAGCCTTATTTATAATAGCCAGAAGCTGGAACGAACCCAGATGCCCTTCAACAGAAGAATGGATACAGAAAATGTGGTACATCTACACAATGGAATATTACTCAGCTATCAAAAACAACGGCTTTATGAAATTCGTAGGCAAATGGTTGGAACTGTAAAATATCATCCTGAGTGAGCTAACCCAATCACAGAAAGACATACATGGTATGCACTCATTGATAAGTGGCTATTAGCACAAATGCTTCAATTACCCTAGATGCCTAGAACAAATGTAACTCAAGACGGATGATCAAAATGTGAATGCTTCACTCCTTCTTTAAAAGGGGAACAAGAATACCCTTGGCAGGGAAGAGAGAGGCAAAGATTAAAACAGAGACTGAAGGAACACCCATTCAGAGCCTGCCCCACATGTGGCCCATACATATACAGCCACCCAATTAGACAAGATGGATGAAGCAAAGAAGTGCAGACCGACAGGAGCCGGATGTAGATCGCTCCTGAGAGACACAGCCAGAATACAGCAAATACAGAGGCGAATGCCAGCAGCAAACCACTGAACTGAGAATAGGACCCCTATTGAAGGAATCAGAGAAAGAACTGGAAGAGCTTGAAGGGGCTCGAGACCCCATATGTACAACAATGCCAAGCAACCAGAGCTTCCAGGGACTAAGCCACTACCTAAAGACTATACATGGACTGACCCTGGACTCTGACCCCATAGGTAGCAATGAATATCCTAGTAAGAGCACCAGTGGAAGGGGAAGCCCTGGGTCCTGCTAAGACTGAACCCCCAGTGAACTAGACTGGTGGGGGGAGGGCGGCAATGGGGGAAGGGTTGGGAGGGGAACACCCATAAGGAAGTGGAGGGGGATGTTTGCCCGGATACCGGGAAAGGGAATAACATTTGAAATGTATATAAGATATACTCAAGTTAATAAAAAAAATAGGGGGAAGGAAAAAATCCATAGGAGGTGACATGGGGGTGAAGTTTAGAGTGGAAACTGCAGGAATGGCCATTCAGAGACTGCCCCACATGTGGCCCATATTTATATAGCCACCAAAACTAGATAAGATGGATGAAGCTAAGAAGTGCATGCTGACAGGAGCCTGATATAGATGTCTCCTGAGAGGCTCAGCCAGACCATGATAAATACAAATGCAAATGTTAGCAGCAAACCATTGAACTTAGAATGGGGCCCCTGTTAGAAGAATTATAGAAAGGATTGAAAGAGCAAGAGGACCTTGAAACCCCATAACAACAACATTTCCATCCAACCAGAGTTCCCAGGGACTAAACCACTACCCAAAGACTGTACATGGACTGACCCATGGCTCTAACTGCTTATGTAACAGAGGATGGCCTTCTTGGGCACCAGTGGAAGGAGAAGCCCTTGTTCCTGCCAAGGTTGGACTCCAGTTTAGGGTAATGTCGGGGGGGGGCACAGGAACCGAGGATGGATGGGGAGGGGAACACCCTTATAGAAGAAGGGGAGGTGGATGGTATAGAGAGCTTATATCCAGGAAACCAAGAAAGGGAATAACATTGGAAATGTAAATAAAAAATACCTAAGAAAAGAAAAATTAAATAAAGGCAGAGTTGCTATGTCACTCAGAAACACCATGTCTGTTCATAAACTTAAAGACCTGCCAATGGTCTAATAAAACTTTGCACAGGAATGTTTATCACATCATAGTCTTATGAGTCAAAGCTAAAAGTAGATGAACGAGTAAACAGTAGGCTCTAGATCCTTATAACCGAATGTTACTTAGTCAGAAGGAAATAGGAAATATAACAGTACATACTACTTAAGAGAAGTGATTGTGCTTTCCTGATACATGAGATTCAGAATGTTAAAACAATAAAATACCATTCAGTGCATATTTCCTGGTGTTCTTGTCACTGTGACAAGATATGTGGTGACAGCATTGTTAAGGAAGGAAGAGTTTGTCTTGGCTCCAGTCAGTCGTGGTCAGGAAGTCCTAGCAACAGAACGTTATGGTGTGTGTTCATGTCCCCTCCCCAGTCAGAAGCAAGGAACAGTGTTGTTATTTTTTCCCCTTTATCATTCTAGAGACCTCTGTCTATGGAATAATGCTGCCCATATCTGGGTGAGTCCCCACTTCAATAAACCTACTCTATAAAATCCATCAGAGAATCAACCAGAGGTTTTTTAGTTCCCATGATGTTTCTGAAATGTCATCATGCTGAAACTGACATTTAGCCTCCCACTTGGATCTTTGTGCAACTAATATTCTTTCATTAGTTTTCTCACCGTACTGTGCACAAAGTGCAGATATATGATACATGTTTGTGGTAGTGTACATTGTTACAGCAGCAAGAAGGGACAGAGGCTGACCTGGGAGCAGAGAGAAGCTAAAAGATATTAGTGCAGTTCCAAAAGAAAGCTCAGCCAGTCCTTCAAGTTCCTCTAAAAATACAGTAACCCTTCAGTATTTCCAAATGAAAGCAATATAACCGATCATACTGAAACTTCTTCTAGATGCATGTTCTTTCCAGAGACGGGCTAGTTTTGAAGAAGGATACACAGCACAACCAAACACAATGTCTTGGTGGTATGACTCATCTGTGAATTACCAATGTCAGCATCACCATCAATTGACCATCATCAGTCTTAGAGGGCAGAGTCATATGTGAATTCCAATGTCCTTTGAATTCCATAAGGCAGAATCTGTTTAATGTCTTTGTATATCATCCCACTGTTTTGAAATTAACCTCAAAATGGAATTCTATTATGAGAGTTATCACAAAGATCTTTTCATGAGAGCCCACTACTCTCTAAATCTGTAATGAAAGCAACCAATCCTCCAATCTTTTTAAACATCTCCATAAATCAAGTTCTTTGAAATTGGTGATGTTTACATTAAAGTTACCAAGCCTACATGGCATAAATTTTAAAGGACAGCCCTAGTATTGTTCCATTTATCCGTAACTTTTAATCAAGCTGAATTTATGATTCCATTATCCAACTAAATAGACTAAGTGTAAATAATTTCTCTGCTGGAACTAGAGAGTTCTTGATAAGCTCATTCTTGAATTGACTGTTTTTATGCTGTTCTTACTATGGCTTTTGTGTCCACAGAGTTGATATTTGTAGATATATTATTTTTGATACTTTCAAGCTAATGGTGTTGGAACAAAAGTGTTGAAAATGCTTCAGAATGTAAAACTTTAAGATGCTGAATCAATGATTGGCAGATTTTAAAGCAGAGGGTTTCTATCAAGCAATGACATAGTATACTCCCAATTTATACTATGGATCTCCTCTGCATATCTGGCTGAAATTCTCTTCTATAAGTTTGATTGGAGAATGGGGAAGTAAACAGAGCATGAAGTAGCAAATATGTTTAACATGGGCACGCCTCAGGCACTCAGATTCATTTATCATTTTCTTTTACTCAGGGATCTCTTCTTTGACTCTCAAACTAGAAACCTACCCTAAGATGTGGAATGTGCCTGTGATATTTTGAATAAAAAATATCTTCATCAACCCAGGTATTTTTACAGCAGGGGCCCAGTTGGTGCTACTGTTTGGGAAGTGGTACCATCTTTCTGGAAAAAGTTTATCACAGGGGAAGGTTTTAAGAGTCATTACCCAGGGTGGGGAAAAAAACGTCACTAGCCTTATGCCATTTCCAGTTTACTCTATTTTCAGCAACTGCATGAAAAAGAGAACTCTCCGATTCCTGCCTCAGTTGCCTAGTACAATGTTCCGATCCCACCCTCTACCTCAACACACAGAGTTATGGACTCTCATCCTGGAAAGATGAGCAAAAATAAATAATTTTTGAGTCATTTCTGATTTTGACGTTTTCTTACAGCCAGTATTAGTATTACCTAATACTTTTAGTAACTTTACACTTTGGGTCCCTTAAGTTTTGAGACTATTTTAATATGAGTTTACTCCTGAACAAGGAAAACCCACACTTCTGTTGCATAAGAGACAATCTTTAATGCAATTTAAAGCCCATGTAGTTTTGTTAAAAGCAGTTCTGTGATTACTTGACTAAATCACAGAGGTTTCTTTAACTTTTTCACAGATGCAAAGCATGTGGTATGGTTTAATTTTGACTACATACTATCCAGACCGTGACAGTTTGTGTGGGTGTGCGGGGAAATTTCTTCTGGCACTTACACCATTTGCTTTGGTGCCCCAAACCGCAACATAGTCCACCTCTTCAACTGCTTGACTCAGAAATTTAATTGTCTATCTCTATATTGTCCTCAAGAGCACCTTCTGACCCAATGTTGTAACACCAAGGTCTCCTGAGACACTGGCCAAGGAAAACATGCTGACTCTGAGAAACTGTCTGATAAGTGACTGTTGCTTTATTCACGTTCAGGGATAAAGACTGAAGGTGATTGGCGAACTCTGTGTGCTGTGGAATGAAATCCGTTTGTTTTGCTTGCAGCCCAAGCATTGAAAATTCAACTTCTGGCTGTGTAAGGAAAATAAACAGAGACAAAGGCTTTTTCACTCTCCTAAGCAGTTTATCCAGATCAATATGGGAAAGATTGCTGCTTTACTCTGGCTGATCTGAGCCTTAATTAAGGATTTTGCTCTCTAAGGTTGACACACAAGCCACCTTGGCAAGTAGTAAAGTATTGAGTTTCTCTTTTTAAAATAGAGTTGAGACAATATCAGCCCTGAAAAATACAACTAAAGATGACTTTTCTAAATTCATAAAATACTATTTTAAAATCTATTTAAGGATTGTCAGCCCAGAAAACATATATACAATATATAGTATATAGTAAAATAAAAAATGTTAAAATATGAGTAAATTATATTCATATTTTTCTTGAGCCTTATCAATAAACTCCTAAAGCAAAGTAGATAAGGCCTATTTTAGTTTTGTTACTCATCTATTGTTTTTCATATTCTCTCTCTCTCTCTCTCTCTCTCTCTCTCTCTCTCTCTCTCTCTCTCTCTCTCTCTCTGACACTGTTACAATCAGGACATGAAAAACCCAATCTAGCCTCAGATCTTGAAAATCTGGACACCATGTGATGTTGCTATTTTGGGATGTGATAGAGACTTTGCAGAAAAGGGACAAGGTGACAGCGGTTCACTGAAATGTGTTTTCAGTTACCTTACAGTGTTGCTGTCATTGTCTTGCCTTCTCTGAGACAACCATCCCCTTCTACCCCACACTTCTGCTACCACAACACTCTGCCTTACCTCATCCCAGAACCATAGAATGACATCTCTAAAATCTCTAAATCCTTTCAAGGGTTTGTTTCACCTAATGTCTTTGCCTGTCTGTGCACTCTGTTCCTCTGTCTGGGCTGCCGTATCTGGCCTTAGTGGGAGAGAATTCACCTAGTCCTGCAGAGACTTGATGTGCCTGGGTCCTAGAACACATGGGGAAGGTGTGTGGTTCTCCACCCTCTTAGAGGAGAAGAGAAGGGGAATGGAAAGATAAGGGATAGGGAAGATGGGGGATGGGGGAGCCAGCAACCAGAATGTAAAGTGAATAAATAATATAGATTAATTAATGGAAAAATACAAGTAAAATGGTTATATCATGGGACTAACAGGCCTCTGTTTTGGTTGCTAGGATAAATTATAGTATCCAAAATTTCCAATAAAATAAAATAAATGTTTGGTTCAGATGCCAGTGACTAACACAGATGTATCCGGCTATACTAATAGCACACAAGCAAGCTGTGGTTATCAGTTGTGTTTCCACATGCTGCCTGTCTTCTTTGACCAGCAGGAATGTAGCTCCTTCCCAAGATGTCCTTCAGTGCTTCTCCAATGCAGCCTCTGAAGCCCCTTCAAGCACCCCAGGAAGATTTCCTTCCCTTCAGAAAGTCTTTACAACATTAGCTTCCTAAATCTCTCGTAAGTTTGAAATGCACAATTTAAAATACCTGTTAGAAGAAGACTTGTTTTTTAGACTCCACATATTTTGTAACAATTTTGAGATTTTATATGTACTAAGTAAGTATTCTACGAAGGTTTTCAATCATCCAATAAATTTGATTATTTAAAGTATTCAACTTGAAAGGGCTAGAGACATGATTCCCTGGGTAAGAGCTTTAATTGTTCCTGTAGAGTACTTGAGCTTTTTCTCAGCACCAACATGAAGGCATACAATTCTCTGCTTTCTGCAGTGGTAAATAATAGAAAAAGATGCAGGGCACCAGGCACCATGCCACGTTACCTCCTGCAGTTTCTCTGCCCCCATGGCTAGCTTCACATTGGTGCCAGCTACTCTCTGGTCCCAGCAGTGGCCGCCCTCTTGCATCTCTGTGCTGTGAACTCTGCTCACATTCCGAGCATCCGCCCCATGTAGTTATTGTTAAAATCCCAGTATCCCAGTAAAATCAAAATTCTAGAAGCTTGTAATTTATCAATCTGATTTATATCAGTAAATTTTCACCCCACAAAAGGTCCACACAATAAACTCAGAGGTAATTGATATTTATATAAACTGCCCACCTAGATAAGAAATAATCCATCCCTTATAAAATATTCATAGCTATCTGTGGCCTTTTAAGGCGACATGGATCTGAGTGGTCCTTCTTTTCTCCATCTTGGTTCCTCTCCCTTTTCCCCTCTCCCACCTTTCAAAACTCTGCCCTCACCTTTCTTTTTCATTGCCCAATCACGGGCCTTGCCTTATTTTGTGCTTACCCTTGCCCGCATATAGACATCAATACACAGCTCTAAGGGATAGGCAGCCTTCTTCCAGATTACGAAAACCCTGCCATGTACTTAGTCCAGTAGGCATCCAAGTCCTCTTCTCTCTCATATTTTCAGCCCACTGTTCATGATCGAAACTTCAGAGTTGTGTTGTCGATGTAGAAGTCTGGACATGCGAAGATCAGTTGTTCTTTGCTTTTTGTGAACTTAAAAAAACTAGATACAGATTTCTGTAAAAGTCTCCATCTGCTGTTAAAACTAGCTTTTTTGAAGAGAGGCTAAAGCTTAATTTATCTGTGAGCATAGAATAAGTACTCAGAACAGAGATGGAAATCATACTGGTTTTGGAAAGTGTGAGATACCTGTTGGTCTCAGGTATCCATGACTTCTTCAGGTATTAATAGTTAGCTAAATTTGCAGTACCAGGTATGAGTATCCTCATATTGAGAAGATTTTAAGTGCAATTAGTGAACTACTGCTTAACCCCAATATAAAATGTCACTGCTCCCTAAACAACCTAAACAAGCCCTCTGTACTGATGAAAATTGACATGGCAATATGATGGAGGAAATCCCACAGAGCCCCGCGCTTATATGAAGATCTATAGGCAGGCAATCAATTACTACTGCAAAGAATCCGTGTTTTCCAGGAATGAGAGCCCTGATATGTGACTCAGTCCCAAGTGATAAGTCCTAAACACATATAGTTGTGTCTTAGTCAGGGTCTCTATTCCTGCACAAACACCATGACCAAGAAGCAAGTTGGGGAGGAAAGGGTTTATTCAGCTTACACTTCCACATTGCTGTTCATCACCAAAGGAAATCATCAAGCAGGGCAGGAAGCAGGAGCTGATGCAGAGGCCATGGAGGAATGCTTCTTACTGGCTTGCTTCCCCTGGCTTGCTCAGCCTGCTTTTTTATAGAAGCCAAGACCACCAGTCCAGGGACAGCACCACCCACAATGGGCTGGGCCCTCCCCCTTGATCTCTAGTTGAGAAAATACCTTGCAGCTGGGTCCCGTGGAGGCATTTCCCCAACTGAGGCTCCTTTCTCTGTGATAACTTCATCTTGTATCAAGTTAACACAAAAAACCAGCCAGTTCAACACATGAGCAATGATTTCTGTACTCCTTTAGTCTCTTGAAAAGACTTTTTTGTTTGTTTAATGAGAGGTGAAGGCTAAGCTTATCTATGGGTAAAAGGATAAATGTTTTCAAACATGATATGAATTAGGACAGTAAAAATGGAAATGCAAAAGTAAGAGCAGTAAAAGCATAGAAGGCACCAACCCTATCCAAAGAGGAGTAGGAAGCTGAAGAAACTTGGAGTAGGAGAGGCAGTCTTCACAAAGGAAGAGCACAATTGATATGCAGTGCAAAATGGACAGCCATGAAAATGTATATACCTATAACATATAACTATATAAAAGTTTTATTTAAATATATATATGGATATATATATATCAAGAGAAATAGAAATACATAGATATAACATACAATAATAATTATTAAAGAGACATGAATTTGAAAGGGAATGGGCAGGATTATATGGGAGATAATGGAGTGGACAGGGAAATATAAAGTCAAAAATGACAATGGGAGGCATGGAAAGTGTTGGAAGTAGAAAAGGGAGGTATGAAAAGGGAGAATTTCCTGTAATAAATTCTCAAAAGACATTTTAATTATACAAAAATACAACATAACTCAAAACCTAAAAGCTTAAGCTTCAATAGCCTTCCCTCACCCCAAAGACGAATAATTTTCAAATACATTTTCTAAAATATAGAAAAATATATTCAATGGCCTGCTTCAAAAAGGTATTTCCTGGAAAAAATAACACTTGAATGAATCCTTTGGAAATCAAAATGTAAAACCGTTTCTCTTCTTAGAGTATAACATCCACATGATTAAGAGAAACCAACATTTCTAGAATTCTCTTATTTGGTTTTCATAATTATCGGTACTTGGAATTTTATCTCAGCCTTTACAAAGATTGCATTAGCATAAAATGTTGTGTTCTCTGATTTAATATATTCTTTGGAGAGGGAGACATTCACTATACTGAGAACTAGGGTAGGAAATTATTACCTGCCAGGTGACAGACACTACTTTACCCTGATGAGAAACATATTTTTTAAAAAATGCAAATTACTGAATTTGAGTTGACACTCAACACTTTTAGAAAAAAATATGTATGAAATTCAAGCTGAATATTCACTATTAAAATAATAGAGGTGTTTGAGTTTTAGTAAATTGCAAGTCTTAATTGCATTTTTTGTGTGTGTGACTGCTAAGGCACCATTACATTATGTCGAATCATGTCTCTACATATATGGTTCAGGAAAATTGGAAGCTTTTTTTTGTGCAAGGAGAAGATAATAACATTAACAAGATAGCAGTGATGTCTCTGGAATACTGAGATGAAACATAGCTATAGAAAACCATTTTCTTAACCATAACAAGGAACAGATATGGTATAGAGCACAGCAGATCTTTATCTTGAAGCTGCTTTACCACTTAGACCCACAGTATTCCTCAGAATATTTTGCCTTGTATTCCCATCATATCTCATATACAAACTAACACAAAGATGCTTAGCCTTGGAGACAGAGAATTCTGAAGAGGCAATCACTAGTTACCATGCCAGGACTTTGTTTCAAATATTTGTATAACTTTTGCCTCACAGTTATCTCCTAAAAAAATGTGTTTTCAAAAAGTACAAAGATTGCTGTTTTCAGGGCATAATAGTAAGGCACCAGCCCCTGAATTATGATTAGAAATACTCAACCTCTTCAGAAACACTTTGTTCTAAGAAAAGAGAAGGAACATTTTTGTGAGTGTCATTAATTGAATTTGTTCACAGTGTTACGACTTGTATCCAAATAAAAGGACCTGCCTAATTTGTATGGCCTGTGTGTTCTGGTGAACCCCATTTCATGCTTTCCCTGTACCTTCTCTGTGCAGGAGCATCATCACTACCTCTGCTATTTCCTGCACACATGCAATAGCTTTCCCCTGTATCCCTGCCTGAGTGGGGAGTGAGACTTTGATACACACTAGTCCTCATTTCTGATACATGTGAATGATTCAGTCCTCAGACTTCTCACCCCAATGTGATTGGCAGATCTGCAGAAAGAAGGCAAAATGCACTGTTTTCTGATAACTTTTCTCCTAATTGTCTACCAGTTATATTACATTATTCTTTTTCATTTAAATGGTTTATTATTCTTTGTAGAGAATGCCTTAATTACATTAGTATTAATTTGTTAATCTTCCATGTGCTGTATTATATAAGGTGTTTGCCATCATTGGTATATAAATTTTCTGGATTAAGAGTGCCTGCCACAATGTTGTCACATTTCTGATCGCTACATGCACAACACTGCGCAGTATACAGGAACACATAAACACATACAAATTTTAATTACAATTCTGTTGCTGTGACAGAACCCTATGACCAAGGGAACTCATACAAGGAGTAGCTTATTTGGGCTTATGGTTTCAGAGGAATCAGAGTCAATGAAAGTCCATCCTGGAGGAGAAGCGTGGGAGCAAGTGTAGGCAAGAAAGCAGGAACAGGAAGCTGACAGTTATACCTTAAACCACAAACATGAGCAGAGGGAGATACAATACTTATATCTTAGAGTGGTAGTAATGCCTGGTGATCAGCACTGCATCGGTGTTCAGCCATGTGGACATGGTTGTGTGATTTTTCTTAAGAGCTATCTTGATCCTAAGACCACATGCTAGTAAAGCTCTATCTGATACTGAAAAGTCTGAGGAGCTTAAACATCGGAGGAGCTTAAAGTGGAAACAGGCCTATAGCATCACCATGCTGAATTTCAGTTCTTCTTCACCAGGAGCTGCTTATTTGTCTGCACATCATGGTTGATGCCAGCACAAGAAGACATAATTCCTCATGACCCAGGCCCGGAAGTCATGCATCATCATTCTTCAATGTGTGATTAAGTTACTGAAACAGCAATGACCCATGGGTGAAGTTGCCACCTATGATAAGTACAACTTGGTTAACTAGAAAAACAAAAAGGCATCTGGGAAAAGAACCTCAATAAGATTATATTTGGTTGACCTATGTGCGTGTCTATGAAGATTTAATTAATTGATATCAATTTATTAATTAAATTATTCATGCTCATCCCCCATTCTCTAGACAAGGGTCCATGAAATATAACAGGTTAAACATTGGGATATTAATCAGAACATAAGCAAGCATTCAATGAACCAGCTGAGCATACCTGCATTTATTTCTCTCTGCTCTTGACTATGGGTGGGATACGACTGTTTGAAGTTCCTGCCTCGATGTCTCCATCATGGTAGACTATACCCTGAGACTGTAAAGTGATGTAAACCCCTTTCTCCATTAATTTTTATTTGTCAGGCATTTACATCATAGAAATGGAATGAAACTAGGGTATAACCCAAGAGCCTAGAAGCAGGGGTATAACCTAAGAGGCTGTACACCAGGAGAACTTCTAGGAGTCTGGTTGTCACAAACACCTTGGCTTATTTCCAGTCCCCAAAGTTTTTCTTCTCCCCCATTTTTATTCTTTCTTCTACTATATTCCTCCTCTTCATGGTCTCCTACCATTTGCTCTTTACTGTTCCTAATGGACAGCCCTGAACCATTCTCCCACCTTAATATTCCTCAGCTTTTAGAATACCCTCTCTCTTAAAAACTTCAACCATTTTCTTCAACCTCGAATATGACAAAAGGAACCTGTTCTTGCTCTTTGTCTTTTTCTAACTGGGTATCACCCCCCACTTTTTTGGCCAAGCACCTTCACAAGTAGATTTTAATTAAATTTAATTGAGAAAAATCATTGTCTAAGAATATAAAGTTTCTTAGTAACATGAAACAAAATTATTCAGATGTGCATGGTCTAATTGTTAGCATATAGAATTTTTCTAATAAATCATTTTTTTCCATCTAAATTTCCTGAACACTAGCTATTATTAAATACTCACTCATAAGCCAAACATTCTTATTCTCCATCAGTTTTCTCAAAGGGTGAGACAGCTTATTTTAGGCAAGTTTAAAATTCATGTATGCTGAGTTCTAGACAAAACACTAACCTTTTGGTGTTTGGCCTTAACTTTGTCAAACATAACTTCCTGCCTTAAAAAAAGTTCTAAATGTTAATTAAAAACACGCAAAGAGTCTTAGTCAAAAAATAGTCCTGAACTTAGACCTGTTCTCGCCTACAAAATGATGAGTTACAGTAAGAAGCATATGGATTAAATGTCTCTGCAAACTTAATGTGAATTTAAAAAACAGTCGGTGTTTTGAAAACATATCTGCATTTTGATGAATTAACTAGTGAAGGCCCAAGCATGGTACATTATAAATTGGAGTTAGTTCTAAATTGAAGTTAGGCCTAATGTCTTTCCTTTATTATGATAACAAGTATATTGCTCTAAAATACCACCTGTCCTGAAAATGGCTGTGTAGCTCAAAGCAGCCTTGGACTCACGTGCTTCCTACTTTAACCTCAGTGCTACTGACATCACAAGTATGTGCTGTCACGGCCAGATTAATTTCTATATTTCCCTAAGTACACATGTTTAACAGGAGTCAAATAAACCATATAATCAGTTGGCATTGTTTTTATCAGTAACAATTACTGGATAGTTCACATGCACCAGTTTTAAGTGGATGCTGAAAACACATAGCAACCCCAGGTTATTAGTCATAGAGATTGGACAGATGATTCAAGTATGGATCACTTAGTTTCCTATGGGAACATGGGTTCCATAGAACACAATGATCTTCCTTAATTTGTACTTTATATTCTGCATCCTTACAGAACGATGTGGAATTGGTTCACAATAAAGAATAAATGTAGGTGGACTCAATCATCCCATATAATTAGTACATTAATATCAGCCTTTCTAATATAAAAAAGAACTTTTCAGGCATTTATCAAACACATACTGATGTTTATCACACCTTGTGTTCACCACCATATTGGGGCATGCATTTGAAGAATCACTGGAATATCGGGTGCTGCATAAATAAGGAAACATTTCTATAATTCCTTGGGAAGATCAGACAATAGATATAGATTATGTTTTTACTACGTGTAACTACTTTATATAATAAGATAGTGTAAGTTTTATATGAATATGAGAGTTAATAGAGTTTTAAATAAAAATAATCAGCAGTTCCATGAAAGAATAAAATATAAAGCAAACAAATTGCTCCATAGCTCAATACAATTTGACTACACAGTTATTTTTCTTTTGAAACAAACCGTTTGTGCTCTGTACTGATGGGTAAGTTCTCTGTACATAAATATCATTATCCCTAAGCATGCTCAGGAGATATTTGAGATCAATATGGATTCATTTTTGTCTCATGGTGAGAAATACTGGTTATAATCAGTGATGGCAGGCCAGCATAGGATGGAGAGGTCACTGATCCCTCTTCCTCT